>NC_068549.1:22009640-22340057 GCF_026212275.2 Microplitis demolitor | reverse complement strand
CAATAAAATTACGGTCCTAATAATTAGTAAAATTAACGAACACACTCAGTAAAAAAGATCTGATAAATAATAGACAGTACACTAAATAAATCATGCAATATTGCAATCCGCTCATATATTTATCATATTTTTATCAGTCTTGTATATTTATTTTTAAAAAAATATTAAATTATTTAAATGAGACTTGGACGTGGTTCAAATTCAATGTTGTAAAAAAATTTTAATTTTTATTCATTTGGTTTATAAAAAATAGTAGAATCAATCTAATTATTTCCTACCTGTGATTTATGCTACAGTAAGCGATCAAGCCTAGCAAGGAGTTATTCTTCAGGCTAGTTATCCTTTCAATTGATCCGTTATACAGCTATCCTGCCTGCCGGTTATTTTTTCTTCTGAACCTTAATAATCTTCCTCACTAGTTTCGGTAAATTATACTTATATATTTGAATATGTATATATATCTTCCTCACTAATGTAATATTTATGATAAAGTTAAATTTATCAGAGTATAAACTATCGAATGGACGCTGATGTGGCGGATTAATTTTCTTCTCAGGAACTAATACGTTAGTATATTTTTACATATTTTTTTATTTCACTAATAAATTAACGGACATTTTTTCAAGAAGCTTTTAGTGTCAGGTTTAGTTTTTAATTTTTTTTTACATTATAGAATATACTCGTGATTTACTGGATTAGTTTTAAAAAACTTTCCCCAATTTTAGGGCAAAAAAAAATTTTTGAATGAATGCCTGACAGTAAATTCTTCTTAAAAGTAACAGGATTAAAACTATCAAGTGATAATATATATTTGATTAATATTCGATAGTAAAGCTGATAATTAAAAATAAAATAAACTAGTCTAGGGGTTTGTTATGGAATATCAAGAAAGTGAATACGATAACAAAAAAAAACTTATCTTATCAAAAATTTATCACCTGTCTACCTGTTACTTTTGTTATCAGTATAGATTGAGTAAGAGAATCAATACTCGATTTAAATTTTATGAGTCTAATATTTTAAATTCTGCATAAATTGTTAAATATTTGAAGTCTTTCACTGTTAAGTATCGGAAAGTTTCTCTCTTTGAAAAGACGGACAAGAAAATGTCTGCTTGGACATCAAAAAATTGAGAACTCTGAAAATTCCTCTACTGCGAACTCAATTACTTTTCCAAATTATTATACTTCGTATTCATTTCCACTGAACATGTGGAATTAATTCACTACTCACTCAATTTTTTTTTATTGTAAAAAAAATAGACATTGCTACTAAAATTCACAATAGAATCAAAAGATATTTCCGGGTCACTTCTAATTGCAGAGTAATTTTTATTAAAAAATTGTCTCCAGTTCTTATCAACAAAAAAAAAATTAAAAGCAAAATTTGACTAGACTATTAATTTTCAAATTATTGTTCAGAATTAAATAAAATAATTTACGAAGGAAAAGATACAGAATTTTTAGAAAATCTACAGAATACAATTAAAATACTATAAAATTTTTCGTTTTCCATAAAAGTAAACAAAAGTGATCTAAAATAAAAAATTTTTCCAGTTCTCCGAAACTCTAAAAAAGGCAGTGTTAGAATTCTACTCACTAAGAATTTTATTCAGCCTCAACTCTACTGACATTTTTGATCAACTTTTAATGCGAAGTATTAGAGTTTGCTTTACGATCGAAAAATTCTGTTTGCCTCTTTTTACCCAGATTTAACTCTACTCAATTATATCTTTACTCAGCTTCAACTAGACTCAACGACAACTCTACTCACGTATTTTAGCCTATTGATAAAATAGTAATTCTTTATAGTAATAGAATAGTAATACATACTTAGAGTCAAACCTAAATATAAAAAACTGTGAGTAGGTTTGAGGCTGAGTTAAATTGTGAATGAGTAGAGTTGTAGCTGCTTCTCTTGAGTAGAACAGTAACACTGCCCTAAACAATATAATTTGATATTTTTTTTATTATAATTTACTCATTCACTTCCAGTAAATTTTTATTTTCAATTTTAAACCTGACTTAAAAAAAAAAAAAACTGTACTTTTGATTTAATTTTTGAACACCTATTAGGTATTGAATCTCTTACCTTATAAATATAATAATAACCTACGACAAACTACAAGTATAAAAATATACGAAAATGAACTTATCCTAATCTCCATGGCACCTAAAAAACATTCAATCTATTCAAATAAAAAACGTTTTGTCTAATAAATAATAATATCTTGGAAAAAAAAGGTTCTGGTCATTTTTTATTATTAATCAAATAATCTATCTTAAGACAATTACAACTTAAAATTAATTCAATCATTTTTAGTCCTACATAATAACACCTAGACATTGAAAATTTTATTATCAAATTTTCTTACTTATCAAACTTTTATTATCAATTATCATTTATTATTAATTATTAATTGTCAAAGTAATCTAACGCGCGCGTTCTCGCTTATTACTTTTATTTGAATCCTTTATAAATATATTACTTTAATCCTCTCCCTCGAAAATGTCTTTTGTTATCAAACTGCTGTCTTTAAAAATAATCACTAACTTAAAACTTGCACAATAATTATTATAATAATTAATATATAAATAATATATCTTTTGCAAATCCTAAATGTTATTACAATTTAACTCCTTAATTATTAAAAAAAAAAAAAGATAACCCGCGTAAAAGAATTTTTGAAAAAATAGCGTCTTTTTTAAACTTCAAAACGTGACATGAAATTTTTAAACTTTTGAAAAGTGTATCTTTTAAAATTTCGAAATAAGTGAATTAAATGTAAATTTAATAAAATTAAAAAAATGCACATTTAGAGATTTTGAAAATCTGTATGTGCATTTTTTTATTTTCATATACTTAATTATTAAGTTCGTTAATTTTTAATTTAAAATTTTCCTCACATCTGTTACATTCCCACTCATTCAAAAATAATTCAAAATTATGATACTGAATTAAGCTGACTCCTAATAATTTTTGGATTTGAAAAAAAAAATTGGACATATAGTTTTTTGAATTTTCTACATGTGAATTTTTTTAGTTTTTTTTTTTTTTTTTTATAAATTAGTGTTGAAAAAAAAATCATAAAATTATTAATGGTCTGCTAACTTCAGAATCCTTAAGAATCGTAAAAAAAAGTCATTACGTTTTAAAGTTTAGAAAAGTCATGACTTTTTCAAAAATTTTTTTTACGCGGGAACATTCAGATGAAATTTAACTGAAAGACTCAAGTGAGACTAAAAAAATCCGGTAATTATTTGAGATAAAAATGTAGAAAAAAAAGTAATCGGTGCATAAGATAATCAAATAAACTGAATAATTAATTAGTTAATTAATTAAGAAACGTTATCTGACAGTATTGATTACAGATTACCTGTAACAACTACAACTTTTAATTATTTGTAATGTTATATCGGTGCTACATAATACACTGAAGAGACTAATGAGTCTCTGGATAATAAATAATAATTACTTGATAATAATTAGTATATCAATGCAATATGAAATTAAAAATATATAAAATAGAATAATCCCTCAAGCTCAATAAATTACAATAATGGGTGACGCATCTCTTGCACAAATGTTATTATTTGTCTTTTTATTTAAATAATAAATTATTTTCATCCTGTATTCGATCCTGATTGTCCTGCCTTGGGCCTCATGCCTGTCTGATCTGACTATACGCCTTTTAGCCCTGCCTCCACAGTAACTAACACACAGTAGTATAGTACACAAGATTTTCTATGTACTTGACGGACTAGAAGACAACAAGTAGTATTGGGGTTCACCTGAGGTTCAAAATTCACAAAGATCACGTTAGTTACGTTCTTTTATCTACATTATACCTTCCGTCGACTCAACTTTATTTTAATCGAATGCTCTCTTATAAAATACTTTTTTTTTTTTTAATTTCACTGCAAGCTAACATCTAAAATGAAAATAGTTTTGGTTCTAATTACTGATTTTATTCTACCTGATTTTTAAATACTCTAATTTATTTATTATTTATTATTAATAATAATAAACTGATAAATTATAGATAGAATTTTTTTTATTTATTAAGGGAACTGATACCTTAAGAATTATTTTTTTTTAATTAATTACCCGGGGTACACTTAAAAGGAATTTTAACATTTAACACAATATAATTTTAAACAGTCGACTACCCGTCATAAATTGCCCTCTTTCCCTCAATCGGCAGCCACTGAATCTAAACAGCTTCCCCTCTTACTACTCTGAAGAGTTTCGTACCAGACAGCCCGTTATAAGCCCCCGTTAAAATTCTCTAAATTATAAACTAACAATAGGAACAAAATATATAAATTAATGATGAAAATTTACTGTCTCTGTTTCGCGGATAATAATTTAATCAACATTAAGTAAAGTATAATTTATTGCTCATAATTGTAATCATTAATTGCATTCAAAGCTTCTGTTGCAATTTAAAAGTTTTATTGGGCATCAAGTTCATCAATAAAATAATTATTATTGTTACTGTAATTAATACCGTTATCATTATCATTTTTTTCATTATAATTATTATTAGTGTAAAAAGATAAGTATTTATTTTAGCGCTACAAGCGATAGAAAAATCGGGACACTGGCGAATGTGACAAAGCGTAAATATGACTTTTAAAATCATATTAAATAAAACAGGCTTATAACGGGTAGTCAAGGACAAAACTAAACGCACGGTAGCGGGAGACTGAAATTTCAAGAAAAATTTTCCCTGCGTCCCCTAGACCAGGCTGATGACCTGTACCTGAAGATCGGAACGTTTTTCGCGGGACGGAAATAAAAAATCAAAATGAAAAGTTAAAAATCTACTGGATCTAGATTTCTTAAATTTTTCGCATGGGTGCTAGTATGTCAGCCGAAAATTGCAGGCCACCCCAACCTCCGGAAGTACCCTTCAAGTCACTCTTAAGCAGTCGTTATATAAATTTTTTTTCATTTTAGCTACGCCCCCTAAACCAGGCTTATGATAAGTAATCGACTGTATTACGTGTCATAAATTTTATCATTATTTTTATTAATAGTTTTTATCATATTGTTTAGACGATAGAATTTTAGTAATTGCGTTGCTGATGTCGCAATAAAATTTCAAAATTTATCAATAATTAAATTCTAATAATTTTGTGTCATTCCTGCAATTTTAATAATATTTTTTAAAAATTAATTTAAAAGAGACTTAAAATGATTTATTATTTTTATCATCAGTTATTAATAAACTTTTTGAACCCATTCTTTTATTCCAAACTTTACTAATTTTATCAATCGCTTTTAGTGTTGAGAAAAAAAAATATCGCGTAAAATATACTGTGACAAGGTATCAGTTTCCTTACATAAAAAAAGTATATAAAATAAATAAATAGACTCACCTTCGAGGGAGAGAGTTTGCGTCATTAAGATGCGATGTTATATTAAACATATTAGTAACGTCTTCCGCCGCCCATATTACCTCCACCCATGTTTCCGCCGCCGTAGCCTTGGTTGCCTCCACCGTAGCCACCACCACCGCCACCTCCAACGGAGTTACCTCCCATTGGTCCTAAAATAATAAAACACCAAAGTTAAAATCCCCGTCACCCAAGTGACTAAACATTAAAACAGAGTAATATTGTAAAAAGTAATCAGCAATTTTTGTTGTGAACAAAGGGGGCTCCTTCTCATGAGTTAATTTTGACAGAGTTGTTAGTGTTAAATATCTGCACCAAGTTATCAAGTGAACGATTAATGCAGGTATTTACGCAGACGGTTGAGCAAAATAATGAATTTGTAGATTTTAAATAAAATTTTGAACTTTTTTTTTTTGAAAAGGGAAGGAGTAAAGAGCGACCTTGTCCACCGAAGGGTGGCATCCACCTCGCGTCTCCAGATTGTCTTCCACTAGGGCCCATACTAGTACCGTAGGGTGCTGGTCTTCCGCCGGAATTGAAATTACTCCTAACTGGGCCACCACCGTATCCTTGTTGGTAGCCACTTCCAAAGTTGTCGTTACTCCAATTGCCACCGCTGTTGTATCCACCTTGGCCACCTTGTCCACCCCAGTTACCTTTACCACCGCCAAAAAATACAAAATAAATCAATAAAAAACAACTTGATCCATTTAATATAAATGCTTTTAATTAAAATAATGAAGTAGCTTCGATTTAATACCTTGGTTTTGGCTCTCCCAGGGTCCGTTGCCACCCCAGTTGTTTTGGTTACCACCCCCGTAACCCCCTTGTCCACCTCCGTTGTTCCAGTCACCGCCACCGCCGCCACCACCACCACCAGAACCACGGCCACCCCAGTTTCCGCTTCCTTGGTTGCCTGATCGAGGCCCGCGGCCGCCAGATTGTCCCCCGCGGCTGCTGCCACCACCGCCGCCACCACCACCACCACCGCCGCCACCACCACTTCCTCCGGTCGCAGAGGCCATTTCTGCTCGACTCAGAGCCTAAAAAAATTTGTTTTTAATTTAAATGCAAAAAATTTATTGTATTCAAATAATAAAAACTATAAATTACCTTTTTGACATCAACATGTTTACCCCGTATCTGATGATTCCGTTGCAAACAAATTTTATCAACGGGATCGTAGTCATCGAACTCAACGAATCCAAACCCGCGTTTCTTACCAGTCTCTTTGTCGGTGACAATACTAATGGAATTAATGCTTCCGTAGCTCTGGAAATACTGTCTCAGATCATCTTCCTCGTGGTCGTCTTTAAGTCCACCGACGAAGAGTTTCTTGACGGTGGCACCGGCCTCGGGTCGCCCGATCTCCTGTCTCGGGACCGCGCGTTTCGGCTCGACAACGCGGCCATCAACTCGATGAGGTCTCGCATTCTGTGCATCATCGACCATGTGCGCGCGGGAATAAGTTATAAATCCGAACCCTCGTGAACGTTTGGTCTTGGGGTCTTTCATCACGACAACATCGACTATTTCACCCCATTGCTCGAAGTGTTTCTTCAGCGAATCGTCTGTTGTTCTGTAGTCCAGACCTCCAATAAATAATTTACGGACATGCTCTGGTTCATTTTTTCCGTCCTATAATAATTTTATATTTTTAATTTATAATTTATTAAAAAAAAAAATATTAAAAAAAATTACACCTGTAGTTTTTTTAATTTTCTACATGCGCATTTTTTTATTTTTTTGAAATTTTATTTAGTCAATTAAATTTTATGATACTCAAGCTAGCAGACAATTAAAAATTTTCGATTTTTTTTTTTTAACAATTTAATTTAAAAAATTTTAATAAAACAAAAAAAATGCATATGTAGAGAATTAAAAATACTATAAATGCAATTTTTTTAAATATTTTTTTTTTTTTTTAAATCCAAAACATGAAAATTATTTTACTGAAGAAAAGTTGAATTTTAAATTCAATATTTAAATTAATTATATTATTAATTATAGAAAATATATGAAATTATAAAAAAAAAGTGAATTCAAAATGGCCCGGCTTGGGTTTAAAAAAAAATCCAATTAAATTTAAAATTAATTATCGTTAATAGTCTGGATAAAATACTTTTATTTAAATAGCATATAAATTTCATGTATATATTCATATATATTTTGTAAAATATATGAAATTTAAAATATTTATTCATAATAAAAATATTTAGAGTCAAAAGCAAGGACGCGGTTTCATGAAATAAACGCCGCCATGTTGTTTTTTTTTAGCTTCCGCTGTACTAAAAATAATTGTGATTAAATAATCAGTAACTATCAAATACGCATTTACTAAATAATAAATACAGTTATATTTAATTAGAGAAAATAAAATAAAATTAATTGATGAAAGAAATTAAAACTGAAGCTGATGAAATTTATGAATAACAGAATTTAAAATGTATGAAAAAAAAATTGTAGGAAAAGAGGCGCCGGAATGAGTTTGTTTGATAAAATAAATAATTTTATAGTGAATAGTGTAATTATACTGACCTCATGTTCCATCTTGACCATTTTGGACGGGTGATAAAAAAAATATCACTGATAATAAATATGTGGTGTTTATAAAATTACTGTTAACTGAGTATCCAATGCGACGCACTAATAACTAGTGAGGAAAACTTAAATGGCTTCCGACTGACGAAGCCGATCGATTTTTAGAGCGTCCGTTTATTTAGTCGAGTAGACCCCGAATTTCAATTCGGATGCTGGCTTGCCGGCTTATTTGAAACGGTGGGGGACCGACTGGATGCGCAGGCGCACGCATGCGCCATTCAAATGGATGTTTGGCGGGTCGACAACGATGTCATTAATAAAATTCAAATAATGTGGATGTAGATAAATATTAATTACAGGGACCTTGATCAGTCAGGATCTACGAAAGAAGTATAAAAGTTCGAAAAAAAAAAGTTTATTAAAAGCAAAACTAGACTATATACTTTTTTTCAACTAATAAACTATTATAGAAAAGTAATTCTAAAAAAAAATTAATTGTTTTTCGTTATAGACTAAAATATTTTTATATGTGAAAATATTTTTCTATTGAATGATAACAATAATAATGTTTATTTTTACTAATAATGATAGTAATTATAATAATGAATATTTAAGTATACAAATATTAAAAAAAAAATTACTGTTTTTTATTACACAGACTAAAATATATTAGACATACTAACAAATAAATAAGTAAATAATTTAATCAATAAATCGATAGATAAGTGAGATATCAAGTGATAAGTGTAAAATGGACTTGACATCAGAATGTATACGGACTTTTCTCTTTAGACAAGGGGATATGGAGAGAAGGGAGGTAACCACAGTCAAACGGCAACAGCAGGAGTAGTTCAGCGCTCGCCGCAAGATCGCGCTTAATAAAAACGATGTCCTTGGCAAGAAACTCATTTCAAGACTATTTATTATAAGCCATAACTGGATACTTGTCGAATTTGAACAGAAACCAGTTAATAGGAATAAAAGTCAAGCAATTATCAGTGGTATCAATGTATCTAAAACATACCTGATTTTTAAATAACGGCATCTTTGTCTGTGTACATTACAAAGTGTCCGTTAAGTTAACTTAATTTTATCAATTGAAAATTTCCTAGTGGATATAAGAATGATTTCAGTAATAAACAAAATCATAGTCGAAAACAAATAAATTATTTGGTCTTACTTTCTTTTCCTTTTATGAATAAAGACATGAATTAATAAATAAAGAAATAATTGAATAACCACATAAATATAAATCAAGTTTTTTTTCTCTACACCCATTTATTGTACATCGTAGACTTTGCCTCATTTCGACAAGCCAAGTGTGGAATACCGCATAGCTTCTCTTAAGCTCCACCCCTGATTAAACAAAACGATTTGTGACGATTAAAAACGATTAAAAATTAAATCATCATTAATCGTCGTTAAACGTCATAATCATCATGAATTTTCAGATTTAATCGTCCCAAATCATCAAAAGACGATTTATTATTTTACGATTAAAAACGATTAATGACGATTAAAATTTCAAATCGTCATGAATCGTCTTTAATCTTCATTCGAAAAATTTAATCGCTTTTAATCATCAATTGACGATTTATGACCATTTAAAACGATTAAAACAGTTTTAATCGTCACAAATCGTTTTGTTTAATCAGGGATTCTACACTCGACACATTTAAAGAGAGTCCCGGATTCGTTCTTAGGCCAAATATACTTAACCCATTTCACTGTTTTGAATAACTGAAGATCGTCTACGGGATACATCTGTCTTGATGATTGTCCAATTTTCGGCTAAACAGAAATATTGTCCAGTCTAAGAGAGTGGAGCATCGCCTTAACTTTTTCGTCCTCAGTCGCGACCTGAGCTATAATCGGTCTTGTTTTATAGCGGCATTGATAATCAATCGCGACTGGCATACACTGGGGATGGTCCGACACCCTTCTTCTCTTTGCCCTCGTATCATGAATCAAAGGTTCCATCGGAGAGTCCGGAGAGTTAATGGTTGCCTGAGAACTAAGACTAGGCAACGGCGAGGGCATTGAATTATTTGATTCCAAGTCCTTATAGTCATCAGTAGCATTCATACGATCATTACAAAATGCTAATTCCTAATTCAGCCGTGCCACTAGAGTAGACTCGGTAGAAGTACTCGACACACCGGAACTCACGGCAATACTTGGTTAGGTATGAAATTGGTCCAGTTGAGGACTTAATGTTGTGCCGCTGGGGTCCTTGGTGACTTATAATCTCTCTTTATTTTAAAAATCTTCATTACCACCACATCCATTTTACAAAGATATTAAAAATCAATATCATTCGATTAAATCGCAACATTTATTTAATTTATAGTAAT
The DNA here is from genome assembly GCF_026212275.2 of Microplitis demolitor. Classification (NCBI taxonomy): domain Eukaryota; kingdom Metazoa; phylum Arthropoda; class Insecta; order Hymenoptera; family Braconidae; genus Microplitis; species Microplitis demolitor. The sequence continues at coordinate 22,329,760 of NC_068549.1, read as the reverse complement.
AAATAACAGTTATGATTTTTTTTTAAATCTAAATCTCGATTCATGAAAAACTACTGTGAAACAATATTTTTTTTTTCTCCTTTTTGGCTAAAGTGGTAATTAATCTAAAAGATAAAATAATATTAGGAACCAAAATTCCCCAGGCTATAAAAAATCAATTAAATTTATAATAACTTATCAGTTACTGTCGAAATGAAGTATAGTTACAATAATCGTTGAATTATTTTTATGATATTTTAGTAGTTATTTCTAACTCAAAGCATCGTATACTTCAGTAATTCTTCTGACTCAAAATAATTTATGCTTTGAATTAACTGAAGTCGAAGGAAACAAAATGGAATATATTTCATATATTCTTGTACTTAAAATTTGTTTTTCAATTATACTGCCGCTAGATGCGTATGCAATATCGGACAGTATAAGAAAGCTTGAAGTACTTGATGATACAAGCGAATTAGAAAAAAACCAATCGACAAACAAGGAACGTAGATCTCTTGCTGTGAACAAGAAGGATCAACTTTGGGACGGAGGTATTATTCCATATGAATTTGATAAAGTTTTCACTGGAGCACAGCATAACTTGATAAAGCAAGCTATGCAACTCTGGGAGCAATCGACGTGTCTTCAGTTTGTTCCAAGAATCAAAGATGTCCATAAATATTATACACTTATCACTAAAAAAGACTGCAGGTAAAGTAAAGATCTATTATTTTTCAAACAGAAAAAAAATATTGATTTAAATGATAAATTATAAAGTTATATGCATAATTAAGAATTAAAACACTGTCACTTACGTGAAAATCTATGCGGTTTTATCGGAATTCTAAGAAATATTTTTTAGACTCATCTCGCTAATTTCTTGCCCTAAATCTTTATAATTATTACACCACTCTTGCTACGTAATTCATTTAGTTGATTATAATAAAAATAGATTATTTATATAGATGTTGTTCGGTTGTTGGAAAATTTACTAAAATAAGGCAGTTTATTAGTTTGGACGATAATTGTATGAATCCTAATACTCTTCTTCATGAGTTGGGGCATACAATTGGACTATATCATGAACACATGCGTCCAGATCGTGATGAATATGTGGAAATTTTTACAGCTAACATTATACCAGGTATATGTATTCGCAAAATTGAATTCAAGCTACAAGTTTAAACTTCTTAAGTAGAACTACATCGATAATTATTTTATCAAAACCAATAGGTGATGAAGATAATTTCAAGAAATTACCAACAAACAAATCAACCACTCAGGGACAACCGTATGATTATAGTTCTATAATGCACTATGGGGAGAATATTTCAGCGAAAGCTTCTCATTTGAACACAATGAAGCCGTTGAAAAAAATTAACGGTGAATGGCCAATAATCGGACGAGGTTATAATCTGAGCCAAGGTGATATTGTGACAACAAATCTTCTGTATCATTGTCCTGGTTTGTATCACATTATATTTGAACCGTCTAATCACTTATTTTTATCTTTCCAATTCAGTTTATTCATTTAGTCTCGATTGTTTATTTATTTATATATTTTATTATTATTTCTTGTGGATTTTCAGAATGTGGTGGAACTTTTTTGAGGTCTAAAGGAATCATCAGTCTACTAATTGAACCAACACATTCACAGCCAAGTATTAAACGCTGCGAATGGACAATTAAAGTAGCTGAAGCTCAGCGAATAAAACTTTCAATAAATTCATCGGGTATTCCTGAGAGCTCTGATTGTCTAACAGATTATCTGGAAATTCAGAATAACCGGGAAAATAATGATGTCATAGGTGCATTCTTCTTTAATGTTATACGAAATACAGAATTATGTTAAGCTTGCTTATAATTATTTATGATCAAACGTTAATTTTTTGCAGCTCATTATTGCGGAAAAACTGAAACAACTCTTATAGTCAATACTAATGTTTTAAAAATTTTATTAGTTAACACTCAGTACGAAAAAAATTCCGTTAATGTTACAATAGAATATGAGGCCATGTGCGGTAAAAATATTTATGTTGGAAATAATGAAACATTTTACTTAGAGTCGCCAAATTATCCGGGACCATATGTAGCAAACGGAGAGTGTTATTGGTTTATTACCGCTCCTGAATATTATAGTATATCAGTAAAATTTTATGATTTTGATATTGAAGAAAGTCCAGAGTGTAAATCTGATTACTTGGAAGTACGTGACGGTGAAAATTACAGAGCACCGCTCATTGGAAGTTATTGTGGACAACATGATAATTTGACCATATCTTCAATAGGACGGTTTATGTTTCTCAGATTTATTCCTGATGAATTATTAAATAAAAACGGGTTCTCTGCTGCTATTACTGCGCAACCAATTAAAATGCATCTACAAGGAAATAATTTTAAATAAAAATTACTCAGTAATTTCGAGTAATGCTGGGCCGTTGCAAAAAATTAGTATTTTTTGTTTTAAATTTAAATTTTTTGTTTAAATATTAACATTGTTAGACTATATTTCACACTATTATTGAGTAATTTTTTAAAAGCCTTATATTTAATCGATTATTCTGAATATCTTATCTTAATCTATTAATTTTTACTCCATCCGATTAACAATATTATTAATTGTTTTGTAATAAATTACATTAATTTTTTAATTTTTTACTGATTTCAAATATCCCTGATAACACAAGTTGATCGAGAAAAAGTTGGTCATTCATTAGTTTTCGACCAACTTGACGACAAGTTATCGACAACTTCAGCTTTTGCAACTTTTGGCTACAAGTTACCGCCAACTTTCTCAGAAAGTTGGCGGCAGTATGGAGCCGCAACTGGAATGCAAGTTTCTGAGGAAATTGAAAGTAAACTTACCGTCAACTTATGATCACCAACTTTTGCAAGCAACTTTTGCCACCAACTTTCTCAGAAAGTGATCGTCAACTTTTTGGATTTACAACTTTTGCCACCAACTTTCTCAGAAAATGTCCATCAACTATTGGAGGTACCAACTGTTGGCGATCAACTTGGTTCCAGTTGCGGCTGCAAGTTTCTCGTCAGTTTCTCGCCAACTTGGCTATCAGGGTATCCTTCAAGCTAATCAGTTGTAGCAGCGTAGAGTGCTGGGAGAGTTTCCGATTCTATTGACTGAAGCTATAATATAGAAACTGACATAACCAACGGAAGAACAGTTCACGGAATGGACACTCAAATGACAATTGTCAATAAAATTGAATTTTATAGGACAGTAAAACGGTAACCCTGATACCACTTTAACCTAAGTTAACTTCAATCTACAGCCGTATTCTGAAGCCAACGTAAAGGAAAGTAAGAGAGCAAGCAGTTACCTTTAAGTTGACAGTAAATTGTCGGTTAACTAGAATTCAATTCGACTGCAAGTGTTGCGATCAGAAAATCACGTTAAGTTGAATGACAGTTTCACTTCAGATTGACAGCATGTTCTTCTGTCAAATTACATTCAGCTTTCCGTCAACTTGCACGCAAGTATTATCCAGCCAAGGCTTACCAGAAATTTGTCGTTGAGTTAGCCGAAAATTTTCCTCTGCAGAACGAGCTGAGCACTAATATTTGAAGTATGACTATCAGGGTAAGTTTGAGCAATTTTAGCTGAAAGAAAAATTGATAGAGAGTACTCGCGAGAGACAAGGTCAAGGTAGTAGACTGAAATATTTTATCAAATTAACTTACCCGTTAAATCAACGGTCCGGATTTTATAAAAATTAAAATCATTCCAATCTCAATATTTATTTAATTTATGGTAATACATAACGTTAATAATTTTTAAAAATTAATAACCTCAATTCGTAGTATACTTCATAGTTTTTTTATTTCCATTCAGTTTTAATTGCTAAGGAAATATTTTTTTTTGCTTATTTTTATAAGAATAGAATACAATTGTCCATCCACGCAATTCACGCACACATACTTATAACAGTCATGATCAACCAGTTTACAATGATATTTCCTTAGCATCACGAGGTTTACGCTCTACTAGACATGTAGGCCTCCGACCGCGTACAGACCTAACTCCTTTACGATTAAGATCGTATTATGTAATCAAATAATAATGTGCCCTGGACTTAAGCATATATACCAGTAACTTGCTCAGTACTTTATATATATACGTCATGCACAAATGTTATTGCGTTGTCGAAAAATAAAATAAAAACAAATATATTATGAAGAAAAAAAATTAATTCGCCAATTCCCAGATTAAATTGCATTTACCAGAGTAACAATAAAAAGGAAAAGAATGTTAGTCCATAAATATCCGTGAATAAAAAATAATTATTTAATGATTCATTTCAAAAGGACTAACTCACGTTTTATTATGAAAGTATACGTGGGTGCTCCTTTATGATACTAAATATATGTTAATCTTTTGCCAGGGTGATATCATTGTACAAAAAAGTTATTGTATTTCTTAATATACATTTTGTCTCTATATTCATTAGAAATATAAATAATCGAGTTTTCGTATAAAAAAGAGGCCATTAACACACGCGGGTATTTGTTTTTAATAGAAGATGAAAATAATGATTAGTTTTTTTTTAGATCACTTGTTATTTTTTAATGGCTCTTAAAGGTAAATAAAAAAATTATTTATTTCAAAATCTACGTGTAAAGTTTATTCTTAAGAAGTATTAAGAGCCATACAAAAAATATGTGCAATAGATTAAAATTAAAAATTAATAAAATGAAACGAATGACAAAAACACAATTACGAAGTTATTTCATTACTTTATGCCTCGAATCTTTTATTATAAAATATTAGAAAAAAAATTAATTTTCCATGTGATTGCGTTGATATATGCATTACCAATTCGCGCATTGTATATTACATATTTATTATTTGTATAAATTTATATAGCATATTAGAGTAAATTTTCCTTCCCGTGAAAAATAAATTATCGACGTTTGTCTATCGGCAACACGAAACACCGCATTAGTGATAATTATTATTTATTAAATAATAATAAATTTCGCCGCGTCATTATTGATTGATTTAATAATGACATATGTGATCAAGTATAAATGTATTGTCAATTTAAAATCTATACGATTATATAAATTAATAAAATTCATTCGCATTCAATTACGTATACTATATATATTCCATAGAATAAAATATAATTTTATAGTTACCAAGGTCTGAAAAGTAAGTGTATTAATTATAAATATATATATATATATATATATATATATATATATATATATATATATATATTTAAAGAGTTCTCGGGACTATGGAGTATAATCAAAAAATAATATTCTATTACAACTTAATCGAATCCTGTGTATTAATTTTTTTTTTCAAAATTACGCAAGATTACGAATTATGGTACAACTTTGACTCATAACATTGTTTTATACACTTATTGATATTATAAAAAGTATTGTTAGAGTACATACTGTGTGCACTTGATGTCTACTTGTAATCGGTGTTATACGATCATGCAGTCTTGAAACCTTAAGAGAATGTTGTAATTGATGTGTTGTGTCACCTGGATGATTAAAGTATAGTTAATTACTTTCAAGATCATGACTAATGCCACAATATTTATATAATTATTACTATTTTTTAAAATTATTATTATCTAGGTAATTAGGCTTTCCAACATCGAGGCCTGAGTATGCATTGAGTCTGTATTTTCTATGGAAGCTTTAGACAAGGCTTCGAAAATCACGCTAGCCCATAAAAATGATAGAAAATAATTATTTTTTCCAATATCGAGCCCCAAGTCTGTATTGAGTCTGTATTGAGTCTGTATTTTCTATGGAAGCTTGAGACTAGGCTTCTAAAATCTCAGTAGCACATGAAAATGAAAGAAAATTTATTTCTTTAAGAATCCTAGACAAATCCTAGAGAAATCCTAGAGAAAACTTAGAAAATTTATTTCTCTGAAAATCCTAGACAAATCCTAGAGAAAACTTAGAAAAATTTATTTCTCTGAAAATCCTAGACAAATCCTAGAGAAATCCTAGAGAAAACTTAGAAAAATTTATTTCTCTGAAAATCCTAGACAAATCCTAGATAAAATGTCAGTAGCACATAAAAAGGGAAGAAATTTATTATTTTTCCCAATATCGAGCCCCAAGTCTGTATTGAGTCTGTATTTTCTATGGAAACTTTAGACAAGGCTTCGAAAATTACGCTATCACGTAAAAGTGGAAGATAATATGCATTAGCTTTTTTTATACTATTGCGCACTTCAATGCCACTCCTTGCATAAAAAAGTAATATATTGTAAATATATAATTAAAAATATATAGTGGATATGTGATATTATATTGAGGCGAAATTATATGCATGGTCGCCATGGAAAATTTATTTAGTTAGAGAAAATAAATTATTTGGGATCATATCATTATATATATTTCATAAAAATTCTAGACATCGTAAATGCTAAAATATGATATTTCACATTACACAAAGAAATATATGTCATTAGATAATTTTTTTTAACGGCTGTCAGTTTGAAGTAATAGTTATTTTTTGTTAACGATAATTTTTTATAAGAATGATGGTATGTTGAAAGTATCATATAAATTAAATAAGTTTGAGTAGAAACATTTCTAAAGCTGAAGAAATAAAACACTCAAATTGATAGAGTTTTATCAATAGACTAGTAACCAATTAGATAATAATTGTAACGGTTTTTTTTCTAATAAAACCAGTAGTTATATAGAATTTGAATTGTTCTATTCTTTCAATCAACTGAAAAAGAATAAAGAAAGATGGATTATATTTCATACATTTTCGTTCTTGAAATTTTTCTTGTAATCATATCTGCGCTAGATTCGTATGTAATATCTGACGGTGAACTTGAGCATGATGACTTTGTTGATACAGTGGAATTTGATAAAAGCCAATCGACAAACAAGAAGCGTAGATCTCTTGCTACGAATAATAACGATGAACTTTGGGATAGAGGCATCGTTCCATACGAAATTGACAATGTTTATACTGGACCGCAACGTAAATTAATAAGACAAGCTATGCAACACTGGGAGCAAGCTACGTGTCTAAAATTTGTACCAAAAATTGAAGAACTCCATGAAAATTACTTATTTATCACTAAAGAAGACTGCAGGTAAAAGAAATACTCATCAATTTCTTGTGTAAAAAATAAAGTACATATTTGGCTGAATAAGAAATTTTGGAATCGAAGATTACTTGCGAGAGCTGCTAATACACGGGTCTCAATTGAAGAGCGTTGTTGTTATTTTTGATACAAATTTTTGAATTTATTAGATATTCGTTGATTTTTAGTTGATTCTTACTAATATGTACTAGTTTTAGTTGAAAACGGGGATAGGGAATACTTAAGAAGTGGCTGCAAATTTACGGTATTTAGAAGAATTACAGTATTTTACGGTAAAGTGCCGTAATTGACAGTAAATTACCATAATCCTCCGTAAAATACGGCATTTTATGGCAAAACGATAGTTTCACCGTAAATTTGCAGTAAGAAAACGGTGATTAAACATGGAATTTGGACAAGCCTGTGGAATTTTACCGCCAAGTAAAATAGTGCACTGTGAAAAATGTTAAAATAAAAAAAGCATACGGTGCTTACGTTAAAAATGCCGCAAATTACGGTAAAATAACATATATTACTGTCTGTTACCGTAGCTTGTGGGATATTTTCAGTTGAAATACCGTATTTTACCGTAAAATACAGCAAACTGCGATAACTTACCGTAATTTAGATCCACCAGGGTCATTTGTGTGAATTTTTATTGCTATTTATCCAAATTAGAGGATATTCTTGAAACGCGTCTCCTAATTTCGACTACTAAATTATATATTTATTTAATTAATGTAACAAAAATAATTTTGAGTCAATTATAGTAAAAATGACTTGTTTACATTAGATGTTGTTCGTTCGTTGGCAATAAAAGATTTGGTGGGCAACTAATCAGTTTGCTTGATCGCTGTATAGATTTTTATACAATTGTTCATGAATTGGGACATGCAATTGGACTTCACCACGAGCATGAACGACCAGATCGTGACGATTATATCGAAATTCTTTATGAAAACATTATGGAAAGTAAATACGAATTTTCACTTACTAAATTTTTTTAATTACTTTAATACTTACATTTTTATTGTCATCTTAATTTTTATTCCACAATTAATAGGTGAAATATTAAACTTCGAGAAAGAATCTAGAAATAAAACTACAACTCTAGGACAGGCTTATGATTATAGTTCTGTCATGCACTATTCGGAGAACGGTTCAGCAAAAAGACCTGGTTTACGGACAATAAAACCGTTGAAGAAAATTGCCGGTGAATGGCCGAAAATGGGATCGGAAAAAAGACTCAGCCGAGGAGATGTTGTGACAGCAAATCGTCTGTACAATTGTTCTGGTTTGTATCACTTTTTATTATATTAATACACAATTCATTTGTTGACATTCTCCATTATTCCTCTTTGATGTTCAGAGTGCGGTGGAACTTTTTTGGAGCCTAAAGGTATTATCAGTCCTTCATATTCAAAGTTTAATTCAGAACGTTGCGAATGGATAATTAGAGCAGCTGAAGGTCACAGAATAAAACTATTAATCACATTAGTGAATATTCCTGAAAGCTCTGGCTGTTTAACGACTTATCTGGAAATTCGAAATAACCGAGAAAATAATGATGTTATAGGTGCGTTATTTTTTAAAGTTATGAAGTACATAATTATTTTAAACTTAGTAGTAGTTATTTATCATCAAATGTTGATTTCTCACAGCTCGTTATTGCGGAAAAGTTGAAACACTTCTTGTAGTTGATAGCAATATTTTGGAAATCGTATTTGTTAACACTCAGTACAATAACGGTTCCGTGGATTTTGTAATAGAATATGAGGCCATGTGCGGTAAAAATATTTCTATTGAAAGTAACGAAACACTTAATTTGGAATCGCCAAATTATCCGGAACCATATGGGCCAAATAAACAGTGCTACTGGTATATCAATGCACCTGATGATCATTTCATATCATTGAAGTTTAATCATTTCGATATTGAAGACAGTAAAAATTGTAAAAATGATTACTTGGAAATACGAAACGGCAAAAATAGTCGAGCACCCCTTCTTGAAATTCATTGCGGAAAATACGATAATTTGATAATATTTTCATCAGGACGGCATATGTTCGTAAAATTTGTCTCCAATGGATTGATAAATGCAGACGGATTTTCTGCTGCTATTACTGCACTTAAAAGTAATAATAATTAATACAGTTAAATTCCAATATCTGACAATAGAGGACGTCAATGAATGAGCCGAAATTCGTAGTGGGGGTCAAGATTGAGGGGAATTCCAGACATTGGAATTCAATTGTACTTTTGGCTGTTGTTCATTGTTTTCATTTTATATAATATTAAGAAAATATATTATTATATTACATACATTTTTTTGCTAATCCTAATTTTGATTATATGTATGTCTCTCACTGGTTTTTCTTTTTCTACAATAAAGCTGGAGTAAAAATTGTAAAAGACAATATTGGGTGATTAATGATGGCTGCTTCAGTTTAATGTCGAGTCCCGGTCTCGAATTCTAGGCTACAATTTTACGGCCAAATTTAATGCTTTAATCTACACATCTACGGTGATCTTTCTTCTTTTTACAATGTCTACTCTGTAAAAAACGATATTCGAAAATTTCTTTGGCAATATTATGATTCTTAAGTTCATTTCTAAGTTTAATTAGAGAAAATAGTTGTAGCTTTTACTCATTTGAAAGACAATTTCTGTATTTCTCAACTGTTTGTCGTTTGCTTCAGCAAAGTAGTTACTTATTATTTCAAAAGTAATAAAAAACGTTATCGGATTTTTTCTTTTTTCGTGTAACTAATGATCAAATTGTAATAAAGATAAGATGAAGTATGTTATTGGTAGCATCAACGATTTCTGTATTAACGATAGGTATTACAAAACAATTAGAGACAGTAAAACGTTAAAAAATAGCCACCATCAAATTATCAACAGTAATCACGTGAAATATGAGTGTAATACTTCCAACGAAGAGTGTTATTCAGTTTCGGTTAACTGACTAAAAATGAAGTACTATTTGTTTATTTGTTTAATTGAAATTTTTTTTTTATTTATATTTGGTGTAGATTTGCGTATTTTAACAAAAAATTTGTTTATGCAAAATGAAGAACTACTTGAAGATGTATTTAACGATTCAACAAAGACCAAATTCACCCAGGTAGTAAAGAGATCGCTTGTTACTACAAATCGAAAACATATTTGGGATCAAGGTATTATTCCTTACGAGATTGATGATGTTTATACTGGATTAGAACGAAAAATAATTAAACAAGCTATGCAACATTGGGAACAATTTACATGTATAAAATTTATTCATAGAATCGAACGGTCGCATAAAGATTATGTATTCATCACCAAAACTGATTGCGGGTAACTTAAATATGTACTTTTCTATTAAGATGGCTAAAAACAATTTTTTTTTCTTTTCGTTCCCATTTTTAAAATAGAGAACACTGTAAAAAATTTTAGGTGCGAAAATGGTCCTCGGGGACTTTACACGGTGTCCTGGGTGTAAATTGATGGTGTGAAATTTTTTCGATGTGAATCATCAAAAGGTGTACTCTTATTATCTCAAAACATGCATAGTCCAAAATTTAACACCGTGTGTCGTATAAATTTTACACCAAATCATTCACACCACACCGCAGACTCTGAATTTTTTACAGGGTGCACATTGTCAGAAAAAAAATTATTCATTGGGTTATATATATATATATATATTTAGTTTATTTATATGAGAGTATAAATGAAAAAAAAATTTTTTTTTTTGGCTCTGCTGTAGATTTAAGAATTAAGTACTAGAGGTGGGTAGTTCCGGACATGTATAGTTCCATGAACTATGTCTTTTGTCGGATACGTATCCGGTTGTTCCTCAAAATTCACTTTAGTATGCTTACTAGTTCTCTTTTTCGCGCCACTGTCATCATTACCAACAAGTAGTCAAGCAGCAGAATAATTTTGAGTTGAATACCAATCATGATGTTGCATAGCATGATGTTGTGTATACTGAAATATTTTGTATGCATACGTTCTAGATAGTGAACCTTCATGAGAATTAAAAACATTAAATAGTTCCACGGATATGATTCCAGGAACTAGTTCCTTTTCGCTCCGGAAACGTTCCAGGTTCAATCCGGAATGTTCCCGGAACTACCCTCCTCTAAAGTGTAGTTACTATTGAATTTAATAAATGGGATAAAAATAAGGTTATACATAGATATATATATGAATCGTTGATAAAATAGGTGTTGCTCAGCAGTCGGTAAACAAGGAAAAGGTAAGCAGATCATTAGTTTACAAGACAATTGCTTATATTTTTATATTGTTGCCCATGAATTGGGACATACAATTGGATTCCATCATGAACACCAGCGTCCAGATCGTGATGACTATATTGACATTTTATATGATAATATCGATGAAGGTAAATATATTCAACAAATATCATGGCATTGTTTTGATAAACTTACAGCTTTACTAAACGAAATATTATGTTGAATAAATAATAAATATTTAATGTCATAAAACCAAAAGATAATAAATATAACTTCGAGAAACCACCAAGAAATGAAGCCATCACTTTTGGACAAGTTTATGACCTTGATTCTATAATGCATTATGGGACCAGAGCGTTTGCAAAAAATGATTCTGTGAATACAATAAAAACGAAGCCGCAAATTGACGGACGTTGGCCAATACTCAGTCAAAAATCGGTTCTTAGCCAAGGTGATATTAAGACGACACAATATCTATACAATTGTCACAGTTTGTACCATTTACTACTTTAATAATGATAAGGAGCACTGTCGGAGATAATAAATGTTCATTAGTATTTTTCTATAAGATAGCAGCAATGTGATTTCAAAATAGACATTCACGGAAAAAATGAACTGTTGCTGCTACAGTTATTTTTTTCTGTGTAAACTTCGATAATTGCTTGCCTATATATATAATCTTGTTTATGAATTTTTAAATAATTTCTATTACAATTCGTGGGTGCTTAGGATGCGGTGAAACTTTTACGAAGCCTGAAGGTACTATTAGACCTCCAGTCTATCCAAATAACTCAAAACTAAGGGATGAATCTTGTGAGTGGACAATAAAGCTAGCCGAGGGTCAAGCAATAAGACTTTCGGTAAAATTATTTGGTCTTAACGATAATAATAACTGTACTGCAAATAGTCTGGAGATTAGAACTAGCCACTCGAGAAATACTGATGTCATAGGTGCGTTATTTTAATTATTTGAAAAATATGTTTTTATTCAACTTTTAAATCCTTATTTATAATTAAAAATTTAATTTCTTTCAGCTCAATATTGTCATAATATTGATACAGTTGTTAATGCTTATAAAAATATTGTAGTAATTCGATTAAGAAAAATGCACTACAAAAACAATAATGTAGACTTTATGATAGAATACAATGCCTTGAGCATTAATGATATTTCTGTTGAAAGTAATAGAACATTGTACTTGGAATCACCAAATTATCCCGAGAAATATGGACCAAATGAAGTGTCCTTCTGGGAAATTACTGCACCTGACAATCATTTTATATCAATAAAGTTTTATCATTTCGATATTGAAAACAGTCATGATTGTAAAAATGATTACTTTCAATCTGAAGAAAGTGATAATCATAATCCACCGGTAATTAAAAATTATTGTGCACAACACGATAACTTGACGATATTTTCTCAAGGACCATCTATTCTTGTCAAATTTACTTCCAATGAATTAATAAACGCAAACGGATTCTCTGCTGCTATAAAGGCATTGCCAATTACTGACAACAAATAATATTTTGTTTTTGTTATTTACGATGAACTGCTAGTCCTTCATTTAGAGAACCCCTAAAATTATATTTAAGATACTCTGTAAAAAATCAGGAGTGAATATGGCTATTTAAGGTACTGGCAGGTAATAAGGCCTAGCTAAGGGAGATTTTGAATAGAATCGAAAAGATTGTATTTAGTTATCGAAATGTACCATTAATCTTAATTTCAATACATTAACCATAAAATGTAATCAAGTAATGGTAATTTTTACCATAAACAAACAAAAAATTATACTTTAACAAAAACCATACGAATAGGCCTTATTTTACTAATTAAGTTGAAATAAATTCTCTTTTGCAGTGAATTTCACTTCGAGGGGATCAAATAAATAAAAAAACAATTTGTTTCGTATTCATTTTTTATTTAACCCAAAGCCATTCCGCAAATTTTTTACAATATAGTACTGTATGTTATAGAATTACCATTCGGAATTTAATGAGAGTTGACGTATTAGTAGATAATGGTATGAAAAAGGTCCCATGAAATTTTCGGAAAGTTACAGAGAATAAATTTAATGAAACCTGCGATTTTTCATGTAGCTCAATTTTGAATGTATGAAATACAAATTTCATTGGTTCTCTATAACACTATAAAAATTTAATTCCATCTTTTTCTGAACATAATTTACTAATATTTTAAATTTTATTCAATTCTGAATAATAATTCGAAAACTGATATTAGAACCTTAGTAGAAGAATATAGTCGTCATATTATTTATATTTCAATGTATTTTAAATATCAAGACTCTTAAATTTTCTATTCGCTAATGAAAATATATATATATATATATATATATATATATATATATATATATATATATATATATATATATATATAGGGGGATACGATATGTACACATGTGCTAATTAAAATTATTTTCATTTTTCTTTGACAAACAACTGCACATAGTAATTGATAAATCATAAAATAAGTTATTAATAATCTTTATGACCCATCTTCTGATCAGTGATACTAAAAACTTAAAAATAATAAAAAAATTGGAATTACCGACATAAAATTTAATCAGTAAAGTAATTATAGGTTTTAACAAGGATATATTGGAAATACTTTAAACGAAAAATATTATTCTTCTTTGGTTAACTGACTGAAAATGGAGTATTTTCCGCTTATTTGTGCACTTGAATTTTTTATTTTATTCATATCTGAAGTAGATTTAAGTCTCATAACTGGAAATTCGTTTATGCGTAATAAGGAGCTACTTGAAAGTGTATTTAATAATTCAGCAAAAAATGAATTTTCACAAACAATAAAGGAAGTACGTAGGTCACTTGTTACGACGAATCAAAGTAATATTTGGGATCAAGGTATCGTTCCTTACGAAATTGATAATGTTTATACCGGGTTACAACGCAAAGTTATCAAACAAGCTATGCAGCACTGGGAACAACTCACTTGTATAAAATTTGATAAAAGAATCAAAGAGCTGCATAAAGATTATGTATTCATCACTAAATCAAAATGCGGGTAAATAAAATTTGTATTTGTCTATTAGAATGTCTTGAAAATTGATAAAACTCTAGCAAAGTTAGCATATAGTAAAAAAAAAAATTCATCTATTTTAAGCTATAAAATTTGAGTTTAAGAGGCCACTGAATAAAATCTTTTGCTATATGCTGATTTCGTTAAAGGTGAGAGGGTATATAAGAAATTATTTTTTGGGCTATCCTACTATTTGTACTGAAGGGGGCGAGCTTAGCCAAATTTGATTTGCTTCATAAGATCCACAGCGCGTGTATGCCTGAAATAGGCGCGGAAACGGCCTCCTAAAACGGAGGTGGACTTCGATCTCGTCTTATATTCAAACATAAAGGTTAATTTTGTTGAAATAGATGTTGTTCACCAGTCGGTAGGCAAGGAACAGGTAAGCAAATCATTGGTTTACGAAACCGTTGCATATATATTGATATCATTGTCCATGAATTGGGACATGCAATTGGATTCTATCATGAACACCGACGTCCAGATCGTGATGACTATGTTGAAATTTTGTTCGATAATATCAGTAAAGGTAAATATATTCAACCTATTATCATGGCATTGTTTTGCTGAAATTATACTCTAACTCTCAAAAAATCACATCAAATGAATAATAAATATTTGTCGTAATAAAACCGAAAGGCTATGAAAACAATTTCAAGAAATTACTAGAAAATGAAACCTCTACTTTTGGACAAGCTTATGATTTTGAGTCTATAATGCATTACGGGAATAGAGCGTTTGCAAAAAATGGTTCTCTGAGTACAATAAAAGTGGTGCAGCAAACTGACGGATATCGGCCAATAATCAATCGAAGATATGCTCTTAGTCAAGGTGATATTGCGGGGGCAAATCGTCTATACAATTGTCGCAGTTTGTACCATTTAACTTTAAATCCTTGTGAAATAATTCTAGTGAACAGAAATAATCACGATTTATGTTCATTAGTATGTTTCCCTGAGGAAATAATAATTTGATTACAAAATAGAGATATACCTTGATAATCACTTGTCTTTTGTTCAGAATGCGGTGAGACTTTCACGACTTCTAAAGGTACTATTAGATTGCCAGCTTATTCAAATAATCAAGAGCTAAGGGATGAACCTTGTGAGTGGACAATAAAGGTAGCAGAGGGTCAACGAATACAACTTTCGATAAAATTTTTTGGTATTAACAATAATACAGATTGTTTATCGAATAGTTTACAAATCCAAACTAGTTACTGGAGAAATACTGATATTATAGGTGCGTTATTTTAATTTTTCAAAAATAAGTGTTAAATATCAAGTGTGTTTTTGTACAAGACATGATTTCTAATGGTAGTCTACATAATGAATGTCTTATACAGAACTGTACTAAATATATAGGTTAGTTTTTGTAAGGAATACTCGAAAAGTACACCAATGAAAGCCTACAGGAGCCAGGTTACCGATTGCAGATAACAAAAAAGATTATTCAATGACCCTGATAGCCACCCTAACCGTAAGTTAACTATCCCTGATAGCCAAGTTGGCGAGCAATTGACGAGAAACTTGCAGCCGCAACTGGACATCAAGTTGACCGCCAACAGTTGGTACCTCCAATAGTTGATAGACATTTTCTGAGAAAGTTGGTGGCAAAAGTTGCTTGCAAAAGTTGACAATCATAAGTTGACGGTAAGTTTCTTTTCAATTTCCTCAGAAACTTGCATTCCAGTTGCGGCTCCATACTGGCGCCAACTTTCTGAGAAAACTAAAAAATATATATTTATCACAGTTTGAATAATATGATAACTTTATTACCCGCCGTGTTATTTATAATATTTTTAACTGACTATAGGCACTCAATGGTGGACATTTTGAGTATGTGTACAAAAACATTTTTATTCAAATTTATAACTAAAAATTTAATTTCTTTTAGCTCAATATTGCGAAAATGTGGAAACAACTATTATAGCTAATAGTAATATTGTAGTAATTCTTCTCAAGTTAATGCACTACGAAAAAAATGATCTGGATTTTGTGATAGAATACGAGGCCATTTGCGGTAGAAAGATTTTCGTGGAAAGTAATAACACAATTTACTTGGAGTCACCAAATTACCCGGGAACATATCGACCCAATGAAATGTGCAGCTGGTACATTGATGTACCTTTCTATCATTTCATATCAATGGAGTTTTATTATTTCGATCTCGAAGAGACCCCAAATTGTGAAAATGATGTTTTGGAAGTACGAGAAAGTAATGATTATCGTGGATCATATATTAGAAGTTATTGTGGAAAATATAAAAAATTAAAAATAGATTCAATAGGAAACCAAATGTTCGTCGAATTTTTTACTGATAGTTCGAAAAATGGAAACGGATTCTCTGCTGCGATTACCGCGAGATCAATTAATTATTAATTTTTACGATTTGCTGATTATTTTTGTTCAAAAAATAAAATACTCTGTACAGGAATTTCTATAACTTTTATTTGTATTAGAAAAAAATTAAGGGGATTTCAAATTGACAAATAAAATTAGATACTCTTTTCGGGCAAAAGGCTACTCCTCCATAATAGAAAAAAAATCAACAAACTTGATATGTAATTTACAAATGAATTTTGGTACAACATATAATTTGTAATGAAAATTGAAATTGAATAAAATCAAAACATAATAATTTTCAAAAAATAACTACAAATTACTATATACAACCATTTCCACAAATATTGTTATTTGGATCTTTGCGAATGTATATTTTACTCTTCTAAATCTTAAATTCGGTACCCCCTTTACGACTAAAGTAACTGTGATCAGAGTTTAAGAGTGTCAGAATTTTAGGGCTGGCGCCCACGAATCCCGTTAAATTTTTTGAATAGCCTAGAACACTATTAAAAATCTGGCGCCCATGCATGCAATCTGCAAAAAATCTTTAGACAAATCTCAACCATTATTGAACTCTTGGCATTTTTTCCTGTATTTCAAATACGTTTTGATTTCTGATACTTGAAAAATAAAGCTCATTTTTTTGTTTTAATACCGTAACCGAAATTATTTTAACCCTTTGAGGTTACCGGGATATCTTGGACTTACTCTCTTAAATTTTAAATAGTGAAAATAGTGACTATTAACTGTTTTCTAGTGAAAAGTATGTCACTAATTCGAATACTTTTCGCTGATAATAAGTGACTATTCACAGCCGAAGGTTTTCTACTACTTGCCGCTCACGAGTGGATTCGAACCCAGTTCCTCCAGTCGAAAGTCTTTCATACTTCCGACTCCCCATACGTCATCCATTCTATGAAATATTGTCTTTAAAAAATTAGTAACTCATTACCCCTTCTTCGGTTTCCTGAATACAACCTTTTTAATTTTTCACGATTATCAATAAAACAAAAATTTCTTTTTAACTATATAGCAATAGAATACTACATCTCACACCCATTGTTCTTTAAACAATTGCGTAAAGCGGTAAGCCACATAATAACTCGAATTTATCTCCAAGTTTATGTTAAAAAAATAATGCGGTATACATTTTATTTGTCGCCATCCATTGAAATAGTCGATAGTCCATTAAGAGGCCAACCAAGATTTATATTTTGTGGTTTTAAGTTTAAACTGCATACGCACCACAGATAAATAAAAATTATTGCACCTCTTAATTTAAGAGACCGCCAATAAAATATTTTATTATTATTCATAAAACCGAGCATAAATCATAATTATTTGTTGTTAAAATTAAAATAATTGTGTCACTGAAAAGTAATATTTAAAATAGTTGTTGCTCAAGTGACGTGTTCATATTAAAATTTATTTCGCTTGTGCAAATCAATAATACAGGATTAATACTACTTTCGAGTCTCGATAAATTCGTCGTGACGTTTATGAACAAGTTAATAAAAAACATATGTATTTGTATATGCATGATTGAATTTTGTCAGGTGTGATGAATAAGTCAATGCAGAAATAGACAAATTGGTTATTAATTTTATAATCATTGCTGTGATATCTTGTTCGTTATGTAAAATTTATAAAATCTTGTTTTTTGTTTTATATATTTTTATGTGTGATATATGATATATATATATATACATAAAATATTTTTTATATTACTTATGTCACCGTTGGAATTTATTTTTATTTTTAAATTATTCTGATTATAACATCTGTTACATAACACGCGTTTAAATTTCTGCTCTATTAATTTTCGTAAATTTTTTTTTATTTTGTTTAGATTAAGAGTAAAAAAAATTTTAATGACTGGAGGCATTTATAGAAATGAATGGAGTAGAGATAAAGATTTCGCTTGTCAATTTTGAATTTTTTTTTTTGGATAGGATTTGCAAAATTATTATTCTGGGCGCGGGAAACCGGATATAGAACAAAACAGGCTTGTGTATATTTTTAAGACTTGATTGGATGAAAATTCAAAATTTAGTGGTCTATGGATTGTATGAAAGTACGAAAAGGTAAAATGGTGGAAAAAAATTTGGTTTAAATTGAGCATTTTTCGAAATGGGAAAAGTGGAACATTTTTGAGACGGATTGTATTTTTTATTTTTGTCGGAAAGTGCGTAGTTGGGGTTTGTTGAAAAGGATGGGGTAAGTTGGTCAGCTAGAATAATGTGCAATTAAAAAATTATTTTTCGAGTTAAAATAGGCGACAATAAAAATTTTTTTTAAGTGCCTCATTTCCTGTTATTTCACAAAAAAAATTAATCAGTTAAATTTATATGAGCAATAAAAATTAATTGCAGTAAAAAGAAGTAAAAGCTAATTTTTGATAAATTTTTATTTTTTTATTTTTATGATATCTCTATTGAAGCTAAAATTAAACACGTAATTAGTCATAATAAAAAATCAAATTGATGTATATTTGAATTTACTTAAAAATATGATTGACAATTCAATCCATAATCCATAAAAAATAATTAATAATTAATTACTTTTAAATTATCCTCTGGATATCCTAAAAAAAAAAATAATCTCGAATCTCAATATTTATTCATCGCGTTAAATTTTTTTGTGAATAAAAAAAAATTTTAAATAAATTCAGCCTCAAGGCGAAATGCAAAACGTCAGAATATAAATGCGGAATGAAAATATAAAAAATATGTAAGCTATCATATAAATGATCTTGTATATTTTAGCATATAAAAGGTGAGAGTCTTGGCAGTTGGATGAAATGCGTTTGAATACAGTTCCCATTTGCAAAACTAATTTCAAAAACTTTCTTGCACTTACCCGCACACACATCTCAGTATATATACAATAATAATAATAATAATAATAATAACAGTATCATCCATAAGATCATTAATAATTACCGAGAGAAATTTATTTAATGACACAATAAAATGAATCTTCACTCGAAATATTTTTCGTTTCATTTTTTTTATTTCTTTTCTCATGTAAGTATTTTTTTACAAATATATTAATTTCACAATATCATTAAATTCCAAATTTTTAAAATTACAAAAATAATATATTTTATGATTAATTTTGTAGTAAAAAATAAATAATTATTATCTATAATTAAACTATAAAAAAAAACAATAAATAAATCCATCGTCATTTTTTTAATATTAATTTTTAAATACCCAGTTCATTGACTCATACTCCCTAATTTTGCTAACTCATGCAGAATATTGACTATGAATATATTTATGTATTTATTAATAATTAAAAAAAAAAAAAAAAAACATATTCTTCACAGAGTTTATGTCTGGACTGACAATGATAATGAGATTAGATCATTAGTTAATCGCAGTATCTGTCAGTAAAAAAAATAAATAAACATATATAAATATAAATATATACATATATTTATTGAATTTAATGGTATGATAAAAGTTCCAAGTGAATAAATTGATTGGAGCATTTAACATAACCAGCACTGATTTCTCTTCATAGCATCGAAGGTCATACATTTCTTGTATTAACTTTAGCACAATTTCCCGTCACTCAATCTATATGTATATATACATTATATATATGTATATATTGTGATATAGCTCTTTAAATCATTATTGAATAAAACTGTCCATTGCGTCATTAAAGTATCCTAAGGATCATATTTAATGGGATAGCTTAATAATCACATGACTGTTTTAATGGGCAATGAAAATGCCGTGGCAGTGGTTTAATTGATTTATCATAATTCATAATATTTATTATTACAAGAAAACACCAGTGTCTCGTCGTCTGAGATAAAACGCCTTACTTAATATGTGTAAAGTAGTATCCAAGATGACGAAGCAGAATTATCCTTTTCATTTATTTCAATGGAAAATATGTACAGTCGACTACCCGCTATAAGCCTGCCCTAAGCCTCTTTTCCTAAATCAGTGTTTACTGAGTCCAAACCCTCCCCCACTTGGTCTCTTTTCTGAAATTTGTACCAGACAGCCTCTTATAAGCCTTTTTCCTTGCGTCACTTAGACCTGGCTTATAACGGGTAGTCGACTATACTTTATTTTAGATTTCATGTAAGTTCACCTTCGATGATTGTGCGTTCTGAAGTCTTTTCTTAGAAGTAATATGCCCAGAAACCTGAAAAATATTAATATACTTTTTAGTTTCATTTTTGTAGGGGATAAATGTGATTATAATAAATCATTGGAAAATTTTTTAGGAAGCCTTCGTATATTTCCAAATACATCCGGGTGAAATAGTGTTTTTATTTTTAAAAATTTATTATTTATCGTCAATTAATTATTAGCAATGATTTTAAAATATCCTTGGCAAACATTTCTGTGGTAACTGCTTACAGGATAACGTCTGGTAGTAATTATTTCTCCAGTCTGTTTCTTGGCAATAAATTCAAGAGCTGCCGTCCCCTTTATAGTATTTATTTAATTGATGTTTGTAAGTTACCGTCCCTTAGAAGTTATTTTCATAGAGACTATTTCTTTACAATCCAATCCTGAGTTATAATTTCTGTAATAACAGTTCCGTGATAGCAAAAAGTACAGTAACTGTCTAATAGTAATGATCTCGCCAGGAAATATAAACATAAATACATCCGAAAATCTATACAACATCCGTTTTTTGGATACCGTCATTTATTATTTTCATAGCAGCTATTCAATGAAAAAGGTTCTAAATTACTATCCGGTTATAATTTTGAAAATTTCTTAAATAACCGTTTTTGGTAACCCTACAAAAATAACCATCTTGTAATTATTTCAATATTGTCTGTTCTACAATAATAATTCCAGTTTTTCAATGAAAATTTTTCATGCAATGTATTTCAGTAACCTTTTCCAAAATCAATGCATGGATGTTTTCAAAGTTTCGGTTTATGTCATTAACTTCTTAAATTACCGTTAATTGTTAACTTATTCTATGGTAACTATTAAGAAATTACCATCTCGATAATTATTCGAATGTTGCCTAATCTTAAAAAATGAAGACCATTTTTCAGTAAAAACCCTGAATGCAACTGTGTTAATAACATTTTCCAAAATCAATGCATGGATGTTTTCAAAGCTTCGGTTTATGACATTAACTTCTTAAATTACCGTTAATTGTTAACTTATTCTATGGTAACTATTAAGAAATTACCATCTCGATAATTATTCGAATGTTGCCTAATCTTAAAAAATGAAGACCATTTTTCAGTAAAAACCCTGAATGCAACTGTATTAATAACATTTTCCAAAATCAATGCATGCATGTTTTCAAAGCTTCGGTTTATGACATTAACTTCTTAAATTACCGTTAATTGTTAACTTATTTCGAAATTTCCATCAGTAGATTACCGTCTGTTGATAATTGTTTAAAGAAATCCCCCCAAATATGGACCGCTTTGCAAAAAAAAGTTTCTAAATTACCGTCCGGGAAAAAGCACCTTTGTATTAGCATTTTTTTGCAAAATCGTTTCGACAGCAATAATTCTTTGATAAAAATTTCTGATGCAGTCATGTCAGTAATATTCAGTAATTGTATGCAAATTACCCTCTTCTAGAGGGAGTTACCAAACAATAGCACCAAAGTAACCGTATTCGAAAAACTATTTGTAATAACCGTTTGCAAATTTTCATTTTCTGGCACTAGAAACTGGGCTATCGTTCATAGAGATACTAATAAATAATCTTTCAGTGAATCGAAAATGTCTTCGTCATGAATATTGAATACAAAAACGATTAAGTCTTGAGTAATAGAAGTGGAATGAAAAAAAATGGGATCATTGTCATGGACAAATGAGTTGTTTAATTGGCTGTAGGACTTTTTCTTAAGCTATGAGCAATCCGAGTAAAAAGTTATCTAAAGTGTCACGTAGTCGGAAGTTATTTTCTCTGTAAATAAGATCTTGACCCTGACCAGTTAATCCACAGATCGTTGCTCTGTATATATCTGAGTAACAGAGCCTAAGGCGGTTGTTAATCGCTGGAGGTCACACAAAACCTGAGAGATCTCGACCTTGTATACCATGACCTCGTCTAACCCGTTACGCCGTTGCGTACTCAGTTTATTATAAATCCACATATATATATGAAGACGCGTTTATAAACCCAGGAAGGCCATAAACCAAACGAGTTTGTGATGCCTCAAGACATCAGACATTTAAACGCTTTCGCTTTCTCAATGTCCGGAAGAGCTATGAGATGTAAATGTTCAAAAGGATAAGATTCATTGTCGATGATGATCAACCTCACTATTTAACACTTAAACTCAACTACCGTTACAATACAGGAAGACATTATTTACATCTACCATTATTAGATTCCCTTATTACTATTCACTTTAACACAATATTAGTATATTTTTGTGCTTACTTACTATAAACAAGTGCATTCTACTTAATTACTTAACTATAAATTTAGCATTAATTACAAAAAAAATTTACTTTATTTCCTTATTTAATGTTTTACAGGAAAGGAAGTAGAAGGAAGGAAGGAAGTGACTATTTTTATTATTTATAATTATGACTTATTTCCAAGGTACCTTTGAGGTTTTTTAGTCCGAGATAATTTTCTAAATTATTTAAATCTATTTTCAGAGACAAGGATTATTAGGAACAGGATCAGGGTAAAATTTATTTTTTTATTTAAAATTTTTTAATTTTTTTTTTGATTGACTGTTTATTCATTTTGTGAGTTTAATGATATAAATACGTGAGGATTGGATGAGGATGATTTGATTTTTTTTTTATAATTTGGATAGATATATATGATGATTGAAATTTAGCTATCGGTGCTTGTTAGATTTAGTTATAAATTTAAATCCAGCTGTTGAAAGTAATTACGGGTGGTTTGTTAAATTAAATTGACTATCCATTGGATATTGGCCCTTATCGACCGTTGATATTGACGCCGTTACCTGAGTTTGGTGGCACGAATCCAAAGCCACTGGCTCCGACTATTACGCCGCTTGATTCTATGCGCTCTGACGGTGGGCCTGGTGGAAATACGACGGGTCCTGTAAGGCATAATGAATTATTAATATTTTGTGTTTGTTAAAATTTACAATAAATCTGTTGTGCACGTGGTAAACATTACTACAACAGATACAAATTTTTTTTTAATTTCCATTACTTCTAATTTGCCTTTTTATAGAAAAAATTCAAATTAATCATGACCGAATTTCTAAAAGGTCATGACTCGCAAATTTTGAAAATTTTTACTATTGCAATGATTTCCAGCTTATTGTCAAATATTGCCGAAGTGTATGCGAGAATTTTTAAGCCATGCGCCATCTAGCGGAAAATTTGGTAACTATAATATTATTTTTTCACTAGTTTGCTTATAAAAATGTTTTGTTATGAAAATGAGATTTATAAAATTCAAAAATTGGTTATTTTTTTAAATTTTCATTTTGTCAAATTATCTTGCACAGAAATTTATATATGCGTATATATATGTATAGATGCATGCAAATAGTAAATATGTTAAATAGATTTGATATAATGTTTACCTAAAATAAAATTTCGAAATATTGTACTTCGAAAAAAGAGAAAAATTGTGGAATAAAAAAAAAAAAATTTCTTAGACTATCATTGATGATTACTTGTATTGAATAATAACAACAATAATAATAGTAATAACAGTGCTATTATGTAGCAAAAGCTAGAAATGGCGTGTGAAGCAAAATATAAATGAATAGATTACCCGTATTTTTATTAAAAAATAATGTGTAATGATTCGTAGCAAATAAAATAAAAAGAAGCGCTTTAATATTATAATAAAGTTGTCCGTTACTGACCATCGAATAAAATAACTTTCTGATTTCTACACCTGTTGTTAATATTGAGCGAAATATCAAATTATTACATGCGCTTACATTAATAGATAATAATATAAATCAGTGACATTTTTCGTATCCATCAATTAATAAATAGCTAGCAGTGAATTATTGGTAAATAAATAAGATATTTAAAAAATTGTAACATTCCGATCATTGAAGCATAACATGAAGGTCAACGATTGGCATAAGACTGTGATTACAAATGAATATGATTTGTTGATTTTGCTGTCGTATAATCTGCATTAATATCAGGCTTCTTTTACAGGCTTATATTTAATAGTCTATAGTTTAATATGCTACTATATATATATATATAAATATATTCAGAAAAAAATAAGATTTTTACTTGCAACAATTGTTGCAGTTTTTGCAAATTTTCTTAGAATTAGAAAAAATTTTTTGGCGCGTAAAATTTTTTTTTTTAATATCGGGTAAATTTGAACCATAACCTTAACGGCAGGGTAGCCGTTTTTTTTTTTTTACGGTGTAGGTTGTATGTAGATCTTGCATGCGTATCAGTGAAAGTGCTAGTACATGTAATTAATTTAACGGATGAAGACGTTCACCGTAGACGGAAGTTACTTTTTCATAGTTTGTGGTGCTATACATAAATTACTATCAACATCATCGCATTTAACGGATGAGTTAAATTTAAATAAAAATATAATTATGGTAATAGAAGACAAGTGAGTGAAAGAGGGGAAATTAAATTTGAAAAAAAAAAAAAAAAAATATGTAGATGTATATATTCTTACCTGTATTAGATCTTGGATCTCTCATTGGGGTTACGGCACGATAGTACGGACCGAAATCCGAGAAAAATGAATTGTAGTCATAAGGTATTGCCATCGCGGTTGCTAACATCGTGGAGATAAATACAAATATGGCGGTCTGAAATGTTAGATAACAAAAAAAATATGTAATATCATTAATTAGTTAATTTGGTTTTAATTATAATTTACTTAATTATATAGTACATGAATTTTCTTCCTTAGAAATCGAATGGTGTAAGTTAATATCATTATCATTAATTATCAAATAAACTACTTTTGACTCATGAATAATTGCACTGGCAGTTAATATTATTCAATAATTCTTGAATTAATTCTCGAATAGTAACATCAGAGCATATGATTAAAATAAATATAATGTACACTCTAGAAAACAAAATTATAAATATGACAAGATATAGCCAAATCAGCAGAATTAATTATATCTGAACTATCGGGGTAACAAGCTAAGTCGAAAAAAATATATAAATTTATCACGGCCGACAATAGACCCAGGCAATAGACTAGTTCAATAAACCCGTGAAAAATGAATCATATATAGAGCATATATGGCCATACATAGATCATATAGGGCCACATCTGACCAATTTTCATACATGGCCATGTATGTTTCATTTTTCAAAGGAATGGACAAAATTTGGCTGAAAATACGCTGGGTCAATTTATCGACTAATTTGAAGCCTATTTCAATAAAAAATGGTTTTAGGTGTGATTCCAGCAAAATTGAGACTTTAGTCCATTTCCGATCTTTTTCAATAGAATTCTACGACTGCAGCAAAATTTCAGCAAAATTGAGACTTTAGTCCATTTCCGATCTCTTTGAATAGAATTTTACGACTGCAGCAAAATTTCAGCAAAATTGAGACTTTAGTCAATTTCCGATCTTTTTCAATGGAATTCTACGACTGCAGCAAAATTTCAGCAAAATTGAGACTTTAGTCCATTTCCGATCTCTTTGAATAGAATTTTACGACTGCAGCAAAATTTCAGCAAAATTGAGACTTTAGTCAATT
The DNA here is from genome assembly GCF_026212275.2 of Microplitis demolitor. Taxonomy (NCBI): domain Eukaryota; kingdom Metazoa; phylum Arthropoda; class Insecta; order Hymenoptera; family Braconidae; genus Microplitis; species Microplitis demolitor. The sequence goes on along the minus strand of NC_068549.1, from coordinate 22,303,364 downwards.
TCCGATCTTTTTCAATGGAATTCTACGACTGCAGCAAAATTTCAGCAAAATTGAGACTTTAGTCCATTTCCGATCTCTTTGAATAGAATTTTACGACTGCAGCAAAATTTCAGCAAAATTGAGACTTTAGTCAATTTCCGATCTTTTTCAATGGAATTCTACGACTGCAGCAAAATTTCAGCAAAATTGAGACTTTAGTCCATTTCCGATCTCTTTGAATAGAATTTTACGACTGCAGCAAAATTTCAGCAAAATTGAGACTTTAGTCAATTTCCGATCTTTTTCAATGGAATTCTACGACTGCAGCAAAATTTCAGCAAAATTGAGACTTTAGTCCATTTCCGATCTCTTTGAATAGAATTTTACGACTGCAGCAAAATTTCAGCAAAATTGAGACTTTAGTCAATTTCCGATCTTTTTCAATGGAATTCTACGACTGCAGCAAAATTTCAGCAAAATTGAGACTTTAGTCCATTTCCGATCTCTTTGAATAGAATTTTACGACTGCAGCAAAATTTCAGCAAAATTGAGACTTTAGTCCATTTCCGATCTCTTTGAATAGAATTTTACGACTGCAGCAAAATTTCAGCAAAATTGAGACTTTAGTCAATTTCCGATCTTTTTCAATGGAATTCTACGACTGCAGCAAAATTTCAGCAAAATTGAGACTTTAGTCCATTTCCGATCTCTTTGAATAGAATTTTACGACTGCAGCAAAATTTCAGCAAAATTGAGACTTTAGTCAATTTCCGATCTTTTTCAATGGAATTCTACGACTGCAGCAAAATTTCAGCAAAATTGAGACTTTAGTCCATTTCCGATCTCTTTGAATAGAATTTTACGACTGCAGCAAAATTTCAGCAAAATTGAGACTTTAGTCAATTTCCGATCTTTTTCAATGGAATTCTACGACTGCAGCAAAATTTCAGCAAAATTGAGACTTTAGTCCATTTCCGATCTCTTTGAATAGAATTTTACGACTGCAGCAAAATTTCAGCAAAATTGAGACTTTAGTCAATTTCCGATCTTTTTCAATGGAATTCTACGACTGCAGCAAAATTTCAGCAAAATTGAGACTTTAGTCCATTTCCGATCTCTTTGAATAGAATTTTACGACTGCAGCAAAATTTCAGCAAAATTGAGACTTTAGTCCATTTTCGATCTCTTTCAATAAAATTCTACGACTGCAGCAAAATTTCAGCAAAATTGAGACTTTAGTCAATTTCCGATCTTTTTCAATAGAATTCTACGACTGCAGCAAAATTTCAGCAAAATTGAAACTTTAGTCAATTTCCGATCTCTTTGAATAGAATTTTACGACTGCAGCAAAATTTCAGCAAAATTGAGACTTTAGTCAATTTCCGATCTTTTTCAATGGAATTCTACGACTGCAGCAAAATTTCAGCAAAATTGAGACTTTAGTCCATTTCCGATCTCTTTGAATAGAATTTTACGACTGCAGCAAAATTTCAGCAAAATTGAGACTTTAGTCAATTTCCGATCTTTTTCAATGGAATTCTACGACTGCAGCAAAATTTCAGCAAAATTGAGACTTTAGTCCATTTCCGATCTCTTTGAATAGAATTTTACGACTGCAGCAAAATTTCAGCAAAATTGAGACTTTAGTCAATTTCCGATCTTTTTCAATGGAATTCTACGACTGCAGCAAAATTTCAGCAAAATTGAGACTTTAGTCCATTTCCGATCTCTTTGAATAGAATTTTACGACTGCAGCAAAATTTCAGCAAAATTGAGACTTTAGTCCATTTTCGATCTCTTTCAATAAAATTCTACGACTGCAGCAAAATTTCAGCAAAATTGAGACTTTAGTCAATTTCCGATCTTTTTCAATAGAATTCTACGACTGCAGCAAAATTTCAGCAAAATTGAAACTTTAGTCAATTTCCGATCTCTTTGAATAGAATTTTACGACTGCAGCAAAATTTCAGCAAAATTGAGACTTTAGTCCATTTTCGATCTCTTTCAATAAAATTCTACAACTGCAGCAAAATTTCGGCAAAATTTAGGCTGTTTTTAATAAAATTCTGTTTTTGATGCGATTTCAGCCAAATTTTCTTATGCGTGTATGATCATGTATTAGTAGATATTATAAGATCTATAATTTCAATTTTACAGTTTGAATTTTTTTTTCAATAATTTAGTAGACTCGCAGAAATTTGTAATCATAAGAACGGTTATAATTATATGTAATTAAAATTAAAATAATTGATATTCTAGTTGATAGGGCACTTTTCACTGAGTAATGAAATATTCAATAAATTAAAATATTTAACGAGTAATTGGAAAAAGAAAATAAAACTAATTATTTAAATGGAAAACATAAAAAACTTATATCGTGTAATCTTGAACGATTATTTTTTATTAATTTATTAATATTTGCGCTTAAGTAAATGGCTTGCAACGTTGAATGTATGCCTACAAAAGAACTTTGTGAAAGTTATACTTACAACAATTATTATTTCATTTATCAAAGTCTTGTAATAAATAAATAATGCCTACATTTAACTTTTGCAAAAATATGATAGTGATAAAATTATTAGTAGCGTTAATGCGTGTACAATATTAACGGGTAGCTAAACGTTACTGTTAGTTCCATTATTCACAAGTCGGAAATGATAACATTGCCCCTATGAAAAAATGTATGGATATATGTAATCTATGTAGTCAAGAACATTCACGTGATATATTTATTATATACAACACGATTTATAGAAATGGATTAAGTGAAATTTTGAAAATGTCTTAATCAGTTTCTAAAAAAAAAATAAATCTAGTATTAAATATTTTGGAATTTCCTCATTAATGTAAAAAAATATATGATCATTAAGAAAATTTGATAAAAGTTTTTAATTTTTTAAATTTTCAAAATTACTTATAATAAAAAACTTTTTTTATATTATGAGAAAAATTATTCAGGGAAACATTAATTTTATAGTGTACAGTATACACTATATGATCAGCAAAAAAGGAATCTTGTCACTCTGCTAAATGACAGCGAAGCCTGGCTCATAATTGCTTCTTTGAATATAACAGTTTTGAAATATATTTCTTACCATGGACATTGCAGGCAGCTGGGCGCGATCTAGTGGCGAGAACCGAACTACTTCCATATCATATCTTCTTCTCTTCCATAAAATTATCTTTTTTTCCAAAGAACTTTTCTCTTGTTTTGTCGACGTTAGCCAACAACAACGGGGATAGTTCAGTGCTCGCCGCTAGATCGCGCCTAACTACTTGTAGTGTCCGTGGCAAAAAACATACTTCCGAACTATTATATTCCAAACTTGAAAGCAATTTTGGCTCGGTATGCCTCTATTGTTCGACAGAGTGACAACTTATTTTTTATGGTAATATATCTTGTAAGACTTATTACAAAAAAAAAATGTTAATTTAAAAATGATTATAAAAATATTAAAAAGTCACGCATTGCGTTAAATCACTTACAACTTAATTTAATTTAAAATAAACTAAGTAATATCCTGTTGCTCCTTACCATTAATTACATAATGTCACGCGATAATTTCAATGATATGTCAGTGTCCTTATAAATGAGTAATAAAATGAAAAATTTTCCCCAACCAAATTAATTTTTTTAAACTAAATAACTGCCCATAAACTAAATAACCTAATTGGCATAAGCATATTTCACCAAACCCACGTGCATTCATGCGAAAATCTATTTTTTTTTTTTTTGCATATTTGATTCCTGAATTAATTATTTACGGCCTTCTCTTACTCGACATTAAATTTTGCAATCCCGGTTTGAATAAAAATATAAATAAATAAACACCCGACGGCTTAAGCTTACACGAACATTATAAATATAAATGATAAAATAAAACTAAATATATATATATATATATATATATATATATATATATATATATATATATATATATATATATATATATATAGACTGTCATATATTCCAATAAATGGTAATTAGCAAATGATAGCCATCTTTTTAAATGTTGACATTAAATTGAATATTTTTTGAACCTTGGATCAATTAAATAAAATTTAATTAATAGTATTTAATATAAGCTTATGATATTTTACATTTTGTAACTAATTATTATAGAGCAAGATATTATTATATTTGCGTGACTATTAAACACATGGAAATACTAATATATATATATATACATATATAGTGTGTATACAATATATAAATAAAAACTAAAATAGAGTTAGAGTTTAAGTAACAAAACATGTATTGAAAGGAGGCAAATAGGTGAGGAATGTTCACACGATATATGAGTATGTATACATATATATACTCATATATGCGTAACGACAATGATCAAAGCATAATATATAATACAGTACTTGCCAATTTACTCAGCCAGCTACTTTATGACCTCTTAATGCAGGGTTTCATATCTTTCATATTTTATATTATGTATTATATGGAATTCAAGGTTTTTTTTATGTACATTATTTTGTATCTAGTAAAATTACGGTAATGATCATATTTGAGCGTAATAATTTAGTTGTCAGTTTATATAAATTTTTTTGGACTTTATAGTGCGATATGAGGAAAAGAAGATAACCTATAATTTTAGGGGAATTTTAATAATATGGAAAGTACTTGATAATTTAGGTTGAAAGTGTTACAAAGATTTATGGATATTTATTGCTTTCGATTTGTCTGAATCACTTTTGTAATCGATTGTCCTTGACTCGTTTCCACGAGAGTTTAAACCGATCATTATTAAATGAGTAGCGGATGTCAATTTTCACTATGAAATTTTGAAAGAATTTTTCTGTGATTTTTGTTTTGTCCAAAAAATTTAAAAATTGTGACAGAAAATTAAAATTTTTTAAATTTGTACTGAAAGTTTTCAATCTGCATTTTTTTTCATCTTTTCTGATAAAAAATGAAATTGCAGAGTCACAGAATTTTTTTTTAAGCCGTACAGAGGTAACATGGACATAGATGGGCAATATGGGCCATACAAAATTGAAAAAATAAATTTGTGAAATTTTTTGTGAAGGCCATGTTTTTTGGAATGAATTTTAATTTTTTTGACAACTGGGTCATATTGACCCTGGATATTTTGTCAGTTAATCATAAAAATATTTAAAAATTACTACTAATTAAAATAATCTCAAGTTCGAACTTAAATATTTCTCAATAATTAAAAATTTTATTGGATATTTAAGCGGTTGAATATTAATAAGGTATAATAAATTTTTATGTTTATCGCTGGTTTATAATAATATGAATTTATGAAATTATATATTTATATTTAACAAGTTTCATTTTAAACTGTAGGATAATTATAATAAAATTATCATAAAAAAAATATTTTTTTCAAATAAATCAAATCTTGAGGCTACTGTATTTTGTAAGGAAAAAAAATATGGTGTTATCGCGTAAGAATATGCAATTTAGCATCGCCACTCTATATTTTCCTATACTATAATGATGAAATTCAAGTAAGACATTAAATTAACATACGAAACACATAAGATAGAATGTATAGGCTCTGGGACTATTTTCTATTCTAAAAAAATATGAAAAAAAAATAATAAGAGGTAAAGAAAATTTTCTATAAAGTCAAATAAATCCTCATAAAAATTCTGATCCCTGCAGACAATTTACTCATTCTAGTAAAAAAAAAAAAAAAAAAAAAAAAAATTGGCCATTAAAATCTGCTATTAATATATGAAATGAATAGACTAATGATTAGGCGGAAAGTGTATAAATCTCAAATTACGGGAATAAAATAATAAGTTAGTAATTACGATTGAGTCTAATGCTGATAGCACACGAATAAGGACTACCTGCAGCAACGGCAATTACCTGAGGTGTGTAAAATTACCTTGTTATTTTATAAATATATTTTTTACTAATTAATTTGTATACGTAATGCATTAAATAAATTTAGTTACAGAAATCGTACTCGGAGTAATAAAACTCGATTTCGGTCGTAAATCTCAAGTACGTTAGTTTTATGATACAAAACTCTTCCTCATGAGAATATAGACATAGTTGATAAATGTACTGAGTACGTGTGTACTGTGTAGTCTATTTACGGTAAATAAAGCGATGTATGGCTGAGTAATATAATCGAGGATGTAATTGTTAAGGAGGAGTCGAAACATACTATTGCGTACTATTTTTTTTTCCTTTTTTTCTATTCGTTTCAGTGACCGCATTACGTAAAAAAAATCGTATATATAGATATATTTATATATATGATGAAACTATTATAACGTTTTGTGATCTAACGTATCTTGTATTTACGTTGACGTTCACGGTAACAATTTAAATTAAAATGGAGAATGTGCTCTTTCTATATGTGATACTCGTTACGTTTTATTGTTGTTGTTGTTGTTGTCGTTGTTTCTGTTTTTGCTTATGTTGCCGTTATTGTATTTTGGTTGTTGTTCTTCTTGTTGTTGTTGATGATGTTTTTGTTTATGTTGTTGTTGTTGTTGTTGTTGTTGTTGCTGCTGCTGCTGCTATTTTTGTTTATGTTGCCATTGTTGTATTTTGATTGTTGTTGTTCTTGTTGTTGTTGCTGTTGTTTTTGTTGCCGTTGTTGTATTCTGACCGTTGTTGTTCTTATTGTTGTTGTTGCTGATGTTTTTGTTTATGTTGTTGTTGTTGTTGTTGCTGCTGCTGCTATTTTTGTTTATGTTGCCATTGTTGTATTTTGATTGTTGTTGTTCTTATTGTTGTTGTTGCTGTTGTTTTTGTTGCCGTTGTTGTATTTTGACTGTTGTTGTTGTTGCTGTTGTTTTTGCTAATGTCGCCGTTGTTGTATTTTGACTGTTGTTGTTCTTCTTGTTATTGTTGATGATGTTTTTGTTTATGTTGTTGTTGTTGTTGTTGTTGTTGTTGTTGTTGCTGCTGCTGCTATTTTTGTTTATGTTGCCATTGTTGTATTTTGATTGTTGTTGTTCTTGTTGTTGTTGCTGTTGTTTTTGTTGCCGTTGTTGTATTTTGACTGTTGTTGTTCTTGTTGTTGTTCTTGTTGTTGTTGTTGCTGTTGTTTTTGTTGCCGTTGTTGTATTTTGACTGTTGTTGTTCTTCTTGTTGTTGTTGATGATGTTTTTGTTTATGTTGCCATTGTTGTATTTTGATTGATGTTATTCTTGTTGTTGCTGTTGTTTTTGCTTATGTTGTTGTTTTTATTGCCGTTGTTGTATTTTTGTTGTTGTTCTTGTTGTTGTTGCCATGGTTGTATTTTGATTATTGGTGTTGTTGTTGTTTTTGTTCATGTTGTTATTATTGTTGTTGTTGTTTATGTTGTTGTTATTGTTCATAGTATTGTTGTCGTTTATGTTGTTATGGTTGTTGTTTTTATGTTTAAAAACTGTTATTGATGTTCTTGTTAAGATAAAGCATATATACTCATGCATTTATAAGTATATAAACATATATTATTTAATTACAGACATTACTCGAGTTAATTGAAGGTAAAGTTTAAGAAAAGAAAACACTATTGTTATACAATCGGATGTTACAAGAAAATTGATATTAAATTAAACTTTACAATATTACATATGCTAACATTAACTATTCCATGAAATACGAGGTCATTTTTTAAATTTGGTTGAAGGATATTAATAAAAAAATAGTGAATGTATACCTTTTTTTTTTAATAATAAATTTGTAGGAAAGTAATGAATTTTTAGACAAGGAAATTGTCTTGTTGGGTCTGAATCTATTTCAAATATTTAATCTACTTTCACATGTCTACTTCATGTTGTATTGAAAGGTATGAAATATGGACGTTTTTTCGACTTAATTATGCGGGCTTATATATTCTTGCGGTCATATATTGTGGGAGATAATATATTCATTGGTAATTAAAGGAAATGTGGTTTAGTAATTGTCATTTACTTTTTTTTTTTTTTAATTATGATTAAGTATTTTAAATGGCAACTAAATTTGTATCGAAAATAAAAATTACTTTTAGCAGCAAAAAAAATTTCACTTAATTATATACTCGTTATTTGTTACAAATACTAATAATTATTATTGGTATTAAATAAATTATTATTGCCACTGACGTAATAATAGAATAATTAGCTATTAACTTGTAATTGTTATGTATATCAATAAAATATTATTTAATAAAAAAAAAAATATGTCTAATTAAATAATAGCCTACAATTATATTAAACAATTAAATTGAATTATAATTTTATTTTATTGTGAATTGCGGAGCAAGACTTTGAGAAAAAAAAAAAGAATTTTTTTTTAATAATGAGTAAAGTTAAAAAATTTGTTTTATAATTTTTTAATGATGGTATTCTAGCGTAATTACTGCAGGATAATAATTCACGGGTATTTAATTTTTACATAGAGAATAGAAAGTATCAATGAATCAGCATGATAATTTGAATTTGTTATTTTCGTTATTATTTTTTAAAAAATAACTTTCTATCATTAGAATGCGTTGATTATCGTGTGACAATAGAGTTTTTATTCTAGTCATCATATTTCGCATGTTCTGTAATTTAGTATAGGTTAGGTACGAGTCCGCGCCCATCACTGACGCCGACTATTCCTTACAAGGAAAATAGTAAATAATGTATGTTATGGTAGGTAACAATATATCACCTCGGAAGGATCTCATGGGTCACGGTGATCGCACATGTGTGTCGTACGCCTTATCTTGGCCTTGCTATTTTTTTTATTTATTTGTAATTAATTTAAACTTATATAAATAATTATTTCTCAGCGAATTTCAAAAATTTATATCAATTTTTTTTTTTTTTATAATTAGTTGTAAATTTTTCATTTAAAAAATTAATGACATAAATATTAAGTAACTGTTTGATTAAAAAAGTCATCCGGATAACCTAAAAATATAATTTCCGAGTTAGAATAAAATGATATATAACTTTGGTTAGAATTATGTCTCTTGACAATTTATTTTATTAATCGTACAATTAACTAAAAAAATATAATTAATCAAGCCAGTACAGTGCCAATAATAACCTGTTTGCAATAATAAACCATCAATGTCTCAATAGAGCATTAAGAATTATTTATTAGACACTTGAATAACAATAACATGTCCAGGGCTCTAAACTAACAGTATAGGTTACAATAGCTATCGAAACCTCAGAATATAAACCGATAAATAACGTCATAAACCCGCGACAGCACAATAACCCGTGCTATGGAGTTTTAAAATGTCTGGATAAAGTCTGATCGTTACGTTCCCGTTTTACTGGCCCTCGTCATGAAAGACGGCGGCGTCATGTACTATATCTATAACCAATATCGATATCTAACCAATATCCACATTCCGCGCTCTTACGCTACTATTTCTTCAGTTATTTTTTACATTTCATTATCGTTATTATTATTATAATATAGCCATAACTATAACTATAAACTATAAACTATAAAACACAACCGCATAATATTTAATTCCATTCTATACTAAAATAATCTAGAACCCGCACATGCGCGGCATTACCATAAATCGCCTGAAAAAAATATCTTTACAACTCGCTATTAAATATAATAACAATAAATAAACTATTATTTCAAATTATTAATATTAATTTTTATATTCAATTTACGGCAATAAATTAACTTTTTCCCCTTTTACTCAACTGATTGACAATGATTTAATCTTCGATACTTTATATAAATGCCTAAACCTCTCTAAAGAAAACTAATGACTCGCTTATATATATTTATATTTTATAAAAATAAATACAACCAACGAATCTTTTAGTCACGAGCTATAACGACTTAGTTTATCTTACATCAAGTCGAGGATATTATTTAATTTTCACCAATGTGAGAATAACAACAACAATAATAACAATAGTTACTGGTAAATTGTTGTTGTTACTGTATTCTATACACATATATATCTATATACATACATATATATTTTTTTTCTTGATAAATGTATCTATTGGAAAAAAAAAAAATACAATTTAATGTTGATATACTTGAATTTGATAAATTATTGATACTCTCCCGTGAAAATAGATACGGTAGATGAATTTTCGAGATATAGAGATAGCTGTTACACTTGCCGGAAGAGAATGGACACGACGTGCACTCGCGATTCTTTAACAACACGAATAGAAGGTTATACTAGTTCTAAATTACTTGCTTTGTCTACAAACTAACTAAGTTTATATATATATTTATATATATATATATATATATATATATATATATTTGATTAAGTCAAATTCGCGAAAGTTTTTTTTTTTATAAGATTTAAGATAAAAAATAATTTATTTCAACGGCAGTAATTGTTTCTTAATAATTTTGTTTTTTTTTATGCACGCTATGATTATTTTTTAAATATTGACTTAGTAATTAAAATTAGTTTATATGCTTGTTTTTAAATTATCTCATTTAAATAGTAATGAGTTTGAAAATAATTAAATTTTTTTTGAGGGTAAAATATTAGTGGCATTGTCATGATTATCTGGATGTAATGATTATTAATTGTCTTTAAAGATCTTACGAAACGGAGAAAGTCCTTTCTTGGGAAAGGATATATTGAAGTAGTTAGATATATATTTTATTTTAATGATTTTCTGTTCGGCGCGGGTAATTTTTGTGAATAAGAGAAGGGCAATTGATAGGCTAGATAATTTTCAGGCAAAAATAGTAAATTGTGAGCAATTTTTAAAATAATGATAATGGTTCGCTCCGAGGGCTTATCAGTGGGATATAATTTAAATAACATTAACATTTGTATGAATGAAATTTTATGCACGAGTGGTGCTTGAGTGGGGTATTAAATAACAATTATATACTGAGTTTTAATCTTGGTTTCAGTTATGCCGGTTGCGTGATTTTGAGGCAAAAAATTTGGTTATTTCCCGGGTCAAAGAAATAATGATTTTGACTTTTTTGATTCGTTAGATTTACTGTTGACTTAATTTGATTTTGGGTACATTTATTTTTTTTAACTTCAATGTGAAAGGAGAAAATTTTATTTTCTCAGCACCGAGCTCTGAATTTAGAAATTTTATAGAATTTTTTGAACAACGATCCTGACCAAAATTAAGGCATCCGTTGAATATTTGAAGGTCTCGGAGATATTGACTAATTTTTTGGAAAAACTTTTGCGCATAGAAGTGAATTTGTTTGAAGAATAAATCATAATTTTATGAATTGAACTGGGCTATAAATTTAAATTTCAGTGAAAGCTATCGAAATTTTTGATCAATTTCAAATATTTTTCAATGGGTACTAATTTTTATTTTTGAAATTTTGTGAAATTGTTATAGAAGTACGAAACATACGAAAGTCTGATGAAAAAATTTTTCTTAATGTTTTTATTAGAATACTTTCATAAATGAAATTATTTCTTGATATTTTGAATCGGTGTCTTTTTGAAAAAATTTGAATATCAATATAAAAAAAAACTTACGGTATTTTAGTATTTAAAATTGAAATTTGAAAATTAATTATGACATTTTGAAACTACGTCGACATTCGTTGGAAAAAGTAATTCGGTTTTTTTATTATCGGTCGGCCGATTCGCATGCGCGTGATCGCGGTTTCTTCAGAAATTTTAATGAATCGACCTGATTATTTTTGCACATTTTATCTCTTGAATATATCACTCCTATTATAGTATTCATTTAATAATAGAAAATATTTATATATATATATAAACCACTGAAAATTCAAAATTTGATACAATTTGAGTCAGCAGTTTTTTTCAAATTTTTTTTTCGCCAGCAATAATTTTTGGAAAAAAATTGATTTAATCGACCGAGATTCAAATTATGCCTCTACTATCTAAAATCAAATTTTTGAATTATTTAGATCTCTATAGATCTACGGATCAAAAGTAAAAAATGACATTTTACCAAAAGGTAAAAATTCAAAATTTAATCTTTTCTAAATTTTTGTTTTTTCGAGGAAATTTTATTTCAAAATTTCTAAATGTTAATTTAAAAATATATTTGAAATCAATTAAAAAATTAATAGATTACAACAATGATAATTATTATGAAATAAATATAATAAATAATATATATATACATATATATATAATAATATAAAATAACATTGACCTAAATAATGAAAATCTAAATCAATTCAAGGCGAGGAAAAATTCCCACAATAAATCACAATAAAAATGGATAAATATTACGCAGAAAATTATATATACTTTTTTTTTTCACAGCTAGTTTCAGACTCGACTTGATGTTTTAACAAACAATTAGCTAACACGTGTACTCGCCAACATAAATTGTCAATAGACAATTTGAATTTATTAAAATTAATAGTCAGACAAATATGAAGAAAAAGTCTTTAAAATTATATAGTAAATAAGTAAACATATATTATATATTATATTGTAAAATTAAATAAGCAATAATAATAGTAAAGAAAGAATGAAAGGTATTCAATAGTTGATTTCCATTCCCAACAAGTGTCAAGACTCTGACACATGAATGTTACCGATACTTGTGGTACAGAATCTACCGTACAGTAAATTGAAATAAAAATGTTACACAGGTTATTCAGTTGTGAGTATGTGATTAGTGTGATAAAACTATGTACCAATCCATTGCAAAACTTTATAAACTAAATATATTTAAAAAAAAAATTAATTGTAAAAATTACACCCAATTAAAAAATATTTAAATTAATATTCCCAAAATTCATTTTAATTTTTTTTATGTTGACTATTTTTCAAAATTTTTATGAAAATTAAAAAAAAATTTTTATTGACATATTAATTTATATGCAACCTTAATGAAACGTTGCAATAAAAGTCATATATTTTAATTTTTTATATATGTATACATATATATATATATATAACATAAAATGTTCATAAATAAATTGTTATTTTAAAAATATAATGGATATAATGAGTATTAATTAATTTTTTTCGATATCAATGAACTTCAGTCAAAATATATATATGGTATGTTCTAATATATATGTGATAGTAAATGAATAGAGAAGTTAATAAAGTATTTCAAGCGACAAGTGCTCAGTGAGCCGCAGGCAAGGTCGGAGACTTGTCTATCTTGCCTCGGGGGTTTTTTTATAAATACTCTTTATATATATATATATATATATATATATATATATATATATATTTATATAAAGAGAGATAAAAAAGAACCCGTAAATAAAGTTTGTCTCAACACATTTTATTTTATTCGCAGCTATTAGCTGTCATGAATATCATTATTACTTCCGATATAATTATTTTTGATTTATATATTAATAATATAAATTTAATGCGAATAAAATGGGCATCGAAAAAAATTTATCATCATTTTTTTATTGCAAGTCATTGTGGGGTTAATTTGGTTCTCATAACTTTCTTCGCTAATTTATTGGACAGAAAAAAAATTTAATTCGACTTGAATTATTTGAGAAGTCAACGCTACTGTATAATTAAAATTTGAAGTTTTTTGAATAATCCTTTCTATTATTTTTTTTTAATTATTATTTTTGATTACATGATTTTTGTTTACTCATTAAAATACTGGTTTTGATAAAAAAATTTATTAAATTTTTTTATGACAAATTTTGACGTTTTAGAAAAAATCAAATTTTCTAGACAAATTTTTTTATAAAAAATTTTTGGTGTCCATTTTACCCTGGTTGTACTTGTAATTAAATTAAATATTTTTTGTTATGAAGGTCAATAAATTTTTTCAAAAATAAATTTCTAGTTTCCTTTGAAAATAATATCAATAAAAAATAAATATATATATTTTTTTTTTATCATAAATATTAATAACCAATTATGTGATTATTACGCACATTACAAAAAAAAAATATATATATATTTATGTATATAGATGGAAATAAATAATCCAGCGGGTATCTCATCAACAGTAAAACAGTACAACACTTTCAATCTGTTTTCACTGAATATTATTCGCGACACGCGTTATCTCAGCGAAACTTGCATCCAGCAAAACCGCCAGTGCATTCATTCGTATCGAAACTAACTCGAGATTTTCTTCGCAATAGTAACTTATACTTCAACTTAACATTTTTTTTATTTATTTATTCCTGTCTATAGTTCTTTAAGTACTTAAGTAAATTACACTATTTATATTTAAATATATATATAAATATAATCGTATAAACAAAATTCGTTCGATAAATTTTCCAAAGAAATTCATAATCGTGAACTTTCAAAATTTGGTACAATCCCAAGCTTTGAGTTAATCATTTTTCAAATTTTGAAAACATTCAAGAATAAAAAAAAATTTCCACTGAGCACTTTTCAGATTTTTGGAAATTTTAAAATAAAAATTATTCACCTCGAAAACTTTGCTTTACGAAGAACAGTAAAAGAAAACCAATTATGAACTTTTTTTGACTTTTTATAAAACTTTTAAAAAACGAGAACTGAAAATTGAAATTTTTTTGAAGTTTCAAAAATTATTAACTCAAAGTTCAAAATTTTCTCTAATTTCGTAATCTATTCTCATTAGTTTTTTTGGAATCAAATTTTGATATGGATATATATATACATATATATATTTTTTGGACTCGAATTCTTTTTAAATTTCAAAAATTACCAACCCAAAGTTCAAAATTCTCAAATTTTGAAGTTCATTCTCATGAATTTTTTTGGAATCAAATTTTGACATGAGTTTATATATATATATATATATATATATATATATATATATATATATATATATATTGCTTGATAAAAAAAAAATCACATCACTGTCACTCTTTTCACATTTCCACCATAAAAATAAAATTAAAAAAATATAAATAATTAAATGATTATTATGAAAAATACTTACAAGTCTCATGGCTCTTGATTTGTAACAAACAAAACCAAAACAGATATATATAAAATAAAAAAAAACCAGTAAACTTTTGAAAAAACCACAACAATTAATAAAAGGACAGGCTGTAAGTTGTTTAAGTGCGACCTCCTGTCCCGCGTCAGTATCGCTCGTTAACTGTCGAGTATTAGCACGCGTTGGATTTAAAGAGAGAAAGAGGTTTTACTGAAACCGTTGTACGAATAAGTGTACAGGGTTGCCGAGAAAGAGTAACGTACGTCGTTTCAGAGGGTGGGAGTATCAGAAAATGTATCTCCGACTTTAGGTCTAAGTCCAAGTCCTTATATATTTCTTACATATATATGTCCTTTTGTTGTTAAATATATGTTGTTTAATACAGGAGTGAGCACTCTTTTTAACTGAACGTGCTCACCAGTTTGTTGTATTCCGTAAAATGTGTAGAGGGGATTTGTGCTTGGATTTATATATCGCAGGTGCTGGAGGTCGCGAACCTCCTCCACTTGGATAAAATTGAAATAAAAAAAAAAGAATAATAATGATAATAAAAGTTGGTCCTCCTCAAGAACTCGAGACTCAGTTGGACGGTCAAGGCAACCCTTGCTACTTGCTACAGACCTTCAGACCTTGAATACTTCTGACGATCGTGATTGTTGAATTATACTCTTAAATGAATAGAATGTTTGTTAATTTATATGTATATATATATAGATGTGTGTATGCATGTAGAGATAAGTATGAAGGAATAAGTCATCTGTCGCTCACCGGAAGAAATTGATAGTCAAGGTTGCGGTTACTTGCCTGGTTTCTCGATTATTTTTATTATATTTTCTTTGTTTTTTTATTATTATTATTTTTAATTAATGCTTGGAAGAGACACTTGCTGAGGTAATAGGCGAGTTAGAGACGCGATTGGAAGTGATGAAATATGTGGATTATCTATTAAATTATTCGAGGGATCCCTTAATTGTGTCAATGACATTTTGATTTTGGTGCTTTGTCATTGTTGGTATTTATTAGCTGGAAGATGGGCGTGAAGATTTTGAAATTGTAAAAGTTGCTGATGAAATAAATTTTGGTTGATGAATTACTGTCATTATTTCATGTGTTGGGTAATTTTTTTAGGTATGGAATTTTTTTTTTTGATTGACTTAATTTGGGATGTGATGGAAATTTTTTTGAAACGGGAAATATGCCTGAGAAATTTTTGGCTTCGTGGCTCGAACTTTTTAAAAAATTTTGGTTTTTTAATTCGGGGTATGAAGAAACAGGGAATTGTGTAGGAAAAATCCATTCCGAAAATGGTAGAAAAAATTTTAGTAGTGAAATTTCAAATTTGAGACAATTTGGAATTTTTGAAACTGAAAAAATTAAAAATAAAAAAATTTGACTTGACCTCGTTTAGGAAAAGTTCTGATAAGTGTTCGATGTAATTTTTCTTTACGATTTTGAAATTTTTTATTGAAAAAATTTTGAAATTTTTTATTTTGAATTTTGTTAAATTTCCAACTGAAAATTGGAAATTGTTCCAAATTTTGAAATTCGTTATATGGAAACAAATTTTATACATTTTTGAGCATAGATTTTATGCTGATGTGCGTAAAAAAATTGAAATGAAAATTTTCCATTCCCGCCAAAATTTCCATTATCAGGATCAAAAATTAGGCATCGATCTTTTTGATATTTGACGGCCGTATTTGAAATTTTGCATTTGCGAATTATGGAGGCAGTCTATGCTTGACATTCAGATGTCTAGTAAAAATTTTTCTCCAAAAGAAGACTATTTTTACATACTTACGAACTTCAGTCTAGACAATCACCGACTTGCTGATATAAATAAATTTATAAATGCATTTTAAATTGAATAATTCCATCCGGACATTCTGATGGATCGTAAGATTTGTCCATTATCAGTGATAAATTATTTACAAGTATCGTTCAAAAAAAATTTCAAAAATTCCTCAGCACTGCGGATCTTAAATTAATTATTATAATAAATTAAAATAAATAATTAATTAATTCAATTGAATTTGATTTATTATCCATTGATTCTGATAAATTGATTCACTTAATATTTAAATAATTTCCACATAAATTTTACCACATTCTCAAATCACAACCAATAAATAAAGAAATAATAATCATAAAATTTTATTTATAATTTATTAATTTATCATTATTTTGTATTTATCAATTTAAATAAATTTTCCTAATATTTTTATTACATGGAAAGGTCACGTTTAAGTAGTCAGAATATTACACGACAATCTACATTAATACAATACTTACATTGTCTACAATATTTAATAGAAGATTTTTTTTTTACGTTTGTAGGAAGTTATTAAAATATAATTGAGTTCTAGAAACCACAAATAAATTAAATTAAATGAATAAATTAATGAAGTTTACATAAAAGATGTTTGCTGAGCAGCCATGACAGTTTTAGAATAATTCGTGACTCCTGTTTGAGTTTTTAATTCGCACTGGCGCTAAACGCTGACGGTGGCTTCTAGAACTACGATGCTGACATTCAAAATTTTAAATTTTAAATTATTAGCGCGTCGTTAAATTTAAGGTTTAGTACCTAATTAAATCTCGAATTTAAAATTTCTAATTGTGTTTTTAATATTTATGGGATTTGAGTGATAAAAATATTATGGGGAAGTTTGTCATAATGATAATTATTTAATAAATAATTAGAAATTTAAAATTTGCGATTTTTTGGTGCGGCTCAGCCTTAAGGCGCTGCGACAGTTGGAACGCACATGCGCACAAGCCCAAAGCTCAGTTCAATGTCCGCGCTGATCGCTGTCGTTGTTCGCGACTAAATTTTAGTGAAATAATTTGTTTATTTATAATAATTTTCAATTCTTATATCTTTTATTAATTTATATAAATTGTTTAGTGACCAAAACTTAAAAAATATCCGTAAATGTGAGTTTTTAAATAAATTAAATTCAGTGTTGGCTTTTTATCCTATTAGTGTACGTCGAATTTGTTGTTGAAATTTAAATGCCGGAATAAAAGTAATTAAATGTCTAATAATAATTAAAATTATCGTTTTTAAGTGAAAATTTGAGTTTTGTGATCAATTTTGTATACTCAGTGAATTTCAAGTTAAATTTTATCAATTTGTTCAAGTGTTCGTTGCTGACAAGAAAGCAGTAAATGGCGGCAAAGTGAGTAGTTTTTAAAATTTTTTAAATGTTTTATAATTTTTATTCAAAATCAATTAAGTTAAAAAAAAAAATAATTGTTATCAAAAACATTTGCTGTCAGTTTTCAAATTTTTGGACGAGTAGAGTCAGCGCCATTTTTTCAGATCCAATTTTAAAAATTTTAATTCATGCATTTTTTTATAATTTACTATTTTCAAATTTTGAACCCAAGAAAATGAGAAAGTTATGAGTAATTTTGAGCCCTACATCTTCCATTTTTTTGTATTTTTCCATCTTGTATTTTTTTTGTTATTTTGACCACTGATTGTCATTCAACATTATTTTTGAGGCTTTCAAAATCTAAAATAATAAATGATACGAAAGTAAAAAATTTTGACACAGGGTCAAACGTTTTTCCAATTTTTTTATTAGATATTGTGAAGTAATATTTAGTGGAAAAAACAATTTTAAATATATATAATAAATACTTTATTCAAAAAATGCCTAATGCAAAAAAAAATATATAAAAATATAATAATTAGTTTTTATGCATTGTCTATATTTTTGAATGGTGATCTTATCTCATCATACCATATCTCGATCAAATAGTATTGCGTAGGTTATAATATAATATAATATTATATATTCTCCACGTGTTCAAACAAATCTCAATGTCATTTGGATCCTGTGACAGTCACTAGTGCACCTGGAATCCGGATATCAAAACCCGCATACACTCTATGCACACAATATATATAGAAACAACATAAATTTGACATAAATATGAATAAAGCAAATTAAAACAGTCCAATAAATAAATAAATTAGTCGTCATAAGAATAAATGAAAGATGAAATGATCACGTAATTCAAAAATTACCATATAAAAATATATAAATTATTTATTTAAAATCTTACGAACGTCATCTCTTGTGATTTTATGAATTTATTAATATTATAATTTCAAATTGACAATTACAATAGCAATTACTTACAATATTAATGCATTAAATAATTATTTTAAATGGGTGACTCATTTTATTGAACAAACATTAATTGTTGGATTAAAAAAAATACAAGAACAAGTTCTCTGCTAATTTTTCTTTTATTCATTAGTTTGCTTAACTTTTTTATTCAATTTTTTAGTTTAGCACTCGATAGTTAATTGCATAATTATAAACAACTGTTGTAGAGAACGTGATAGCAATCAAGACTACTATTGAGGACCTCACGTTATAATATTATATATATATATATATATATATATATATATATATATATATATATGTATATATATATATAGGGAATGCAAAAGCACGATTACTAGGTTGTGTGTCGCATTTATAGTGTTTATAGTATATATAGTGAAAGTAATTATCAGATCGCTTCCGTGATCCTCGACATATAATCGATTTGCCATGCCACTGAATTAGCGTTAAATATTTTTTTTTATTTAATTATTAAGTACAAAAACAAATAATTACAATAATACTTGAATTTTTTGCAATTTGCATCAAGGCAATAGGATTTCTTTAGTCATTTTTTTTTTTGAGAAAAAAATTCCATTAATTAACATATTAATATATATATTTTGAAAGGTAATTATAAAATTCTATTATTGAGATGTTTGATAAACGCGAATCGAATTTGTTATTTATGATTTTTAGTTGTGGCGGAAGTATTTTTTTATAGAGAAGACGTGAGAAATTTACCAATTTTTTTTTTTGAGATTTGTAATTTTGGAATTATTTTTGAGGAATTTGAGGAGCAGTAAGATGATTTGAGTCCAAAAGTAGTTATGTTCGAGGTACGGAAATGCAAAAAGAAATTTCGTTGTTTTTGAACTTTTAAATTTGGAGCCATATTCATGCGACTATTTTTGGGATTTTCAAAATTCGAAATTCGACTTTTTAACTATTGGGGTTTAATTTGTAGCCAAGTTTCAAGTTTTTATAAATTTTATCTGTTTTATTCTGAGGGGACAATTTTGAAAAATAGTAAAAACTGGAATGATAATAATTTTGGACTTCCAAAATTTCAAATTTTTTTTGAGAAAAATCATGTGATACAACTTTAAAAAACTCTTTTCATACAAAAAAGTAGAATATCACTATTCTGTTGTTTATTTAACAGAATATGTATATATATATATATATATATATAAATTTTGAATTTATGAAAATAAAACATTTGACTGAATAATTTAAAAAAAAATTACAAAATCTCATATATTTTAGATTTATCTTGAATTCCCAACTTTCCGGTAGTATGACATATAATTTATACATTGGGACACTTAATGACACTGACCTAATTGATATTTATACAAAAGTTGACATTCTCGATATATGAAATATGTCACCTCGTTTGCGTAAAAACTTATTAATTTATTGACTAATTAAGAGAGCGGTTTGTTATTTAGTGGCCTAGGTCTACACGAAGCCAAGAAACCAAGGACTCGGATATTTATAGATACATTTAATGCATTTTATAGTCTATATATTTTCTAAATTCGGCGTGACCAGTATCGCGAGGCCGTTTGGAGAAATTTCCAAAACACCTTGTCATTATTAATAATTGATATTCATGACATTTATTATTATTTCAATCCACTGTTTATTTTTTAATTAGGTTTCTGTTACTTCGTTAGTATTTTAATAATATATCGTACATTTCAATGAAGTTTTTAATTGAAAAAAATTATACATTAATGACTTTGTTGAGATTTGTGTCAAATGATTTATTATATTAAGAAATAGAAAAAAATAATAAATGATAATTAGTTACATAATTTTTTATTGCTACTAAGTAACTTTTATTAATTAAATTTTATTTTTTATTATTCATCTATTTTAAATATTTAAAAGAACTTTTTTTTGCGGTTATCAATTTTATAATAATAATGATAATGAAATGTAAAAAATAACTGAAGAAATAGTAGCGTAAGAGCGCGGAATGTGGATATTGGTTAGATATCGATATTGGTTATAGATATAGTACATGACGCCGCCGTCTTTCATGACGAGGGCCAGTAAAACGGGAACGTAACGATCAGACTTTATCCAGACATTTTAAAACTCCATAGCACGGGTTATTGTGCTGTCGCGGGTTTATGACGTTATTTATCGGTTTATATTCTGAGGTTTCGATAGCTATTGTAACCTATACTGTTAGTTTAGAGCCCTGGACATGTTATTGTTATTAAAGTGTCTAATAAATAATTCTTAATGCTCTATTGAGACATTGATGGTTTATTATTGCAAACAGGTTATTATTGGCACTGTACTGGCTTGATTAATTATATTTTTTTAGTTAATTGTACGATTAATAAAATAAATTGTCAAGAGACATAATTCTAACCAAAGTTATATATCATTTTATTCTAACACGGAAATTATATTTTTAGGTTATCCGGATGACTTTTTTAATCAAACAGTTACTTAATATTTATGTCATTAATTTTTTAAATGAAAAATTTACAACTAATTATAAAAAAAAAAATTAATATGAATTTTTAACTCGGAAATTCAAGTTATCGTCGGCTCTCGTCCTCTCAGTACCCTGTATAACCTTTTAGCATAGTTCATGGTATAGTGCCATTAATGACTAACGGATAAAATTGCCAGCCAATTAAATTAATTTAATAATTATACACTAAAACGATAATAAAAAATATTAATTAGCCCATATGATTATAATTTTTCATAGAATAGTATGTCTTGAGATACTATATAGAAGCCAAGGTAATCTGCTAATTGGTATTAACACAAAGTCAATGGGCATAACCTAGATTTTATTCTACGCTAAGCATTATTACGTTGATATTTACCGCCCTTGGATTATAAAAATCGGAAGTAATTTCTTTTAATTGCCTGAAGGTAGATGCTTTAATGAATTTTATTCATTTTATCTATGCCCATGAAAATTACGGCTAATTTTTTTTTCTTCCTTCATTATATACATACATATATATTATCATATAAATTTTATATGATCGGAAGTAAACACTAATTAGCCATTTTTTTACACACACACATGCTAATATATATATATATATATATATATGGTTAATAGTAAAAAATAAATAAAAATTATCAATTAAAGTCAATTTCCTATCAAATAAAATTTAGTTCACGGTTACGCCCATTTTAAAAATATTATGACGCACATAAATTATTTGTTATGTTGAGAAAGTGAATGTTAAATGATTTGATGATGATAATAATAATAATAATAATGATGATTATGATGATGAAGCAATTAAATGTACAAATATATACTTTTCTAGACAAGGTTTGATGATGATTACCTTCGATTACAGGTGAATGCTTCTCATTTGATATAAAGTTTAGATTATTCTTTAATTTATCTTAATTAATTAAAATTACATATGATATAGTAACAAAAATGCACGACGTAGGAATGAAAACCATGAATTAGTGATCATGATTTAAAATTTTTAATTATTTGTCTGCTTTTCTTTAAACCGGAAGCGAAATTTTTTGATTGCAAAAGTCCGGTTGGATCGGTCACTCGATTGACACTTGATATCTTACGGAGATTTTAAGGCAATTACGGAGAGAACAGCGAAATTACTTTTGCTCTTCGGGTTGCCGACAGCTGAGTTCGGCGGTTGTTTACAACTTAAGTTAATTAGTTCCCACATTTTTTTGCGGTCAATTTCCTTCTTGCTTGTAATTCATTTTTTTTTTTATCTGAATAAATTTCGAGATACGCGCAAAAATAATTTTCAATTTTCATCTCAGAAATTAAAGCCGCTTTAATTTTTTTCTTAATTACTCATACAAAAAAAAATATATATGCGAGCAAATTTCATATATGAGACATATATGTCTCATATATGAAATTTGCCCGCATATATATTTTTTTCATAAGGGTATTTATCTGACCTCTGTCGATGCATCAAATAAATTTTCAAAAATATCTAAATTGACTTCAGTTTCTAGTCTCAAATTTTTTCTCAAATTTTCAAATTATCTATAATTTTTTGACGTTCATTAAGCTGAACATTTCCACAGCATACTTTTACCCAGTTCCCGCATAGCTGCCAATCCATAATAACAAATTAAATTTTATGTAACCCACGCCCACCCTTTTACCCACTTTTAAAACAAATTTTCGATTAGAAATTCAGATAAACCCGTATATATATGCAGGTATATATTTATTATATACAATTATATAATCATTAATTAATTAATTCTATCAATGCAACTCAAGTTAATCATAAGTATAATCAGCCCACTGAATATTAACGAATATATATAAATATATACCAGGTAAAAAGATCTCAACCAAAAGATTTGGTTGTAATGATATGTTGTAACAGGACATCGATGGCCGTAATAATTACGAAATAATCCATGCGAATGTCTGCACACGCCGCACTAGACTCCACACCATAGTAACAGTATCTATGTTATTTTACATACACACGTTACTACACATACACATGCATTACTCTAGACCCGACATATGTGACCATGGTAAATATGTCTAGTTCCGACACGTTTCATCGAACATATTAAGTTCAGTCATAAAAAAAATTTAAACATTCAACTATCACAAAAAAACATTCGCGCACACGTGTACTATTTGTATACATATATATGTGCATATGTCTCTATGTATATATTAAAACACATTAATCGCCCACGTATCGTGTAGTTTTGCACCCTGCTAAGATAATATTGTCAGAAAGGGTGATTAAGTAAATCTATGACGTTATCGAAAATTTATTAATTTTTTTTTTTTTTGAAACGCAATCATACTTCGTATTTATTGATAAAAAAATAATATATCATTTATTTGACATTATGCTTTTATATTTAAATATAATGAGTAAAAATAATTTTTTAGTGCGAAAATTTTTTTTTGTCCCAAGAAAATTTTTATTTTCAATTTATAATGCAAAAAATCTCAGGGCGACTTAAAATTTTTTTTAAACGATTTCAAATTTTTCGCGCCAAAAAATTTTTCGCATGATAAATTTGAAACAAATTTTTTCTATGGTAAGTAAAAATATTTTGCACCAAGAAATTTTTTTTTTTTGTAAATATATGTATATATATAAATATTACCAAGTACAAGTATATATAATTTATATAATCGGTATGTTAAATAAGATGTAAATATATGTATGTAAATATAATATATGTAATGCGTGTTTTCAGTTTTAACGATTGTTAGTTGATTATTGATAGAAAAATAGAGTGGAGTCATCGATATTCATTGACGATACGTGTGAAAGTATACATCTGCATAAGTACTTGTTATTTCTGATACACGTGTGTTAGTACATAAATATGTACGGATGAATAGATGCATGGAGATAATGATACTTGTGCGCTAGGTTTGTCTACTTTGTATTATGAAATGTAAACTAGTTTACGTGCTAGGTGATGAGACGTCAGATGCTTACAAAATTTTCTGTTTATGCACTTCGCGACAATTTTTTTTTTTTTTTTCGAACTCTTTACACTTTAGATTTTTTATTAGACCGTTTTTTTTTTTTTGAAGATTGTTTTGATAGATGAGTTTATGTGTTTTATGTTGATGAGAGATATTTTGTAGGAGAAATTTAAAGTAAATGATGTTCTTGATGTGTCGCGAAATGGAAAGTAAATGCAATGTTTTCATAGATCGTAACAAAATTATTTGTACATAGGGAAAAAAATATAAACGCAAGGAAAATTGAAGTTTGATACCAAAGAGGCGAAGTTCAAAATTTTGAATTCTGAATCCAGAAAATGGGTATAATTTTTGACTGGTTTTGTGTTCAAATTTCATATTCGACATGTAGAACTTTTGAACCTGAGGTAGAGTAGAACCACGTGGAACTTTTTTTGAATTTTTGTAAAAAGTTGTGTAGAATTTTATATGAGAAAAATTTGAGTCAAAAGAATATTTTGAAAAAACATTTTTCAAAAGGTATTTTCACTATTTTTTTCCTCGTTCCAAAAAAAATTGTCATTATGAACCAAAAGTCTGATGAGAATCAAAAAACGTTCATGAAAAATTTCAAATTGGAGATTTTTTGAACTTTTTTGGAACCAGGGTAAAATGTAGTAAAATTTTGTTTTTAAAAATATTTGTAAGTTGGGATGTTCATGTAAAAATTTTCCAAAATGAAATTTTGGAAAAAAATGGGATTTATTAAATAGTTTTTAAAAATTATTACAATAATTTTCCTCAGACTTGGACGGTATCCAACTGTTGGCAAGTAAAAGTACTCATGTAGATTTCTACTCGGATGTACTAAAGACAAGTTAGATTTCTGTCAGGTAAAAGTAATAAATAAATACGAGGTTTAATATAAAAACAAGTTATCTCATGCATTCATAGCGCAGTTACTTGTTAGATTTTAAAACAGAGGAAGCTAGCGTACTATTCTTCATATTAAATACCCTACTAATTAAAAGTTTTAATTCAAATAATAATTATTTACCGGCTGTATTATTGTATTAATTTTACTTAACTGCTGGCTCATAAAGATAAATAGGAGGCTGGAAAATTTAAAGAGCTGAAAATAAAAAGGAACACTTTGGCATCTGCATTGTCCTAGATCTAGTGAACATCTTGATGGCACGCTGCCAGGACTTGATACCGCAGATGCTACTAAAATACTACGCTTTACAATATTATATTATGTATGTAATATATATCACATTATATGTTGTAGATATCTATATAGATAGGGATCAAATATATGATCATGTACGAAATCATGAAATTTAATGTTTAATTTCAAATTTTTCAAAAAAAAGTAATCGTTTATTTTTTTTTATCCTTTAATAAAAAAGTGAGGCAAAATGAGCCATTAAAAAATTTCACAATTTTTTTTTTTAACGAAATTCCAATTTTTTCGAAAATTTGAAAAAATTGTAGTTTTTTTTTGGTGGCCCATTTTAACCCGGTAAATAATAAAAAAAAAAATATTTCAAAAAATTGCACCTGTAGTTTTTTAAATTTTCTACATGTGCATTTTTTTTATTTTTTGTTTTTTTGCAAATTATTTGTTGAAAAAAAAATCCGAAAATTACTAATTGTCTGCTAACTTCAGGATCATAAAAAAATAGTCTTTTTTTTTACTCAAATCTCAACCAAATTTTTGATGTTAAAATTAAAAAACAAATTTTTCGAAAAATTGCACTTATAGCTTTTTTAATTTTCTACATGTGCATATTTTTATTTTTTTTTTAAATTAAATTTAAATAAAAAAAATTGGATATTGAATAGAAAAAAAAATTAAAATCGCTATTATCTTAAAATAAAAAAATAGTATAATATTTTTTTTTTACTCAACTTCCGTAAACCACACCCAGTAATTTTCACTAAAGTCGACATTGATTATTGTGAAATTACTTGTTCATCTATTAAATGAGACAAGAGTTGTCGCAGCTCTCCTTAAGACGAAAGATAACAAAGTTAGCGTTGTATTGTCGACAGATGAGGAGGTAACAGTAAATTGACGTCATCATGAATATTTTACCGTAGAAATTTTTATTTGTAAATGGGTTAAACCCGAGGAAGGAATTATACTAAAAACTAAAATAGACAAATAAATAAAATAATAATGACACTTGGGAGATAGTCATCCGGTGTTTAAAATTCGAATTTAAGTGAAAAATTTTCCATTACACTCGACGCACGTCTTGATTGTTTACGAAATTAAATTTGAAATGTTTGTTATTTACCTCACATACAGTAATAGAAGATTGTAATTAAATTTAACTTTTTTTTTATTTTTGTCAGTACTTTGACGGAGAAAATATTAAAGTCATGACTGACGTTAATAAGTATGTGGACTTACGTGATATGAGACGCTTTCACCGATTTTAACGACTGCCAAGATGTTACTGATCATTTAATTAAACATCTCTGGCATTTTCATGTACATTGTAAATAAAATACGCAGCGGGTTCATTTCATCTTTTGAGAAAAAAATTCACTTAGAAATTTTTAAAGCGCATTTTTATTTTTTTTATTTTTTTTTTTTTTTATGTCAAATTGAATTTCTTTTACGAAATAATTTTTTTTATATAACAAACATTTGAAATTTTCTTTTAAATTTTATGTCATTCGGAAATTAGCAGGCAATTAAAAATTTTGATTTATTTTTTCAACAAATCAATTACGAAAAAAAAAAAAAAAAAAAAAAAATATGCACATGTAGAAAATTCAAAAAACTATAAGTGCAATTTTTTCAAATATTTTTTTTTTTATAATTTATTGTTAAAAAAAAAATCCAAAAATTATTTGACGTCAGCTAACCAGTGTCATACTTTAAAAATATATTCCTTATATTTTCTAACAAAGCAATTACAAAAAAAAAAAAAAAGAAAAATATGCACTTGTGGCAAATTGAAAAAACTAAAGGTGCAATTTTTTAAAATATTTTTTTTTTATATTTTATCATTTTGAAAGAAAATCAAAAAATTATTCGTCGGTTAACGTCAATATAATAATTTTTTTTATTTATTTTATAAATATATAAAATTACTGTTATTTGCTTGGGTAATTCAGTTTCATTAAATAAATTGAGTTCTTCAATTACATAATATGAAATTATTATTAAAATAAAAATATCATAATTACAAATAAAATTAAAATTTTATAAAAAAAAAAAAATATTTGAATCACGATATTAAATTTTCTGTTTCAATTAACGTATGACTAAGAGTATGACTAAAATATATAAAAACAATTAACTAACATAATTATTCATACACCTATTGATGAATTTAAATACTTTGTTTGTATTTTTTTTTTTTACGATTTTACCTTGACCCGAAGGTTTCCGAAGAACCAAAAACTCGCCGCATTAATTTAAAAAAAAAAAAAAAAAAGTACTAAGTCAAGAGCAGCAAGACGTTTTTCACAGGCCGGTAGACAAAGTTATCCATGCATAGAAACACTTTTTATTTCATCAAGTGATTGTCATCAGAAGAAATGCTCCTCGGCACCATTTAGTGTTCAATAGACCGAAGATTTATTGTTTACATTTTTTGCTAATATTCTGTCGATTTAAATAAACAAGCTTGAGAATCGGATTTCTTGTACGATTGGGTTCGATTAGATGCCGAGTAAGTTTCTAGATCTAGTTTCTATGCGCACAGTTTCTTACATCGGTGATTCAGCTTGAGTTGTAAATGTATTAGGATTGAGGACGTGAGTTGACGATATTTACATGAAGTTTATGTCCTTTGTCATTGTTGAAAAACTTTATGTTTGTCCAAGTCCTTGCTCTGTGATTTCATTGATAATTAAATTAAAAAATTTATTATTATTATTCAATAATAACTATTCATTTTTTGTCATTTTTTCATGCGCGTCCGAAATTTCTTAGTAAACAAAAAAAAAATATATTATTGCTTCGTCATATTGGTACGACCTTCCCTAATTTTTTCCGTTTTATAAAAATAATTTCTGGCCTTTAAGGATCAAAAATTGGAAAAACCTAATTTTGAAAAATGATTTCAAGTTTTTGTGTGAAATAAAAATTTTCATATCATCAAATTTTAATTCTGTATTTTGAGATAGACTTTCCACAAGCTTTAGATGCAAAAAAAAAAAAATTGCTGCCAATGAAATTTCTCAAAAATAAAATTTTGAAAATTTGCTGTCAACTTTTTGAATTCCAAATTTTAAATACGACAATAAATTATCATTTCACGTTTTCTGATAAAGAGTTTTTAGGCCTATCAATCATATATGAAACTCGGGTAAAATGGGCCATCCTCCAAATTTTTTTTTTTTTAACTTTTGAAAAATTTGACTGGCAAATATGATTTGTATGACAATTTGAACGCAAAACGTCAAAAATAAAATTTTCAAAATTTGACATTTCCCTGGTCTCAAATCATTTAAAAAAAATTGTCAAAATAATTTCTAGCTTCTCCATTTTGTCCAAATTTTTCCTGTATCCTTAAACTTGAGCCAATAACTGCAAAATTTCAAATTTGCATTTCAATTTTTTTTTTTTTTTCAGTCTAACATCTCATATATTTATATATTTATATGGTTAAAAGTCTCACGATGATCTAGAAATATATATATATATATATATATATATTACCGTATATTGGCTAAGTTAAGGCCACTTTTCTTACAATATTAGACTGCTACTATATAAATTGACCTTGAGTTTCTACTAGTACAATAATATATATATTTATATACACTATGTAATATAAAATGGATACTATTTACGTAATCGTATCATGTACACACGAATGTACTTAACTTCACACGGGTGTCCTTTTAAATTTAGCATTGGATTTTAGTTTTATTTTTATTTATTTTCTCCCTCTTCTGTCGGTATCACAAAAATTACCTTTTATTTTTTTATCCATTAACTGAACATTTAAAAAATAAATAATAATTTTTTAAAAAAAATTTACTATCACCACTGTTACTATTTACCGATTTTTGAGGTCAATGGATAAGAAATAAATTTTTAATGAATGTAATAAGCCGGGAATATAAAGATGATACGAAGTTTCAGTTGAAAGTAAACAATACTAAATATATTTAGCTAGATAAAAAAAAATAATGCCGGTCCCACGGGTAGCTTGGCTTCAAATATATATATTGTGTATATTCCTTGAGTTCAAGTACGTCGAGAGGGAAATTCGCGATGCGCACTGATGAAATAAAATAGCCGCAATAATGAAAAACATTTTTTTTTTAATTAACATGCTGTAATTTTTTCTTATCCCGCATAAAAATATCATATATGGTAAACATATATTAAAAAATATATGTTACAGATATAAATATATATGTGACAATACATGGAATCTTATATAGAACTATACATAGATTTCGGCCGATTTTATTATATTTCTATATATGTTTTCTCTCATATGATTTCATATATTTTCGTATAACTTCAATATATTATATATATATTTAAAAACTTATAATTTCAATATATTCGAACATAAATGTTATTTATGTATGGAAACAAATAAGAATACATATATAATTCATCATTATATGACACGATATATGTACCATGTATTCTTTATAAATTTTTATATATTTTTCGATATATAGAACCATATAAGTCTCCCCATATATATAAGAATAAATAAAATCTATTCTTTTCTATCTTTCTCTCTCTGTTATAAGATTCAAACATGTGTTCAGAATATATATGTGTGCTAGCTTACAAATTTACATATATAATTATCAATATATGTAATACATATATGTGCTAACTTATAAGTTCACATATATGATTATAAATATATATAATACATGTATTAATTTATAAACTCACGTATATAATTAATTATATTAAAACACTATATTATATATAAGAAAATATATATCGTTTTCGGCCCCTTATATGGTCCCATATTGATCATATATTTTTCCATATATTTATCATATATGGTATTTTCATGCGCGATTTTTTTTCAGTCCACAGAAATTTATGAAATTTTTTTCTGTGGACTGAAATCAATTTTTAGTAAAAAAAAAAATTGAATTAAAAAAAATTAATTAAAATTACATGTTTAATAATCAGTCACAGGAAGTGATACATCGCTCCTCCCAACTCGATGACTCGAAGACATTGAAAAAAAAAAATAGTAACAAATTGGTATGAGTCACCTGTTATTTAAATATCAACAGTTTATAAAAATTAATTCATTTCTATTTGTAATTATAATTGATAATTATGTAGTTAAAATTTCTTAATAAATATCCTTCGAGTTAACACTCGGTGAGTTTTCCGTTGATAATTCAAATTAATATCTCAATTAATTGCTATCAGCATATCATGAATTACAACATAAAAATAAAATAAAATCATTTTTTATAATTATTTAATTAAATACCCTTGACCATTTGACAGGAATATGAATCATATAAATAGTATACTGTTTCATAGAATTTATATTATATATATGTATAATGAAGAGTCAGGAAAATGACAAACTAATTAGCATAATATACTTATTACATACTTGTGGTGTAATAGAGTCTCTATAAATTAATTTAAAAAAAAAAAAAATAAATAAATAAATAATTCTGGACAATTTTTTTCTTCACGAGGACAATTTTCTTAAATTTTATCGTCCTTCAGAAAATTGTCATTTTTTTTTTTTTTTTTGATTTTATCATATATTTAACTATATATTTTTCTAGTAAATATGATATTTTTTTTTTTATGTAATCGTAATAAAATATTAAGCCAAATTTAACCGGAAGTAATTAAATTTATTTTGCTGATAATTAAAAAAAATTCAATTTTGAAAAAAAAAAAAAAAAAATTATTTAAGAAGACATTTTTCAATAACAAAGGATAATTAAAATATGTTGATTGTTTTTAAATAATATTATACAATCTAATTAATTATGAATGCATACACGAGGACAAATCTCTTTCTCACGCTCTGAAGATATTAAATTGGATTTAATTGGCGAATAAATAAATAAGAATATGAATGAGGATATTGTCGACAGTCTATTGATTGACCGCCATTGCAATATCATGGTTATAGACGTGTTAAAAGATTGTATATTCATTTGGTTGTTAGATCATTTGTTATTGTTTATTATAATTATTCATTATAGTGCGTGTTTTTTAGTACTGCCGCAAGCCGCCAGGTGTCTTCTGTGGCTCTGAATTGTTCATTAATAGTCATTTATGTTACGTCATATATATAATAGTTTAATATATTTTGCAAATGTATACTTCTATTATATAAATAAATAAATATGATATTTATTTATATAATTTTACTGCACATATTTTTCTAACCGTGACATCGACTATCTTTAAAAAAATTTAAATTAAAATAACTTGTAAACAATTGAGTTTATGAAAAAACTTAAAGAATACTTTTTTGTAGCAAATTTAATTCTGAATAAATTTGTATTCTTATATTTTTATCGTATCTTTGATAGCAACCTCATAATTTCAATTTAAAAGACCAAGTACATGAGGAAAATTGAAAATTTTTTTCCGTCAATGATTTCGTGACTTCAAACGGAAATTCCGGCTAAACTATTGAAGATACGTAAAATATATCTCTATACATTTTTATAGGAAATTAAATAATCTACAAAAAAGTTCATTACAACTTTTCTGTACATCGAATATTTTCAGCCCAATAGTAGTCCAAAGTAAAGTAAAAAAAAGTTTTCAAAATTACACGAGTGCTCAAAAAATTTTTATTAAATTTTCAGTACAAATTAACAAAAAAAAAATTCAATTTAAAGGACAATACAATAAATGAACGTAACCAAACGTGAGAAAAAAGTTATTTATTATTATTATGATGCAAGTGACCTCCTCCCTACTTATTTTAACACTGAGTGCCGCCCTCCTTCCAACCTTTTATATTTTTTACCATCTACCTATTGTGCACATGCACACAAACACGCAAAATTTTTTTTTTCAGTCCATCGCTTCTCCTCATAACTTAAAAGTTTAAGCCCGCTAATGTCTTGACAACTTGTATTCCACCACTTTCAACTTTTACATCAACATATAATACCACTACCATACTTGCGTATTATCTCATACTTATACTCATAGTCTAGTCATAGTAAACCTATTTGTTGTTACATTAGCATGGTATTTTTTTTTTTTCCTACTACCAGCCCATCCTATCCTCCCTATTTATTACTATCTGTCCCTCTTATTTTATCTCCATTCTTTTTTACCTGAATAATAAGCTAATGTAATGCTCTTTCTTACTTACTCACTCACTTACTTGCATTATATGAACACAAATACGAATATAATACTATTATATTATGGGTTTATAGCTTACTTGTACTACTGACTCCCCCACTACTTAAAATACGGATGACCTCTTCTGTATTACTCGAACTACTCGCACGCAGAGATAAATGTATATGGACGGGCCTATGTCACTTTTAGTAACGTTAACGAGCTAAGAAGTGTCGGGTCACTAATAACGAATATTTATTTTTATATTTATTAATTTAATACTTAGTTCATATATTTATGAGAATTTTTTAGTGAAATTATTTGGCACTGGTTTTGTTCATATATATTTATATATTTTTATAAGGAAGTATTTGTCAGGATGGAGGTCCTCCATCGTCCTGTATTTGTTGTTATCCTCGCTGGTGGATGGAGATGTGTAAGTTTATTTATGTGGGAGAGTAATTAGTGCAGTTTATTTATCATGTTCTATATATATTTTAAGTGATTGAATAATTAATTTTTTTTTGTTAATTATTAAAATGACCTTAATATTTTAATTGGATAATTTTTTTATTTACATAATATTTTTTTTTTTTGTATATGATATTTGAAAAAATTTTCGCGGCATTTGATATAAATTTGAAAATTTTTTTAAAGTCGGGTAATATTTGGAAACGATCAAATTTTATGAAATTTTTTATTAAAGAAAAAAAATTTTTCAGAAAAATGGGCGGTAAAAAATATTTGAAAAAATTTTCGCGGCATTTGAAATAAATTTGAAAATTTTTTTAAAGTCGGGTAAAATTTTGAAAACGATCGAATTTTATGAAATTTTTTATTAAAGAAAAAAAATTTTTCAGAAAAATTGGCGGTAAAAAATATTTGAAAAAATTTTCGCGGCATTTGAAATAAATTTGAAAATTTTCGTAGGGTTATTGGGTGAAAATTTGGAAACGAATGAATTTTATGAAATTTTTGATTTAGGAACAAAAAATTTTTGGAAAAATAGGCGGGAAAAATATTTGAAAAATTTTTGACAAAAAAATTAATGAGAATTTTTTAATCAAAAATTTTGAACTTTTTGATTAATTTAAATTAACAACAACTGATTAAAAATAAAAATCGTTATGAAATAAATAAAAGTATGAAAATGAAAGCAAGTTTCAGCGTTTGAACATGACAAGGGTAGTAATGAATAACTAAAATACTAAAGGTCGAATGAAAGTTATATAAATGGAAGAGGTTGATGACACTTATGATATATATAAACTTTATTGACTATTCCAGATATCCACGTGTATGATATTCGTGTTATTTTCATTATCACTCGTATCTTGTCAATTGGATTTGCCTCCCCTAAGAGATGAGCGCGTGTCTGCAGACGCTTATAATCAGCGTAATCGGGGATCTATAGATCCCTATAACCAACGTGACCGTGGATCGATAGATCCTTACAATCAACGTGATCGAGGATCTTCAGATCCTTACAATCAACGTGATCGAGGATCTTCAGATCCTTATAATCAACGTGATCGTGGATCTATAGATCCCTATAATCAACGTGATCGAGGATCTAGAATAAATGACTTGGATTATAAAAATGTCCTTGCGCGATTGGATTTTCAAGGTGCAGAAAGGTGCAGCAATAATGTCGCCGCTCAATGGAATTATGAGACTAATGTTAATGAATACTCGCAACTTCAAGCTGTAAGTTCACATATTTATTATTTATATTTAAGTAAATATATATGAGACAATAATCCATGAGAAAAAATTCAATTTCAAAATTTTCAAAAAAAATTGTAATAGTCAACTTAGGGTTGATAATTTTTAAAAATTTGAAAAAATTTGAGGGTAAGAAAAATTTTAACTTAGTACACAGAAAAAAAGGATTTTTTGAGGCAAAAATTTTTTCTTCGCCCCAATAAATTTTATTTCTGTAATTTTCAAATTTTTCTGAAAATTTTAAAACAAAAATAATTAGACTAAAATTTTCCTACTTGAATTTTATAAAAATTCTAAAAATGATCGACTCAAAGTTGAGTTTTTTCTCAAATTTGGAAACACCTGAAAATTTTTGGAAAAATTTTTTTTGTATGAAAAATTACAGCCCTTATTTTCTATACGCTAACACGCGATCATTAAAATAAATATTTTCAAAATTTCCTTACCGACTAAGAGAAAATTCAAACGAACTTTTTGAATAAAAATTAATTAAATAAAAAATTATATTGCTAGTCAATAAGGATGTTGATTATTATTAATATCATTGTATTCCTTGAACTAGATTAATAATTAAAGATGATAAAAATTTTCCTGATTCATTTATGACTTGAATACGTTCAATTCACGATTTTTATTATTATTATTATTATTATATTTATTATTATTTTTTAATGCTAGTATCTCACGCGATACCTTTCAGTTCGTTATTTTCTTAACTGATACGACCACCAGGTTTTTATTTAGAAACTAATCATATCAAATTATAGATTATCGCTATCTGTATTTTCAGACATGAGAAACTTTCTTTTTTTTTCGTAATTGCTCTACTTTTTATTTTTCAAAAATTTTTTTTATGCTGGTTATTTGAATTGGTAATTTTAGTTTGCAATTAAAAATAAATTTCATAATTTTTAAAAAAACCAACAGGAAATACATAAAAATCTATTAATTTCCAAAATAAAATTAATTGAGCAAAAATTAATATCGAAAATAAATGAAAAAATTTATAATAAAAATGAATTTGCAAAATTTACTTTATTATTTTTTTTTATAATATTGTATAGACAATAATAATGAAAAAAATCCTCGACCTCATCTCCGACGTCAGATTCACGAGATTGATTGGCCGCTTGCGTTTTACCACGTGAAATTTCTCGGCAAATGCATAACTTGAGAATTACAAATACTTCTACATACATATATATTTATATATGTATAATGTATATATGTAGTATGACCACGTGAATAGTCTTATAGCTTTACGTCGAATGATGCACGAGAAAGGGCGTGTGTAGAATGACAATACGTTAATGTGCGTCTTGATACGGGAAATGTTCCCAGGTGCTATTGTTGTGTCGGCAAAACCCATTGCGATTAAAATATTGAGTAAGAGTTTCAGTAGACAACCACTTACTGCTTACATATTCGCCGGTAAAAGATGTGGCTTTTTTTAAATTATTTTTTTTTTTTTCATTACTTTGTTACATTACGCGATTTCGGTAATCGTTACCATCACATGCTCGTCGCGTGTCATTCATTTTTATAATCACTATTTTGCATAATCAAAATTCATTTCATTTTTTTTTTTTTAAATAAAAAAATTTTACGCGCTCATTTTAAATTTTTAAAAATCGGTTATGAAAATTCAAGATTAAGATTTTAAATATTTTATTCATTCAAGTGGCCTATTATATTTATATATATTTTTTTTTTTCTAGGACAATAACCAGGCTACTACCCCCCCCCCCCCCCCCCCCACCCCCTGTTAAAAATAAAAACAATTATTCTATTAACAATATCAAATGATTTATATTTACAGTTAGAGGCACAACGAGATTACGCAGAATTTCAAAATGGCGCATGGCAATTGATCAACAAACTAGATGTCTCCAATCAACGTGATCCAGTCCTCCAAAGACGATTGAGATATTTATCAATCGTCGGCCCAGCAGCTTTGCCACCCGACCAATTAGACCGGGTAATTACTACAAAAAAAAGGAATTGGCGCGAAAATTTTTGGATTTTAAATTGAAATCAAAATCATTTTTCTTAGAAAAAAAATTCTTGCGCCAAGAAATCTTTTTTTTTTTACGTAACAATTTTATTCTATCTTCCTTTAAATACCGACAATAACAACAACAATAAATTAAAATATTTCCCACATATTTAATACAAATGTAAGGTGTAACCAAGGTCAAACGTAACTAGTAGAACTAGGTCACAATACCAGTGAAGAAATGTAAGAAATATCGCTCAACCACAACGAACACTACTGACACTGATGACTCTTTTACCTTGAGTAGGTCATTTCTCTGTACTTTAAATACGTCAACTATCGGACTAATTAATTTAAGTGCAGACTCATAAAATCGTTTTTTTTTCTAAAAAAATAAAAAAATGTCAACCATTAAAAATTCAAAAAAATTAATGGACATAATTTATGCTATTTTTTTTTGTCATAAATTTTTTTTGACTATATATATATATATATGTATAGAAAATAGTTACCTCACTAGAGCACGTTTCTGAGTGATTTACCACCCGACCTTTATTATTAAGTACCCAATGATTACGTAATTTATTGTGAAGATCGTTTAAATGCATTTTAAAATGCTGAACAGACTAAAGAATATTTAATAGTTATAGTCATATATGTAAATAAATATAATAAAATAAATATAATGACGTTTATAGAACAAGATAAAGTATTTGAATAATATTTAAATATATTATTTGTTTTTAGAATGTGTCTTCAAAATTTAAATTATTTATATATATATATATATATATATATATATATATATATATATATATAGTATGATGGAGAATAGGATTTAAAATAAACCGACAAGTAATTACTTATACAATCGATGAGAAAATACGAGAGTGTATAGAATACGCGTTAAAAAATATGAAAAAAAAAAAAAAATTATTATTTTACAAAGAATGAGAATACTGTGTAAGGTGTAGTTTTGTTATAGAATATGTTTTATAATAATGTAATATGTATGACGCAGTGATGCGTGACAAGATGTTAAGATTATGCGTAGGCCGAGGAGGCTTAATTATTTTAATGTTGTTGTTATCAGTCTCGTAAAAACTTTCACTCAAATAAATTACATTTTTCTTGTTTCAGTATAACCGACTGATTAATGATATGCTGGCTATTTATAATTCGGCGACTATTTGCGCGCACAATGATCCATTTAGATGTGGATTAAGACTGTATCCAGGTAAATTTTGTGTTTTATTGGTTAATAGGGTTTTATCGGTCTTGTTGGGGTGATCCTGCATTCACTAATTTTTTTTTCGGGGATCAGTTGCTCCCAAATGTATTTGACAGCATTTAGGGGATGTAAATAAGTCAATTAAATTTAATTGCCGCATCTTACAGTAGCTTACACTGAAAAAAAATCGGTAGAAGCTACCTATTGGCAACCGGTGGCCGCTACCGATTATTTCGGTACCACTTACCTAATTTTCAGTAACAGCTACCGATTTTTTTTCCAATCAGTAATGGCTACCGAAATAATCGGTAGCTGTTACCGAATAATCGGTAGCTGATACTGAAAATTAATCAGTAGCGGCTACCGAAAAATAATCGGTAGTGGCTACCGATTATTTTTTTCAGTGTACAAGACAAAAATCGTCCTCTGAGCCATTAATCCTGAGAAAATTTTTCCTTTTTGGAGACCCATTGTTCCGAAATGAATTTTAATTCATTCCGAGGTTCAAAAATAAGTAAAATCAAGTCAATTCATGAATAAAAAAAATTTTCGCGGCCAGAGATAAGTTACTGGGTCTCACAGTAGCTTACAACGCAAAATTCGAAATTTTGGGGTCTGACTCTTCACGAACTTTGTGCAGTTAATCGGTTCTTAGTAAAAATATATTGACCTGCGAAATAAAAGTTATCTCAGTACTTTTTCCAAATTTTTTTAGTAAAAATAATCTCATAGAAGGTCTAACTTTTGCTTTTTTTTTTTTCCAAATTTTTCAAAATCCAAAAAATGATTAAATTAAACTTCAGAATTTTCCCGAATTTCGAAGATTACTATTATGAGTTTTTTGAAAAATTTTTCGAACGAATTTTTTTTACCCGAGGACGGATAGTTAATTATAGAATTTGCATAAATTGATTGCATAAAATTTTTAATAGCATGCAATTAGTTAGCAACAATGAGTAACAAACAATTATGCATTTAAAGAAAATTACAATTCAAATGGTAATTTGTTATTATGCTCAACTAACCATTATTTTAATAAACTTCATTTGAATATTTAATATCACCTTCTTATTAATTTTATTACTTAATATATATAATTATTCAAATTTAGTTTTGAACAATTAATGCGTAACTAAGTACCGTGTGAAAATCTTGTATAATTTAAAAAAATAATTCAAGTTGAATAAATAAAAATGAACTATTTACAAAATATATATACATATATATATGAGAGTGAATTTATAGTATAATTTAAACCGTTTATTTATAGAAATATCAAAACTAATGGCCAAAAGTAGAGACTGGGATGAATTACAGTGGGTGTGGGTGGAATGGCGACGACGAAGCGGCTCGCAAATCCGTGACCTCTATAGTCAATTAGTCTTTTTGAATAATGAAGTTGCCAGATTAAATAGTAAGCCATAAAAACTTCTCATATTTAAATATAAACTCTATGTTAATAAATTTTGAATTATTTTAATTAAAAAAAATTAACTGTTGCAGATTTTACTGACGCAGCAGACTACTGGATGTTCCCATACGAGTCGCCGGATTTCCAGCAAGAATTAGATGAAGTGTGGGAAAGTGTCCGACCTCTTTACGAAGAACTTCATGCATACGTTAGAAAGAAGCTTCGCGATCTCTATGGGCCTGAAAGAATCGGCGGACATACTCCACTTCCTGCTCATATACTTGGTAACTATTTTTTTTCATCTATGAATTTAAATTATTAATTAGTGATTAATAATTAAAATTAATTAAGGAAATGTATGGGGACAATCTTGGACAAATCTTCTTGATATAACTACTCCTTATCCTGGAAAATATTACATGGATGTTACGGAAGAAATGCAAGCGCAGGTAAAAAATCCCAACCTCTGAGTTTAAAATAAATTTTTTTTTGCACACCTCAAGTAAAAAATTTGGCAGCCATTTTGTTTTTACTAGTATTCTCTTTTATTTTTTTCTCCGCTAACTACTGGCAGCAGCACTAGTGCGACAGTAGAGTTAAATAAAAAAAGGCGGGAGATTTTAAAAATTTGAAATTCAAAATTTAAAGACTGGAAAGTAAGAAATAAAATTGATAATTTAGGTAAATAATAATTATGAGTGATTGAGGTGCGCACTTAGGGATTTTACAAATTTTTTATTTATTTTTATTGAAAATTTATTTACAGGGATACACACCCATAGATATGTTCCGTATCGGAGAAGAATTCTATCTATCACTAAATTTGAGTGCAATGCCCCAGGAATTCTGGTCGGGAAGTATACTCGTCGACCCAGGTGACCGGCCATTAATTTGTCAACCTTCCGCTTGGGACTTTTGTAACCGCGTAGATTATCGGCAAGTCATCAGATCTTCTCTATTCATACTTTTTTATCAACCCCTCGAGTGAACTATTCAAATAAACCACAAATTTTCCAACAGAATAAAAATGTGCACAAAAGTAACGATGAAGGATCTGATAACTGTCCACCATGAAATGGCGCACATTCAGTACTTCCTACACTACAGCCACTTGCCGCGTGAGTTCAGAGATGGCGCTAATCCAGGTAAGAATTTCTTTCAAATTTCGAATTTTATCATCTTCGTCTGTTACTTAATACTGTCCTAATTATTTATCCGCCCAATAAATATGTAATTAATCATATATATTTACTGACCAACAATAAATAGGAAACCGGAAGATAAACCTTTTAGCCACACTGTAATTTGAAAGTGAGTAATAAGCGATACGCTCCAAGTGAATTACTGCATTTATAATTTTATTGCTCCGGCTTAAATCTCTTTACGTATTATACAATCACTCAGTATAACATCTGGTTAAGCAAAGCTTAACACAAAGTAGCAAATAGAGATTTATAAAATTAATAAACAAATATCATTTAATCTACATCCGGAATTATGATCTGCTAATTAATCATCCGGCCGTGGCATTTAATCACAGGCGTACCAAAAAAAAAAAAATAATACTAAGTATACACGCGTGCGTTAGATCCTATATTACGCGATGTAATTATCTCACTTTCACTATCGCGGATGTTCTCCATACACCGGAACAGCTTCAATACAACCACAATAACATCAATCAACTCACACGTTATTACTGTAGGAAGTCTTCCGGCATAATTGAACATAATAAATTTTAATTAAGACTATTTCTACGAATATTCTAGATCAAATATAAAACAAACAAAAAAATGATAAACTGAATTCGCAGGCTTTCACGAGGCCGTCGGAGAGGCTGTCGCTCTGAGCGTTGGATCGCCGCGTCATCTCCAAACCCTTGGACTGGCGAACAAATACATCGATGAGCCGGCGGCAGATGTAAATTATCTGTTTTCGTTGGCGATGGAAAAATTGCCTTTGCTACCATTCAGCATCGCCGTTGATCGTTGGCGGTATGACGTCTTCCGTGGAATCGTCAATCGCGAGGAGTACAATTGTCATTGGCACAGAATGATGGAGCTCTATGCGGGAATAAAACCTCCCGTTTTACGATCGGAAGATGATTTCGACCCTGGCTCGAAGTATCATATTCCTGCCAATGTTCCCTACGTTCGGTGAGTGCTTAATTCTATTACTTAATAAATTAGCTTAAGGATTTTGAATTTTGGGATCGATCAACAAGGCCTTTGATTAGTTCTTTGGTTTTTATTTTCATACAAAAGAGATTTACAAAAAAACTGCGTTAATAATGATTAATAACTACCTATTGAATGCGTAATATTAATAACTATGATGAGACTCAAAATTGTGTCCGCCGTAGTCTCCATGATCACCAAGATCTGAGTTTCCGCCAAAGTCATGCTCGGGCTCGTGGTGTTGGTGATGTTCGTGATGTTCGACGTGCTCGTGGTGTTCGACCTTGTAGGGAACTGGTACCTTTACTGGGTAGGGAACGTGTTTTTCTACGGGATAGGGGACGTGCTTGGTAATGTGAACCGGAACTGGACGTTCAACTGGGACCTTAACTGGGTAAGGCACTGGTTTTTCAACTGGTACCGGAATCTTCTTTTCAACTGGGTAAGGAGCTGGTACGTGGACCTTTACTGGGTAGGGCACTGGTTTTTCAACTGGGTAGGGAACTGGTCGCTCAACGTGGACCTTGACTGGGTAAGGCACTGGGTGGTCAACTGGATAAGGAACTTTCTTTTCGACATGTACTGGGTAGGGCTTGATGATGTGGACTGGGTAGGGCCGGTCTACGGGCACTTTGACTGGGTAAGGAACTGGTTTCTCAACGGGGTATGGTTGGGGAACATGAACTGGAACCTTGACTGGGTAGGGAATATTTTTCTCAACGGGGTACGGTTGTGGAACTGGAACCTTCACGGGGTAGTGGACCTTTTTCTCAACTGGGTAAG
Organism: Microplitis demolitor; assembly: GCF_026212275.2. Classification (NCBI taxonomy): domain Eukaryota; kingdom Metazoa; phylum Arthropoda; class Insecta; order Hymenoptera; family Braconidae; genus Microplitis; species Microplitis demolitor. The sequence continues at coordinate 22,261,391 of NC_068549.1, read as the reverse complement.
GAGCTGGCACGTAAGTTTTGTAGGGAACTGGGCGTTCCACGGGAACGTGGACTGGATAGTGGACTTTTTTCTCAACGGGGTAAGGCGCGGGAATGTGTACAGGCACTTTGACGTATACTTTGTAAGGAACTGGAATTTTCTTCTCAACTGGGTATGGCTCGGCTACTGGAACCTTTACAGGGTAAGGCACTTCTTTTTCAACTGGATAGTGGACTTTCTTCTCGACTGGATAAGGCACCTTTACGTGCTTGACAATCGTTATTTCTTTGACTTTGGCTTCTTCGTGATGAGGGTATGAGTGGCTTTCAAATGAGTGCCCGTGTGACCCACCTTCGTAGCTGTCATGACCAGTACTCATGAAGAGTCCTTCATATCCGCCTCCGTAATTACCCTCTGAACTGTAAAGGCCGCGTTTCTCTTGCTTTTTTTCAACCGCAGAGTCTGTTGATTCAACAGATTTAGATTCTGCGGTTTCTGAGTCTTTTTCTTTGAGATCTTCCTTGCAGCTCACGCTGCTTGTTAGCAGCAATGCTAGTAATGCGAGCTGTAATTTTTAATAGATTAGATTATTTTATATTTTTTTTTAAAATAAACATCATTTTGAAAATCCAAAAAATTTTTTTTAATCGAATGGTTGTCACTTGAATTTATTTTTGATGATATTTTATTACAAATGGAAGATAATTTTGTAATAAAAATTTTATTTTAGAGACTAAATTTTAAATTATCACCAAAGAACATCAAAAAGTGTCTTAAATTTAAAAAACTGCACTTTTTAAATTTTTACTGAAAAATATCAAAATAATTGAATATTTACTATTCCATGCGACATCTAAAGTTATCTTGAAAAATTTTGAAAAATTTTTGAAAGAAAAAAAAAAAAAATAAATTTCACTTTAATAAATTTTTCCAAAATTTTGAATAAAATCAACTCTCACTTTCAAAAATCAAAATGAAAGAAAAAAAAAATATTCTGCCCAAGAAAAAAAATTTTTCCACATTTAAAAAAAAAAATATTTTGAAAACTAACACACACAAAAAATAAAAACTTACCGAAACTCTCATGACTAAATATTTATTGTAATGTTACAGTACTCCAGAGTTTACTGTAATAATTCCCCCCGGATACAATCCACTTTATATATACCCAAGTACAGCTTTCCCCGCCTCTAAATATCCTAGTACCCGCGGTAGGCCGGTTTTGTTGAAAGTGAAACACTTGGTTTTATGCGTGTTAACAACATATGATAACAGCACATTTCAAGCAACACATTCTACCCTCAGTACAATGCCAGTAATAAAACACTCGCACACAAGCGCACAATCACACATCAAACATGTGCTCCTTCTTAATCGAATCATCAATTCGATAACCATAGCATTGCCCAGACATTAAATATCGAAGACTTCCTTAAACTATTAATGTCCAGTCTGATCTAATCCCTCTATAATTTGATTAACAAGCATATTAATTTACGTTACCACAAAAAATATATATATACATATATGAAGCTAAGATTTATTAGCTTATGAACTATAGCTGATTAAATATTTCCGGAAATACTTTTTATCTACACTTGAATGGAATTATTCGTGTGTATAACTGTTTCGTATAAATTATTTACTAAGCGGAAGAGGAATAGTAGATATATATTTTTTGTATAGAAGGGCAGCGATGCAAAAACAAAAATAATTTATGTAAAAATTTTTTTATTAATCCTGGGATTCATTTATTGGACTTTTACCCCCGTGAAAACATTTACCAATAAAATATAATGAGTTTGAATGTAACAGATATCAGACAAATTTAAAATTATAAATAATTAAAAAAAAAATATTTATAAAAAATGCACTTATTAATTTGAAAATTTTTTAAATGCCCATTTTTTCAAAATTTTATTTTATTAATTATTTACTCTATTTATTAATAATTTTAAATTTGTCTGTCTTTTACATTCTTACGCATGAAATATATAAAATTTATATAAAAAATATATATTAACAATATATATATTTTTATTATATATCATCATACTCATATTTTTTCATAAATTCATACATATATATTTAATATATTTTTTTGATATTTTCATGCATGTATTTTTATCATCATGGTTAGCAGACAGTTCGCAATCTTTGAATTTTTTTTAGCACCTCAATTCAAAAACAAAAAAAAAAAACTAAAAATATGCACATGTCAAAAATTAAAAAAGCTACAAGTGCAATTTTTTCAAATATTTTTTTTCTTATTATCTATCTTTTTTCCAAAATCCAAAAATTATTAAACCGGTTAATTTCAGAACCATCTATTTTTATGTGTTCTGATATATTTTGTATATATTTAAATTACATTTTAAATACATAAAATATATAAAAAAATCAACCGAAAATTATTTTTTAAAAATATATTTTTTATTCTTCAACACTAATTTTTTTTTCATGGGGGTATTTTGCATTTGCAAATTTCAGACCTAGATATTGTGATTGTATACTAAATTTTATATTGTTAGTGTTATTGGCACGTATGTCTATGGGCATTATGGAGAGATGGACTCTATAGTTTTAGAGAAAGTGCAATTTAAAATGAAAGAATGACGTGATACTACTTGGGCACTTGGCAGTTGTTACTTTCGATTAGATCGCGATGATAAAGCACTCTTTGTCCACTTCCGTCTGGCTATTGAGTAACAAAAGAGTCATTACATGACCGAGGTAAATTAACGTCGGCGATTTTTTTTATGTCATATCATAAGATTCTGAGAATTTGTTTATTTTTGGTTGGATTATTTTGACGAGGGATATTTATTGCGGAGTATGATTATGATTATGATTATTATCAAGTAGTTGAGTTTTTAAGTGCGTGATTTAATTAACGAGTGAAAGGGATTGTCGGAACTAAACTGGAGGGAAGACCTGTTGAACGGGATAATAAACGAGAATTTCCGGACTATCATTTTTCATTTGTCGAATCATATGTGCGTTATAAATATATTAATATATATTTTATCTATTCATGTTTTTATTGCTTCGGTACGAGTATAGGAAGCGAACATATGCTCTTATGAAATAGATGAGTTTTTTTTTTCTATCAATTTTATTGAACAATTAAATCCGCTAGGTGTTTGGCTACCGGTATTAACACAGGGTTGTTAAATTTTTTTTTCATAATAAATTTATTTATTTATTACTTTTATGAATTTTAAATTTTTAATTATACAATAAAAATTAATGACTTTTTTTTCAATACAAATTAATGATAATTAGAAGAATTTTTAATTATAGACTCGGCGTGACTGGTCAGTCGATTTTGAAATTGAATAAAAAATAATTAAATTTTAATTAATTATTAATTACAAATTTCGAATTTTAATTTATAAAAACGGTTTTAATTTTTTTTTCAATTTAAACAACTAGGATTTTTGAATTTTAATAAACTACATTTACTGATTACTAATTACTATTAATTAAACAAGATATTACGATCACACAATCCCTCAGTGATTTTGACTTTTTTTTACGGTAATTTGACATTTTTTACTTTTATTTACGATAAATTTAAATATCTTTGAATTTAAGTCACCTTCAATTTGACTATCAGTGAAAAATATCACTGACAATCAGTAAAATCATCACTGATGATCAGTAAAAATGATCTCTGTAACTCGTAAAAAAATTTCTAATTACCGGTAAAAAATATCATTCATCATCAGTAATAAATATCACTGACCATCCGTTAAAAATATCTCTGATCACCTGTAAAAAATGTCACTGATCATCAGTAAAAAATATCTCTGATCACCTGTAAAAAATGTCACTGATCATCAGTAAAAAATATCACTGGCCATAAAAAAAAATATCTGATTATTAGAGTCAAATAATTGACCATCAGTGAAAATTCACTGATCAACTGTAAAAGTCTCCGTTAATTACGTGCATAAAAAAAAATGATTAAAGTAGTGCCTAAAAATTTTTTTCTCACGCAGTAGATGTCGCTCTGCCGCGTTGAAATTACACAGCTTGAGTAATCACTAAAAAAAAAATCTTAATTACCAAAAGTAAAAAAAAAATCACTATTCATTTTTTACAGCAAAAATTTTTATTAAAAAATAATTTTATTACATAAAACTTGGCAATGACAAAAAAAAATTTATTTAAAATATTCATGGCTATTATTGTTATCAGCAATATGACTAATAATAGCATGCAGAGGCACTGAATATTTAATACTAATAGGATAAGTCGTAAGCGGGTAAAAATAATACATAATAGGGTAATTTTTTTGTGTAACTTTGAAATTATGTTCCAGTGGACGATCGTAATTATTTAAATTTATTTCTTCTCCATTTTCTTCAGACACTGGAATCAGTTGTCTATTGAGAGGAAAAAAAAAATTTTCTTTATGTCCGTGATCATGATCGTGATTTTCGAGCTTCGGTGCGTATCGATATTGACCGCCAAACGGAAATAGTGGCGTAGATCGGAATGGAAACGTGTTTATGTCGATTTGTTGTTGTTTATGTTGATGTTGGCGTTGGAATGGCTGTTTTTGTTGTTGTTGTTGCTGGGGGAATTCAGGGGACTGTTTGAATTGAGGATAAAATTTATCCGGATTATTTATCCGTTCATTATCATCGATAGCACGTTTAAAAAATTTATTACCACGTTTTATTTGTGCAACAGCCAATTCGCCGGCTTCGCGTTCTTTAGCAATACGCTCGTACTCGTGACGTTGTTGTGGTGTATAAATGAAACCCGGAAGTTTCCATGTTTTATCCTGTTTTCTTACACTAGAGTGAGACTCGCGAATGGTCTCGGTCTCGGTCGACGAGTTACCACTTTCAAGCGCCTTTTCCACTGCCCTCTCGGCTACTCTCTCAGCCGCACGTTCTACTGCGAGCTCAGCAGCTCGCTCGAGTTCCTCCTTACGGCTCGCGGAACCAGTCAATGCGATGCTCAGACACAAAATTACCACTCCGACCAGTTGTACTACCTAATTAACCACATCCAATATTTCATAAAAAAATTAGACCTTTTTAGATTCGATTAAGTAAACAAAAAAAATACTAATAGGATTGATTGATTGATTGATTAATTGATCAATTACATCGATTACTCAATCTGTAATTTTTTTTTTTTAGTTTACTTAAAAAAAAAAATTGAGTCAAATAACGAGAGAAATAAAACTTAATTTTTTTTAGTCTAAAAATTATTGTTTAAATTATTAATTAATTAAATTTTAAATGTTTTTTGGAATTAGTATTTTTTTCTACATCAATATATTTTTTGCCAGGCAAAAATTTTTTAAAATTAATATAAAATTTGAATACTAGAATTTAGGAGTGGCGCCATCTAAAGAAACCGAAACTGTGGCGCCACAGTACGATTTCTGTCACAATAAGGATTCACTAAAGTATATGAGAATTTTTTATTCTTTTTATTTTCGAATATTAAAATTGCAACATTTACGTCAATATTTTCAAAAATTATTAAATTGTGTTCATTTTTTAAAAACTCTAATTTTAATCAAATAAATTAGTTCTCAAAAAATTTCAAAATTTGTATCTTTTACCAAAAGGCAACGATGTCTAACTTTGAATTTCAAAAATGCGATCTATACTCAACTAAAATCCCAATTTTAAAAATTACGACCAATTTTTTGGTTGACAGTTTAAAATTACCAGATTTTTGAATTATTTGTCAATTTTAATTTTCGATTAATCAAAAAAATTAATTTCATTGTCTAAACCACAAACTACTAAGTTATTAATTGATGTCAACGAATAAAATGTACTTACTAAATTATGCTTCATTACGAAAAATCAGCAAAATCCACTCGATTTACCGCTGTCTCAAAGTTAACTAAATACCAACTAAAATAAACCGACAAATATTTATACCTCTGATACTTTCGCTAGTTCCAAAAAGACATTAAATAAATAATTGTCCTTGTTAGTGAAATTACCTGCAATAAAACTGAACAATAAATTTTTTCTAATCCCCCCCCACCCCTCAAAAAAAACAACAACAACAAGATAATATTTTATTTATTACAATTTACAATATTGATTGATATAAAAATAAAAAAACAGTAAAATTATAATTAACAATTGACTTTCTCAGTAATCCAACTTTCTCATCAATAAAAATCTTAATCACTATCCTAAAATAACAATTGTGATTTAACAAAAAAAAAAAAAAATTCAACAAAATTTTAACCTGACTAGATTCTAAAAAAAAATTACATATTCGGTTGCAGTATAAATTTCCAGTTCCACATTTGTGAACAATAGTAATAATAGAAAAAAAGATATTAATAATTTTTATTGCTCCAGTAATCGACATATTTATGCTCTATTTCCAACAAAGACTAATTTCCTTTCTCTTTAATATTTTTACTCGTACCATCATACGTTTTAATTCTCTTAATTATTTTTCTAAGTCGTTTCACTTTTTTACCATTCCTCTTATCATCATTATTATTATTATTATTATTATTGTTAGTGTTATTGTTATTATCAATCTCATTGATGTTTTCGTTATAATTTTTACCAACAACTCCCTCAGAATTAACCTCTTTCAAATTTGTGGCTTCTTTGGCGCCATCACTAGGGTTAGTCGCCATAGTGTTCCTAACCTCTTCGGAATTGGTGTTGTCTTCTTTGCTATCTTCGACCACGGGTTTAACACCAGTGTCTTGGGAATTTGCCTTAATATAGTCAGCATTAACCACAACTTCGTCAGAATGAATCAATTTATCATGTTCCCAATCATTTCTGTCGCCATATTTGTACTCTGTTTCATGAGTATCGATAGCACTGGGTCTAAACTCATCACCACAGCAGCTTTCATGTTTATACCCAGTATAAATTTCACTTTTGGCATCTTCATAGCCATGTTCTGGTTGATGTTCCACCTGTTCGTGTTCCACTGGTACAGGAACGGGTTTCTCAATCGGAACTGGAACTGGATTGTCAACAGAAACAGGAACCGGATACGGCCGATGGTTGACTACAGGATAAGGAACTTCTTTTTCGACTGGGTAATATTTAGGGACTTCGACTTTTACTGGGTAGGGAACATGTTTGACAACGGGGTAAGGAACAGGTCGTTCGACTTTAACTTCGACTGGAACCGGCTTGGGTTTGAAAACTGGGTAAGGAACATGTTTGAAAACGGTTACTGGGTAAGGTTTCTCAACAGGAACAGCGACGGGTCGGTCAACTTTGACCTCCACGGGATAATGAACCGGCTTTTCAACTGGAAAAGGTTGTGGAACTGGAACAGAAATTTTAACAGGAACGGCAATAGTTTTGTCAATAGGATAAGGTTCCGGAACGGGTATTTTAGATTCGTAGTATACTTTTTTTTCAACGGGATAAGGGTCTGGAATGTATGTTCGATATGGAACGGGACGTTCCACAGGAACATGGACAGCATAAGGTACTTCTTTGTAAACGGGAACCGGGTAAGGAACTTTCGTTGGAACTTTTATGACGACTTTCACAGGGTATGGAACTTCTTTTTCTACGGGATAAGGCTGTGCCACTGGGGTATGAATGGGATATGGAACTTTCTTGATCACAGGATACGGAATTTGCTTTTCTACTGGATAAGGAACGGCGACATTCTTAATGACAGTTATTACTTTTTCGTGTTCGCTATATTCTTCAGTAAATTTTTGATCCTCGTCGTAAAAACGCGGCTCAGAGTCAGATGACTGGGCAATATTGTCTGTAGGTCGGATTAATGGTTCATCTGATAATGTTCCTATAGAATCCGTATCCTCGGAGATCCGGTCAGTCAAAACGCTCAAGTCCATTGACTGTTTTTTTGAAATGTAATTTTTTGAGTCCTCTTTTTTCAATACTCCTGGACATAGATTCATTTTTTTATTTTATTCATATTTAAAAATTAGTATAATTTTTAATAATTAAGTTTATTACTGTTATTTTTTATATTAAAATTATTATTTTTTTTTTTACTTCGAGTTCAGTACTTCGATGTCTATTTTTAAATATAGTAATAATTATAGTAATAAAAACGCAGCAATAACACTTTCTTGATAATTAAATAAAAGAAAACTAGATTGAGAAAATTAATTATTTATTTTTTTTTTTTTTTTTTTTATTGAAAAAAAATATTTTTTCAAACTCTACAATTATTTTCAAAAAAAAATTTACTGTGAAGTAAAAATAATTACAAATATTGTAGTCTGTAAAAAAAAAATTTTCAAATTTTTAAAAAATTTTCCCGCGAAAAAAATTCAAAATTTTTCAATTTTGATAAATTTAACTTCAAGCGTCAGTAAAAAATCGATTGGAAAAAATTTTGAAACCTGCCTAATTTTTCAAAAATACAAAAAAACCATCACTGAATTTTTTGCAAAAAAAAAACTAAAGTGAAATTGCGCGGGAAATAATTTAAATAATAATAATAAATATTACCAATAGAAGGATCCCTGATATCATCAGGATCAATAGTGCGATAGTTAACGTAAAAATTTGGTCTCTCCCATGAATATTTTTCCTCTGGAGTAATTCGTAGATATCCACAATCGAGGATCGGTTTCTTGTAGTTGTATCGTATCGTCGCTGACACGACAACAGCGACACAATAAATAATCAGTGTCAAGGTCACGTGTATCTGTCGAAAAAATGCACCGGGTAAACTTTCAGGGTGTTTAGAAATAAGCTCGATAATTAGTGCAATAATTATTATAATTATTTAATTAATGTCCACTATCTCACCACGTGTCCCATGACGTCGAAAAAAAAGCTCGATGCCCCAGCAGATTTATCGCAACAAATTAATAAATAAAAAAATAAGTTATTGACGGACGGGCTTAACTTGTCGGGATTGTAAAGAAGAACTGTAACCGATCCTCATATTTTTCCTCTATTTAATACGCTCGCTTGTACAAGTGTGTCATCTCCCACAGGTTAAATATATACACATATATTTGTGCATGTGCATGCATTGTACTTATACTAAGTTTTTCTTTTTCTATATAATATTGTTAATTGAACGATGCTTTTACGGACAATGGGCGGGGAAGATCGCTTTCTTAATTTCGCTTTGCTATCAACACAAACATTGACGGCTTCAGGTCCATGAACTCTTTTTATTCGTGATATCTTATATATTTATTTATAAATATGTATGTACTTGTTAGTTGAAAGTGAATACTCATTTTCTTGTACATCAGCACGTGAACATAAGTCATCATAACTATACTTTTTTTTATTAACATTTTCACACTTGTTTAATGCCGAGCGTTTAGACGGTTTGAAAATTTTTTTATCGATACGCAGTACAGTTTTATGATGTCTCAATTATTTACGAAGCGATCAGTTGTTAGAAAATTTATTAGATTTTTTCTGAGCATTTAATTTTTTTTTTAAATTTGCGATCTATTAATTGGTACGAAATTTAAAAAATTTAAAAATGCCCGCCAAAATTTCCGGGAGAAATTTCCTAGAAACTTTGCCGGTCATTTTTGATGTGATTTTTTTTATAAATAAAATTTCGTAATAAAAAAAATTTTGTTACAATTTCGATTTCTATTTTTTTTCTACAAGAATTAATTTTTATTTTGAATTAAAAAAAAATTTCTATTTTTTTCGGGTACTCCAGATTTTTTTTTCCCAAACAAGTGAAAAGTAGCCGACCCCGCCTATTAATTATAATCTCTTATATTAATATTATAAAATAAATATATTAATTACTTTATTTGTGAATATGTTAAATAATTTTCCCATTAATCACGCGATATTCCTTACTATAAACTCAAGTGTTTATATATAAAGATTGGAAATCGAAAGTATCTTCATCGAGGATGAAAATCGTTTCTGTCACGCGAACTATTTAACGCCCGACGACTAAGCTCCATGTTTTACATACTCATTTAATCCAGCGCACTACACATCTATTTTAATGCCTCAATATATCCAAGTACATGCAAATAAATATGTTGGATATATATGGAGAGGTATTTGTACATTAACTCGAGACTGTTACGCCCAATTAATTAGCTCGAGGCGATGCAAAATGATAGCAACCAGTAACAATCACATTTGGTGCATGCTTACCTCGTTCGCTATATATATATATCTGAGTATATAAATATATACTATACTGGTTACTGTTGGTTTCGGCACGGTCCCGTGCCCACAATATATTGCCTGAAGTAGATGATCGCATTTCAGCAAAATCGATCTTAGTTATTCAACATAACCAACCTCATCATTTATTTTTTTAATGTTTATTATTTATACACCTTTACTTTTATTTTATCTAATTAGTAACACCATGTATGAGAGTAAATTTTTTATCTACTTCCGTTTCATCTATAGAAATCTTAAATTTCCCGCGGAAAATAATTATTAATTTGAAATATAGTTGAGTTTTCAATTCGGGTTTCATTATGCTGCTCAAATTTAATGAGATTTCAATATCAAAATTAGTTACATTGATTAAAAAATTTAAAAGGACATTTCGAAAGGATTTCGTGTTTCCTTAATTTAAAATTTCCCATCTCAGTTATTTCAAAATTTGATTAATTAATAATATTTCAATTTGAGATTTATTCTACGGCTCAAATTTGATAAGATTTCAATATCAAAATTAGTTACATTGATTAAAAAATTTAAAAGGACATTTCGAAAGGATTTCGTGTTTCCTTAATTGAAAATTTCCCATCTCAGTTATTTCAAAATTTGATTAATTAATAATATTTCAATTTGAGATTTATTCTACCGCTCAAATTTAATAAGATTTAAAAGTCAAAATTAGTTACATTGATTAAAAATTTAAAAGGACATTTCGAAAGGATTTCGTGTTTCCTTAATTGAAAATTTCCCATCTCAGTTATTTCAAAATTTGATTAATTAATAATATTTCAATTTGAGATTTATACTACGGCTCAAATTTAATAAGATTTAAAAGTCAAAATTAGTTACATTGATTAAAAAATTTAAAAGGACATTTCGAAAGGATTTCGTGTTTCCTTAATTTAAAATTTCCCATCTCAGTTATTTCAAAATTTGATTAATTAATAATATTTCAATTTGAGATTTATTCTACGGCTCAAATTTAATAAGATTTAAAAGTCAAAATTAGTTACATTGATTAAAAAAATTTAAAAGGACATTTCGAAAGGATTTCGTGTTTTCTCACTTAAAAATCATTCTTCTCAGTAGTTTCAAAATCTCATAAATTAAAATTTTTTTTTAACCACCCAAATATTCAAATTAATCCGTCTATTTATATTTTATTCTATAGAGTCAATTGAAAAAAATTTTAATTTTTCATTATTTTTGCCAAACCAATCAATCATTTTTTTCGGAGACTATTCGAAAACCCAGACACTAGTCACTATAATCAAAAATCGGTAATCAAAATTAAATTATAATGCTAATGGAAAAAAAACAATCGCCCAATTTCTACATAAAAATAAATATTTGATCTATTTTCCAAATTTGACTTTTTCAGACCAACAGCAAAAATTAATAATCTGTCATACAAAATTAATTTTAAAATTTTTTTCTCGATTTCTATAATCGAAAACTTTCAGAATTTCAATCAAAAACTTAAGGATCAATTTTGTATTTATAGAATTGCTACTGTCGTTAAAAAGAAAACAGTGCATAGTTTAGTAATACAAATTATCTCATTAGAAAACAAAAAGTACAAGTTGTTTATTGTCTAGTAGTCTAATCTCAACAATAATTTCACTTTCATTGTTTGTAAAGTAGAATTCAAACTTGTCGGCAGCGATAAGAGCAAGTAGTTCACTCACTTTCCATCTCGAGTACGTGGCTCTGTAACTAATCCGAAATAAAATCCCTCTTACTTTCAAATCCACTTGGCATTACAACCGGTTTAAATTAAACCACGTAATCCGACATTGAATAACAACAATAGCAAGTAAATTTGATTTTATTAAAAATTATTTATTTATTTACTTATTTATAATTACTTGTATAAATTTAAGTACCACAAATCTCGAAGGAAATAAATTGTGAAACCTATTCTTATATTTAGCCATATCCATGTCATGTGAAAGTATGTCGACCTATTTTTATTTATTTTCCTTTCAATAGTGACACATTAGTGGGTTGTAATAATTTGCAATAATGCTATATCGTTGTGGGTGGAAATTCCTTGGAATGACAATTGCATCGCCTCACACGATGCACAGCCAGCCATGGAACAGCCTCAACAACAAACATACAATAGTTTCACACAATTGTCATACTTTTAGTATTTTGAAATTTTTTAAATATTTATTTTCTGTTATCGCATTTTATAATTATTTATTTTTAAAAAAAGTCATCGGCAGCCGGAATTCAAGTTTTTTTCTGAAAAAAATTAGAAACTTTACGGAAATAAAATTTATTTTTTTTTTTTATTTTAAATTACAGATTTTTGGAATCTAAAGAAATTTGGGGAAATTTTATGTCAGATTTTAATTGACACAATTATGAAAATTTAATTAAAACAAAAAAAAATTAGTCCTGTATTTTGAAATTTCAGATGTAAATTATTTCTATTAGAAAATATATATAAGAAATTTTACAAAATATGTGGGTTTATAAGGATGTCAAATAATTTATCATCAGGGAAAAGGGGGGCAAAATGGAGCCCTGGGGGCAAAATGAGTTGACATTTAAATTACATATAAGCCCTCATTTCTTAAGGGTCCCCTTTTGCCCCCGCCCCCATCCCATATTTTTAATTATAAAAAAAAAAATTCATACACTAAGAAAGGGAGTTAATTCGGAGTAATTAGGGATTCTTTAAAATCTGAATTTACTCCGTCACGGAGTTTAAAAAAAATAACTCTGCATGGAGTAAATAATGATACTGTTAGCCGATGTCCAATAATTTGTGGGTTCGTTTTTGAAAAATAAATAATGAAAAAAAAAATATTTCAAAAAATTGCACCTACAGTTTTTTAAATTCTCTACATGTGCATTTTTTTACTTTTTTTTTTGTTTGCTTTTTATTTGTTAAAAAAAATCCAAAAGTTGCTAATTGTCTGTTACCTTCAGGATCATCGTAATTAAGAAGCTTGTTTTTTTAACAGATGTAGATTTTATTAAAATCATTTGCTTCAGGGGGGTTGAAAAAATAGACATCAATTGGCTCTTTATTCACTCCGGGAATATTTACGGTAAATAAAAATTTAAAATTTAGAAATAATTAAAAAAATTAATTACAAATCATAACAAAAATTTCTATACAAATTTATTCCATTGCGTGTTAAAAAAAAAATAAATATATAGTGTCAATGTTTTGACATCTGATGCGATAAATCCTCGTAATGTTGGCATATAGACAACTCTTACTTTCGCATGGATCTCTGAGGTTTATCGATGTACACACGAGTTAATATATGTTATTACATCCATTTGCGCGAATGACCACATTATATAACACTTTAAATCACTCTCCAACTCGAGCAAAATTTCTCCCGTTATAGCACTGGCAGTAACTATTTTTCCATAAATTTAAATAAAATAATATATTATTTTAATATCAATATCTATAAATTTTATCGCAACCGGTTCCCTCGTTTCAATTAATTCTAATAAAAGAAAGTTATTTAATTCTGCTTTTATTACAAAAAAAAAAATTATTTATTACCCAACCGATTGTTCAAAACCAATTGTCTAGATAAATAAATATATTAATATTTATATATCCATATATATATTTTTTTTGTATAATTAAAAAGAATACAATTTTTTTTACGCTACTCTAGTCAGCTGGCGTCTAATAAATTTTGGATTTTTTTAAAAACGATAAATTATAAAAAAAAAAAATATTTTAAAAAAATGCACATATAGTTTTTTAAATTTTCTTCATGTGCATTTTTTTTTTTTTTTTTTTTTTTTAAATTAAACTGTTGAAAACAAAAGTTCAAAAATTTTAAATTGTCTGCTAACTTCAAAATCATTTTTTTCTTCAAATTAAAAAAAAATTTGAGTAGGAAAAAAAAAACATAAGTAAGCGAAACATGTTTCCAAAGCGTGCCAACAGACTGACAATTTCACTTGCCAGCTTGTCATGCACTGGGTCAGCAAACAAAAGATGATGAATCGGCATCTAGAATATTAATGTCACGATCGGAAAAAAATAAAATTTTTAAATTTAATAAGGAAAAAAAAAAAATAAAAAAGTCAATGGCTCTTATTTAACAATCTCATATTATTTGCTATTATTACACAATAATTATAATTACATGTATAATTTATAATTAATATTAATATTAATTATTTATATAAAGTCGATGGTAACTGACAGATTAATCTAAAGGTAAAAAATCGATATTTAAATTAAAAAATATAATTTTTCAGGTAACCGTTGTAAAACGCGCGAACCAATTTAAAAATAAACCTATTTTATTTATTTATTTATTTAATTATTTATTTAAAAAATGGTTTCGTGCTCTTTAGTGATGGTAGTCGTGCTCGAATCCCCCGTGGTCTGGGTACTCGTACCCGTGGTGTTCATGGTGATTATGGTGCTCATGATGGTCATGGTGCACAGGAACAGGGTATGGAACCTTTACGGGATAAGGTACTGGTTTTTCTACAGGATAGGGCACGTGTTTTTCAACATGGACTGGGTAAGGTCTGTCGACTGGAACCTTAACTGCGTAGGGAACGGGTTTCTCTACTGGGTAAGGAATGTGTTTTTCGACTGGGTAAGGAGCGGGTACGTGGACCTTTACTGGGTAAGGTACAGGTTTTTCAACTGGGTAAGGAACGGGTCTGTCAACTGGAACCTTAACTGGGTAAGGAACTGGTCTGTCAACTGGGTAAGGCACTTTCTTTTCGACATGGACTGGGTATGGCTTGGGAACTGGTACTGGGTAAGGTCTGTCGACATGGACTTTGTAGGGAACGTGAACGATTTTCTCAACTGGGTAGGGCTGGGGAACGTGAACTGGAACATGGACTGGCACATGGACCTTCTTTTCGACTGGGTAGGGCTGAGGAACTGGGACCTTTACTGGGTAGGGAATGTGTTTCTCCACAGGGTATGGCTGAGGTACGAGTACCTTTACGGGGTAGGGCCTGTCAACTGGCACATGAACTGGCACGTGGACCTTCTTCTCAACTGGGTACGGCTGGGGCACATGTACGGGCACCTTTACGTAAACTTTAACTGGATATGGGACGTGTTTTTCAACGGGGTACGGCTGGGGTACTGGTACCTTTACTGGGTAGGGCACGTGTTTCTCCACTGGATAGGGGACGTGTTTCTCAACGGGATAAGGCACCGGTACGTTTTTAACCACTGTGACGGTTTTATAATGATGATCACCGTGATAACCACCACCGTAACTGTCCAAATTGTCTAATTCAAAGTCGTGAAGGTTGTGGAATCCGTGTTCACCGTGACCACCGTGTCCGTGTCCAGCACCGATTTCGTAGCCGCCTACGTCGTAACCGTAGCCATAACCAAGACCCAAGATTCCGCGTTTTTCGTTCTTTTTCGTGGAGGTTGATGAGCTGTCGTCGGCGGATTTTTCCTCGACTTTCTTTTCCTCGGCAAGTGCCGCTGTCGCCAACAAGGCGAACACTAACTGCAAACGAAGATATGATTAATAAACTATTTAATTTTTTTTTTTTAAATTTATTTAGTTTTGAATAGAGTGCACTGAATCACTTCACGAATAAAATTGTGGTGTGAATGTGTGTGTAAGTGCGTGTATAAGTGTGCGTGTATATGTCTCTAAAAGTATCAACGTACCAAATACTTCATATTGGATTTAGTTAATGTTCCGGGTGAGTCCAGAAGTGAACTGGATGCTGATTGCCAGTAGTTCTGGGCCTTATATACGCGGCACACTTTCGCCTTCGTACGAGGAGGCCCAGCTGCCCCCAACTTATTCACCCGGACGCTAATACGACGTACCCCCACGTTGTTATCTGACTTTTTTTTTCTTTTAACATTTTTTTTGCTTACTTTGTTTGATGTATTGGATGTGTGGTCTGTGGTAGGAATTGTTGGTTACCAACTCAACTCACAAACTGGTCATTGCGGATATTATTTTATCCGAATGCTGGATTGTCAACCGAAACACTCGAGTCTCACACTCCTACGTACTAGGTATTTATTTATATTTATATTTACTTTTTATTTATCAAAGTTATGTCTCAAGAAATTATCTCGCTGTACTTAAGAGCTTTACTTGTAATCACGTCAACGTTACATAAAAAATTTATGGAGAAATTTTTTAATTCGCCTGTTTACACGTCTTTTATTTTGACTCGCTCAGGATTATTCCCAGATGATATGGATAATTGTATGTAATTAACTTTAAAAGCGCGTTGATCTGCGACGTTTTTTTTAGCGAAATTTTAAATAATTGCTTTCACTTGAGGCCCAATTAAATAACGTCATTACTGTGTAATGTTATCAAATTTTTTGAGGATTATTTTTAACTTTCACTATTGCAGAGGATTATTTTTTGCTATTGTCCCTGGTTTAGGAGAATTTGAATACATTTTTTTTGTTTGGGAAAATGGCGGGAAAAATCTTTAATTGAAAGTCTGGTTGGAGTTTTTTGCTTTTGCTGCTATTGATGGTGGTGTTTTTTTTTTTTTGCAGAAACTTTGTGGCTGGGGTACTACAGTTTCAACTATATCGAGGTCTATGCCAAGCCGCAGGCCAACGATACACCAATGATCCACGTCGGCCGCTGCATAAATGCGATTTTTATAGAAGCCCAGATGCTGGACGCGTTTTAGCGTAAGTTTTTTTTAAATTTTTATTTAATTCAATAGGGAAATAGATTTTTTTGATAAAATTTTTAAAAATAGGCGGGATTTTTAAATATGTTTTATCATATTGACAATATTTAGAAAAAAAAAAAATGAACTAATTTCGTATTAAAAATTATAAATTTCCTATTCGTTAATTTTCAAAAATTTTTTTATCATAATTTTTTGTCCCTAAAATATATAAAAAATATTTTAAAATTACTGTGGGGTCTTATATAAATTACCAAAAAAAAAAATTATTTAAAAAATAAATATTATGATCATTAGAAAAAAAGTATAACAAGTTACAATTTAAATTAAAAATAAATCATATATAAATATACAAAGAATATAAAGAAGGCTGTTGTAAGGACACAAATGACGTATTATAGCATAAATGTGAAATGTACCACGTAACGCAGTTTAACAGAATGCAAGTGAGAGGAAACTAGAACGACTAGTCCTCGACATCGAATCGTATTAACTTTGGTAACTAAATATAAATATACATATACATATATATTATTAATCCATCCATGTATGCAAATAAAATAATCATTTCGCGATAAATTCCATACTCATAATTAACATACATTAAATTAACGCTCGTCCATTACCGCACCGTCTTCGTAACCTTACATTAAATATTAAATAATCAATTCATTTTATCAATTAACCATATTAATAAATAAAATATATATGTAACATAATACTTTTTTTATATTTTCGACATTTACGTTTACGTAAATCGAAATTGTCACTTTCTCATCAATAGACTAATTAACAAAATTTTTTTTTAAACATATATATATCATCAAAATTATTACCATAAATAATAAACAATATGTTTATTACAATAGTCAGTCTCTCATTATTTTTCAATAGCTTTAATTATATTTTAAAATTCAATATATATGTAAGCAAGCTGTTGAAGAAGTAAGATGCAATCTCTTGACTCTTATGTAAATTTATTTCCCATAGAAAGACGAGGTGAGCGACTTGACTATTTTTTTTTTTTTTTTTTTATTATTGTTGTTGCATCCAATTTTCCCACCCCATTTCTTCACAATTTAAATCACTTGTTATTACTTTAATTTATTTTTTTTTTTTTTAATGGCTACTAATTTATACGAATGCGTTGTTTATATTGACGATTTTTAAAATATAAAAACTGTAAGGCAAAAAAAATGAAGTGTTTATTGGCATGAAAAAAAGAGCGTAATGTGTAATAACATATATGTGTAGGGTATTAGCGGTGAAATAAAAATAAACATAAATAAACATAAAAAGTAGTGTGTTAACCGCATTCGTCTCAAGACGATCATGAGTGTGACGCAATGTATGTTGCGCTGCGCGGCGATATCTGGGTTTAAACGACTCGTTCTAGATGTATAGATATAAAAGACGAGTGTATGTACACTGAGAAGAGAGTGAATTATATGTAATGCAACTTTGTAGTGTGTAGTAAGTGCATGGACGAAATGTACTGTACGGTAACTAGTGTAGTTAGTTGGTAGTTAGTTTCTGTGGGATTTTATATTGACCGGGCGAAATTAGAACCATCACCGGATAATCCTACTCCAGAGTTTAATCGCTTATTTTAACTAAAGTCTTTAATATATTTTATTACTTTACTTTTGTTCGAGTTCATTTCCTTCGTTTAGTTCTCTCTTTTTTTTTTTTTTAATTAAATATTTATTTAGTCATTTAAAAAAATTTTTTTAGAAATGTAATTAAGTCAAAAAATTAGTGGGTAATTTTTTTTTATTAAAAGTTTTTTTTTTTTTTTTTTAATAGATAAATCAATAATTTGTATAAAAATTAAATTATTTATTTAAAACTGAAAATGGCGGATCGAAAAAAAAATTTTATTTTGTGATTTTTGAATTTTTTTTTTTTTACTCGTAATTTTTGATTTTTTTTTATAAATAATTATAATTGCAATTGTATGAATAATTGATATCGTTTATAATTTTATTAGTAATAAAACTCAATCGATCTAAAGATAAATTATTGCGCGTGTAAAGTCAAGTTAAGTAAAAAAAAAAAAAAAAAATTGAATGAATATCATAATAAATAAAAAAAAAAAAAAAAAAAGCGAATGGTCTCACATAATAAAAATAATAAAAAAATAACAGTTATTAAAGTTAATAGTAATATATCAGATACTAATATTTCAAAAAGACAACGTAACATAACTCTCGCTGATCTGTAGGAAAAGAAAACGTCAAAAAAAAAAAGTACATATAAAGTTTCCATCCAGCAAACATAACACTCCCATACATAACAGAGCGATTACTCGTCAGTGCATTAAAGCGAAAGAAAATTCATGCTATCACTAAAATTCTATGCTTTAGTCGCGAATCTACCCGGCTCATAAATACCTACTGTACATACGCTATCTACTCACATCCACCCATACATATATACATAAATTTATATGTCTATATGTTTGTCTTCCTGTAGTCAACAAACTCGAGTTAACAAAAGTTAATACAATATCAAGCACATAAGACCCGGCACACAAATGATTCAATCCTCGTAAACTCTCCCCAGTTAAATTACGGTTATATGTAATGTTACAAACACACTATTATATACTATTGCGAAAGTCTATCACATTAAAACATCTATACAAAATATATTTTTAAAAACAATGCATATCAATGTCTTTTGATAAAATGGTTTCAATTTTCTACACTGTAAAAAAAACGGTGTTAAAATAAAATAACACCGGTGTAGATGGTGTTAAGTCGGTAAAAAAATTTCACGTATAGAAATTAGACAAAATAATTTTTTTAACACCTGTAAAGAATATTTACACCAATGGTGTTAACACCGCTTTTGGTATTTGAATTTTACACCAAAAATTTTGACACCTAGACTGTCTAGACTTACCCCATTTTTTACAGTGTAACATTGTCTTTTAATAAATCAATTTTAATTTTCTACACTGTAAAAAAAACGGTGTTAAAATAAAATAATACCGGTATAGACGGTGTTAAGTCGGTAAAAAATTCCACGTATAGAAATTAGAAAAAAGAATTTTTTTAACACCTGTAAAGAATATTTACACCAATGGTGTTAACACCGCTTTTGTTATTTAAATTTTACACCAAAAATTTTGACACCTAGACTGTCTAGACTTACCCCATTTTTTACAGTGTAACATTGTCTTTTAATAAATCAATTTTAATTTTCTACACTGTAAAAAAAACGGTGTTAAAATAAAATAACACCGGTATAGACGGTGTTAAGTCAGTAAAAAAATTTCACGTATAGAAATTAGAAAAAAGAATTTTTTTAACACCTGTAAAGAATATTTACACCAATGGTGTTAACACCGCTTTTGTCATTTAAATTTTACACCAAAAATTTTGACACCTACACTGTCTGAACTTATCCCATTTTTTTACAACGTATCAATATTTTTTAATGTATCGATTTTAATTTCCTGTGGTGTAAAAAAACTCGGGTAAGCCTAAGTGGTGTAGGTGTTAAAATTTTCGGTGTAAATTAGAAATCACGGTAGTATCTCACGCTAAGTATGCACTCAAACACATGTGCAGGTGTTAAAATATATTTTTTTCTAACTTTTATACAATGGAATTTTTTTACACCGATTTAACACCTTTAACACGAGTATTATTTTATTTTAACACCACTCTTTTTACAGTGCAGTCATCCATTAAACAATAAAAAAAAATATTATTATTTTATACATTTTTTTAATTAATAAGCTTTCTAATATCCTTGGCCATTAAAAAAAATAAATGAATAATGGTTTATTTATTTATTTTTTAAATTACAAATAAACATAAAAGTTGATATGTGATGTTAGTAACGCAATCAATGGTTCAGAGTCCCGTAGTTAAAAAGTTGCGAAATTATAAGCAGACAGGAAAGTCCCGATTTCGCTCTTACTCTCCATACCGGAAATTATAAGATCGATGAATTACGGCAACTATTCGCTAAAAACATTCCTAAAACGTTCTTGTAACCCATTCACTGTTCTCACGGCTTCGATTAATTCGCTTGGGCATTATCTGTGTAATTATACATTGCTTAGACATTTTTTAAATTTGTCTAGGTACCGGTGATATTAATAGTCTATAGGATTAAGAAACTCTTGGTGTTAATGTGCTAACCTATGTCTTTAGATGAAAATTTCTATTGCGACATTTTGGCGCTCGGAAAATAGTTTGAATTTTTTTTAAAAGTGCAAAATTGTTTCCTTGTATTTTATTGGTTCTCAGAACTTTTAGCTGCCAATTAACACAACCTCTAATTTAGACATCCATGCAATTCCTAAATATGACAGCCATAACCTATTACTTTTAAATAAAATTCTAATCTTCTGTTTTTTAAATTATCTCAAAAGAATACATCAAATTCAAAATGGCGTTTATTATTATTAAGACAGCTTAATCTCTAATAAAATCTTACTCGTCGACTTAATTTGACGTTAATTGATAAAAGATAACAACTAACGCATACTTAAATAGTATAATTAAGAGTCATCACACAAAAATATTATCTCACTGACAAGTTTCTTACATCTTACTCGCTTAATATAAAATCACTTTCTACGAGGTATGTTGAGCATTAATCTATAGCCAAAGGCATTATTCGCGTTATAACGTGACCCAACGTACACTTGACCTTTCAGAAATGTTTTATATACACAACTTACTCCATATATGTATGTATATGAATTCCAATACAAATTCCATAGGTTATTTATTTTTAACACTTGACACTCAATATTCAATTATTACATAACCTTACATCTTATTATTTAATCTCCTTACACAATGTCAAGAATAATAAATAACAAATTATACAACTTGATTTTTTTTATCATGAATAATATTATTATTTATTTAGCAAATATTTTTAAATGATAGATCTGTTTGCCGAGAGTTTTATACATTTACATGTGTATACTTTAATAATATAACAAATATGTCATATATATATAGAAATATAGGTATACACAGAAAAAAATGATTTATTGGTTCATGAAAAATTTTGCATTATGAAATAAAACCAGAAATTTTATTAGAAAAAAAAAATATTTATTCACATCAAGGCAATTTTTGATCTCAATTCAAAATCAAAAAATTTCTTGAGGTCAATAAAAATTTTTTTGCCAAGAAATCATTATATATATATATATATATATATATATATATATATATATATATATATATATATATATATATATATATATGTATATATATATATATATATATATGTATATATATATATATATATAGGGGAGAGTGGGGCAAAATGAGCCCCTAGGGGCAAAATGGGCTGATATTTATATTACATATAAGCCCTCAATTTTTAAGGGGCCCATTTTGCCCCCCCCCATCCTCCCCTATATATGTATATGTATATATTTATATATATATCTTATTACGTCATGTGATTATTAGATAGTATTTGTTTAAGCCGGATGTAATGATTTGTATCAAGAAAATATATATATATATATATATATATATATATATATATATATATATATATATAATGCAAAGGTTAAAGCTTTTCATTTAATTAATTTTGTACTTTATACCAATACCTAGTAATTAAAGCGTACATTTATAGTCAATTAAGTAATTAACAATTTTTTTTTTTGATAAAAAAAATTTAAATTACCACAATTAACTTTATTTAGTGTATATATTGAATTAATAAGTATATAAAGTTAATAATTAATTCAAAAAAAGTTTTGGGTTGAACATATGAATGTAACGTTACTGAAAAGCTTTTAGTTTGACTGTTGATTTAACAATTGTTAAAAGTTTTGTCGAGTTTCGTCCAAACATATTCTGGCTCAGATATATATATATATATAAATTATGAATTTTTTTTTTTTTTTCAAATGTTGGTTCTGTAATTTTTTGCTTATGAAAATTTAAATGCAACTTTGAAATTGCATTGAATTTTTTACGTCTGCTGCAGCAATGTTTTTTTTTTTTTTTTTTTTTTTTTTAATATATATAAGCGTTAAATTAATAGCCAACATATGATTTTATTTATAAAAAATTTTAATGTATTTAAATTTAAAATAAAAAAAATTTCTCTTGAATAAGACATTTGTAAATTTCAAGTAAACACACGTCTCCGAATTCCCGGCAATAATTTAAAAAAAAAAAACAATCTCTGCATACTTACTAACAGCCAAAGTTTAATTCATTAATTTATATATTTTTTATTCATCCGAAATAAAAATTTTGGAGAAAGTAAATTTATTTTTAAAATTTGAAATTTTTTTTTTTCTTCTGCTGCTTCTGTTTCTGTTCTTGACATATAATAGACCGATTTTCACTTGCAGGAGATTGATGGAGAAAGGATCCTCAAGACCGTGGCAGGACACACTCCAAGAGGCGATCGGTGAATTCAGATTGGACGGTGACGCACTCAGAGAATTTTTCAGGCCATTGGAGGATTGGCTGAGAACGGAAAATCTAAGGAACGGTGAAATTGTCGGTTGGTCTTACGGTAAGTTCTATTATATATATTTATTATCACATCATTCAATATGTATCTCGGCCTGTCTCTATTTCTATATAACCATATATATATATATATATATATATATACATATAAATAAAATATATATAAAATCACTTTCCATCACATAAAGTAAAGTGAGCTAAAAAAATAACCGACTTTCTGATCTTCCGGTTTATTATGTCTCAGTATTTTATTGATCATTGATCTCTAACGGATTTCCGTGTAATATATATATGTATATATATATTGATAATAAAATATATAAGACCACTAACCACTGCTCTTTATTATTGATATATTTATGATCATATTTCACTTTTAAAATAATTTATATAATCAAAATTTGTTACTTTCTGCTACCCGCGAATAATAAATTTAAATTTTTCCCGCGAAATTTGAATTGAAAAATTTCAAGCTCAAAAATAAAATTTTTACTAGACCAAAAAGCGGTCGACTAAAAACTCAAAAGTGAAAAGACCGAAATTTGACCAAAAACTTTGAGATACTTGAAATTTAATAAAAAAAAAAAATTATCCGACCGAAAAAACTCTGACTCAATTTATCAGCAAATTTTCGGCCTGTTTATGAGAAATAACCAAATTTCGACGTATTTCCAGCCAAATTTCGGTCTTTTCTAATACAATTCTATGGCTTAGTCCTAATTTCGAAGAAATTCAGCTTTTTCGGCCTTTTTCGCGTATTTTCAGTCCGAAAAAGGTTAATTTTAATAAGCAACAGAAAAAAATTTATACTTAGGCTCAAAAATATTTTTCGCAATTTCGAAAAAAATCAAAATTTTGTTAAAAAAAAAAAATATCGAGCGCAAAAATTAATTTTCAACCCAAAGTATCCTTTTTTTCAGGGAATAGTAAAAATTAAAAAAATATTACTTCATATAAAAACCCATAAATAATCTTCTCATATATCTGTCGTTATTTACTTGTGATTATAATAGGCGAAGCTGTATCCTCAATCCTCGTATGTTGGCGCTATCTAATCCGTGGGATTGAGTATTATTACGAAATGGGTGTAACGAGAGCGAAAGGAGCCTCTTACATTACACTACACAACACAACACTGCATTGCACTATACTAGATACCAGTGCAGCACATGTTAATAAACCCTCACGACTAATATATAAGTAAAAGAACTAAATATAATAATAAATACATGAATATTTCTCGTCAGCATTAATCGCTCCGATACGGACAAGAAATACGTGAGGGTTCGCGTGTCCTCCCACATGCACATTGAGCTTTTAGTTTAAGTTTTTGTTCTATACAATGTAATGTAAGTCGAGTTAATAATATGAAGAAAGATGTAGTATGGCGTCTGTTGCTGTATAAAGCTGTTATGCATGTATAGAATCGTGAGACACGTTCGACGTCTTAAGTCGCTCTTATTTCCATGCCTCGTTGCCTTTGTTTAGCTCTCACGACACACTTTAACTTACTCAAGTCTTTAATACATTTTTTTATACATTTATTCTTACATATTTAACACGAAACACCCACGGAGATATATACTCGTCCGATATTGTGCCTATATATGAATATTCTTTAATTCACCTGGGAAAATTGCGGTTTTTTTTTACTGGGTCGGCTCTCTTTTAAATATTTCATATATAGACAGAAAAATTTTCCTGGCGTAAGAAATATTTTGCGTAAAAATTGAATTTTAAATTTTTCTTAAGACTTTTCTAATTAAGAAGAAATTCTTAAGAATTTTTAGATTTTTCTTTTTGTGAAAAAAAAATTTTCAATTTATTGGAAATTAATAATTAAAATAATAAAATTTACTGTGGCTCATTTTCCCCCATTTTCATATCGTTTTTTTTTATAATTCAAAAAAAAAAATTTTTTGATTCAAATTTTTGAGTTACCGCCCAAGATGACCCATTTTACCCCGATTTTTATGTGTAATCAATTTTTTATAGAAAAATCATCACTACCCTGTTATTTTATAATTAAATTTTCTCAAACAAAACAATAAATACTACTACTAATAATAATAATAATAATAATAATAATAATAATAATAATAATAATAATAATAATAATAGAGTGAACTAATTTTCATGGGATTACAGATTACACATAAATTTATTTTTATTTACAATACAGCTTTTACTGAGAGAAATATATGAGAAAGACAATTAATTAATATCCTGTTGTTTATTGTTATATATATAGATATTTATGTATATATATATTTATTCCAGACGGCGACTACTGCAAACGGAGCATCGAAACAGCCGGTCTTCAAGTCTATGGAGCTGGATTTTATAATAGTGCTTTCTCTGTTTATCAATATTCGAGTTTCGTTATAACTCTGCTATTAATTATTGTGACAGCCGTTTTTTAAATTCCCAATTTATAAATTTATTTATTACTTAAGTTATTTTATTTAAAATAAAATTTTAAAAAATCTAAATAATTATTTGTTTGAATTTTTACTACAGGCTTACTTCGATGGAAAAATATTTTTTTAAATTTTAATTTTGTATGGTGAAATTTTGAGAAATTTTCTCCGTGGAAAATAATAGGCAAAAAAAAAAATTAAATGATTTAAAATGCAAATAAATCAGACCGCGAGATATAATAAGTATATTTTGAAATCAACGCACATATAAGAACGCGGAAAGAGAAATAAATGATCCTATACGCTACATATAAATAAATACACAAATATATACATATATACATATATATATGTATATAATCAGTTGTCCATCACATCACGTTAGTCATAATAAAAAGTCTATAGAGACTTAATTTCGAGATTGAATATCTCGATAACATTCTCTCTTCTACAATGCGCACATCAATTACACTAGCAACGAAACAAATATATAAATATATATAAGAAATATATGTAAGTGATTCAAATATTTCTCAAAAATTTTTATTTATTTTGTGTAAAGAATTTTAAATAGAATTTTATGTTTTTTTTTTACTGTAACAAGATGGCGAAAAAATCTATTGTGCGCATGCGCATAAGGAGGGGGAAAACCCGAAGATACCCGAAGTAAATTTCTGTGCTACTGCGATCATAGACAAAACTCTAATAGTAAATTTTTATGTTTTTCAGCAAAAACTTTGATTCCATTTTCAAAAAATTTTTGAAAAAGTTCAATTTTTTTTTCCAATTCAAAATAAATTTATCTGAATAATTTTGAAATTTAAATATATAAATATCAAATTATCTGGTATATTTTTTTTTTAGCTTATTTTGTATTCGTTCAAAAATAAAAAAAATTTTTTGAAAAAAAAAAAAAAAAAAAAAAAATAAAAAAGAAAAAAAAAAGAAAAGTCTCCGCAAAAACGTGACAAACAATGAATCTAATGCCCTATAGAGTCTGGCTTTCACCGATTAGCCGACGTTAAAAGGAAGTAAAAAAAAAAAAAACCAAATAGATAAAGTATAATATAAGTAAATATATAAGGGAGTTATAGAGAAACGGAATTCGGTGTAAGTATAAAAAAAATTAAATTGAATTTTAAAAAAACGCAGTATAATAGACACTAATGAGGCGATGATACGCTAGATCTTATTTGTAATTCTCCTGGTAACTGTTTTAGTTGTAAATTGGTTGAGATACTTGACGTTAAATTGTTTGTAGACGTCTCCTGACTGTGACACCTTCTGGGAAATAGCAATTATGAGCCTTTCACATAATGTGATGTAATGGAGATTAAAAGACACGTTGGGCGCCAGATGAATTTCATTTTTTATTGTTAGTATTTATGAGTGCGCCGGTCGTTTAAATTTAACGGATACTTTTTTCGGTGATTAATTATCGCAGTTAATGGTTTATTTGGGTATTCAATAAATTTTAATTGGCTGAAAGTGATCATAAAAGGTATTTAATTATGACATTGTAATGCTGATTGATCAAGAGTAAATTGCATTTAATTATTAAATTGAGATTAAGGTATTACTCATGTGAAATTTTATTAATCATCATAATTATTCATAATACTATAATTTGACTGCTACTTTGCGACATTAATTTTTTTTTTTATTCATTATAAATTCTTTTATTACACAACAGAAAAAAAAAATTTCTTGGCGCCATTAATTTTTCTCTTCTCAGGAAATTTTTTAATTGACCCAAAAAATATTTCCTGAGGAGCAAAAAAAAATTTTTTAGAGCGAGAAAATAATTTTCATGCCGAAGATCATTTTTTCCTGTGTATAGATCATTAAAAAAAAAAGATCTATTCAATTGATCTTGACCAATAATTTTATAGACGATTCTAAAGTGAGTAGACATTTTTGGATATTTTTTTTGACAAATAAATTACAAAAAAAAAGAAAAATGAAAAAATGCACATGTAGAAAATTTAAAAAACTGGAAGTGTAATTTATTCAAATTTTTTTTTTTATAATTTATCACTTAAGAAAAATGATCTATTAAATTGATCTTAACCAATAATTTTATACTTGATCCTAAAGTTAGACAATTCAAAATTTTCGGATTTTTTTTTTTACCAAAAAAATTGCAATAAAAAAAAACTAAAAAAATGCACATGTAGAAAATTAAAAAAACTAGAGGTGTAATTTCTTAAAATATTTTTTTTTTTATAATTTATCCCTTAAAAACAAATCAAAAACATCAGGCGTCAATTAACTACAGTATCATTAATATTTTTCCCAATAAAATTACTTTCATTCATAAAAAAAAAAAAAAATGAGTCATGATATTCAGTAATAATTAATACACCCGAGCTGTGTACTCTTAATATATAATAAAAAAAAATTGTTATTTAATAAGAGGGCAAAAATAACAGAAATTATGAACTGCAAATTTTTTTTTCTATTACGAGATCACGAAGAAATGAATGATAATTTTCTCATGATGACAGACATGTAGACTAAAGACATGTGGACATAGATATATATGTATATATAATTTACAATGATATGAAGAAAGTCTCTATCGAGTACAACCGGTCGTCTATACAATGATTGCATCGAATTGTACATAACAATGACACGCGTGTCAGACAGTCCGAGTTATTGAACAGACCACGGCTTTAACTCTTGCATATATTTGTCAGACATATCCCTTCATATATTGGGTCTACTGTGCACTGAACAATGACTCCATGCACCGGCATTTTAAACTGAACGTAATCAAGTGTTGCGATAAATTGCGGCTCATTATAATTAATTTTTATTTCTAAGACTGTCTGTAGTTTCATACATTTACTTTTTTCAAACCATTGTTATCATTGTCGCTGTTCTTTCTCAATGAAGCAATTACTGTAATAATAACTACGATAAACACGTATTATATAAATATATATAATTTATGATATAAATATAAGTAACCTTGTCATGGCACACCGTCCATAGTTATCTCGACAATTAGATCACATTAGTTGTTATTGTAATAATGAATTGTATTATAATTATTTAATATTAATGGATAAATAAAAAATGTAACCGTTTATTTGAATTTAATTTTTTTTTTTTTTATTTATTTATTTCTTTTTTTTTCTAGGCGAAGACTTGGGAAACTTTTTTTTTAGGTTATGACAGCGCGCCAGGTGGGAGAGGGTAAGGAAGATGGAGTAGGATGGAACTAGTTATAGATTTTAGTGAAAAGTGGACAGTAACTTTTTTCCTGTTGGGAATAACTCAGCATAACAATAACATTTTTTCTTCAATATGATGCCCTCTAATAGGAAAAGCCATAAAAAGTTCTGGGAATAATTTATTTTTTGAATTTAGACCCATATGATGGGTTGGTGGACATGGATGGAGATGATTCTTTATGAAGTAGCCCGTAACTTTGCTCTTTTTGGGAATAACTCATCACAATATCAACTTTTTTTGTTCATTATGATGTCCTGTAGTAGGAGAAACCTGAAAAAGTCCTAAAAAAATATTCTATCTTTGAGTATTTGACGCCGGGCAGATGGAGGCAGATGCGGGCAAATGACGAGGTCTCTGTTCTTTTTGAAAAGTAGCTCACAAAATTTTCCCTGTTGAAATAACTCAGCACAATATCAACGTTTTTTGTTTACTGAGGTCTTCTCCAGTAGAAACAACTATAAAAAACCCATGGAAAATTTTCCTGTTCATTTAGCATGGGACATATATATGGAATTTAATTCTGATAATAATAATAAAGATTTCGATACTTCTTATAGGATCGTCAGTTCGAATTTATGAAGCTGTCTTCAGTCTGCAGTTAGCTCATAAATTTCAGTATGTTGACATTTTTAATCGATCTATGATACTCACACACAATTAAAATAATAGATGATCACTGATGCGGAAATAAAGAAAGGGTTTCATTCGGTCAGTAAGCTTCAGCTCGCATTTCAATCGCCTCGCAATTCCATTTAGCCCTTGGCAAAAAAGAATAATAGCCATCTGCAAAAGAAAAATAATCAAATTACTGAACTGGCAACTCATCGAATTCTGAAAAAAATAAAATTCATCAAATATCAAGTCCGCTCGATTGCAAATATGAAAAAAAAAAACAAATCAATTTGAATTAATCTTCGAGCTAAACACTTCTCGTATTCATTCCTCTGCTAGCAATCAAAACAAATCATACATACATAATTTACTAATTTACTGAAATTAATACCATCGATAAATTCCGGGCAAGCTCTTTAGCCGAAATTACGGGTTCGAAATTAATTTAGTTTCTCAATTTCTGTCAGTTTCTTTTTTTAATTGTAAATATATATGTTATATATTATCTATTTATAGGATGACATTAATTTTTTTTGCCTAAATTTCCGTAACAAAAATATATATTTTTGTTACATCAGCAAGTGAAAGTTGATAAAATTACCAAAAAAAAAAAAATATGTTATACAAGAGTACATATTTTTAAAAATATATATTTTTAAAAATAAAATGTTATCTCAGAAAAAATATCACATTGCGAAGCCATGGAATTTTAAAAATTTTTTCTTTTACCAAAAAATCCATTTTTTTTTATCGAAGGTACAAAATTCAAATTCAATAATTTTTTCTAAAAAATCTAAAACAAAAAAAACTACAAATTTATTTTTTTACACTGTATAGAAATCCATTAAAAAAAAAATATATATATATATACATATATTTGACAATTTTGGAATTTTGAAAAAACTAAAAATCGAATTTTTTTTTTTCAATGTCAACTATAAAAAAAAATAAATTACGTCTTTATGGCTTCCAGTATCTATTACAGGATTTTTAGGGGGGGGGGGTCAAAATTAGGTAATTTTATATTTATATATATTTTGATAAAAAATATCATTTGGCATAAAAAAATTTTTTATACGCCCTTATGTGTAATTAATTTTCAAAAAAAAAAAAAAAAAAAAAATATACTGTCTATGACAGATAAATATATAATAGACAGAACATATGTTTTTATAATCAGCGAAAGTATTTTTTTTTTATAATATATTTTTCTGGTTCGTTTAGTAGGTGAAGGTTGATAATAATTTATAATGCTTAGAAACATTAAACTAAAATTGATAGATAATTTACAGTAGATACAGCTTCAAATGTATTGATGACGTAATAGAATAAAAAATCCGTAGATTGAAATTTAAATTGATCGGGTAAAAATTAAGGATATTATAGTTAATGATGATAGGGCAAATTACAAGCTAATTTGTGTGGGTAATTGGTTAGAGTTGTGTCTGCTGAGCCATTATAATTTAGACTAGTGTTGTTATATTGTCTTGTACTGTGCATGTACGGCTAAATAAATGTCAAGTACGGGTTATATTGTAATGAGTCGAGCTGGAGTTAACTTTAGTCAAGACGGGATTAATCGAGGGGCTGCAGTTTCTACCGAGTACTATTTATTTATTTTTTTTTTTTAGAGAACAAAGATCTTGTGATCTTACAAATTTGCAATCACTTGCTTGCTGCTACACAACTTTTGTTGCATAATTTCGTTACTGAAACTTGACATCTGTTTCTTTCTCTCTTGTTTCTCATGATTTTACTCAGCTATTATTTTTATTAAATTTATTTATTGATAATAATTTGAACTTTTTGCAGTAATGGAACAAATGAAAATTTTGGCTACTTTTTGGTTCAATTTCTTCCAATAAATATTTTAAAAATTTATATTCTAGTTTTTGACTCAACAAAAAAAAAAATTGAAATTCAAAATTTATTTGATTTTATATCTCTTATAACTCTGCAAATTTTGATTTTACAGAAAAAAGTTTGAAATAAATTTTATAGGAAATTTTATTGGCTACAAAAAAGGTCTCTTACAAAAAATTGATAAATTCAAAATTCTTTGAGATATAGCCATTTTTATATTACACAAATATAAATAATTAATTTCAGTATTTTTGAAAATTAATTAAATGTCCAAATTTTATTTTTTGTCAAATTCATGAAGCCCTACTGGACTATGCTGAGTAATAGCTACGCCTATTTCATTATTTTTAAACAGTAATTTTTATTTTACCATATGAAAAATTAATTTGGTCGAAGTAAAAAATTTTTTTGATAAAAATGATTATTAATTTTGGAATAAAAATAATTTATTATATTATATGAGATGGCATATATATGTAATTTAGTTACTATAGTAGTTTCGTCTTGAACTGTAGTATATAATCTTTAATTTGTCAACGAATCAAGTGAATGAATTACTAAAAAAAGTGGGGGAAATTCTGTCAGATAGGGTCGGAGTTCATTGTGCTATTCAAGTGCATTCCGAGTTACTACGACGCGCCCAATTACTTTCATCCAAGATAACTTCTTCATGTTACTCAATTTTTATATTCCAATCCTTTAATTAAAATTCAAAACTTACAGAAACAAAAATCGTCTCGTTGAAAAATAAAAATTTTTCCCTTCGTCCCAAGTGAAATAAATTCAAAATATGTTCAAAGTTAATATAAAACGACACTAATAAAGAAAGTTATTGAATCGTTTAAAAAAAAAAATTAGAAACCAGACGCCATTTTTTTTTTTTGTTGTAAAATTTTTCTATTTTAGTGTTAAATGTGTCGTGATTTATATTTTGTGAGTAGAAAAACTAAATTACTATGTGACAATAGTCTTTATCCAATTGTCTGGTGATCGTCTTCTCATACGTGCCGAGTAGTACAGAGCGACGTCATCTAATGTAATGTAATGTACTGGCACGTAGACGTTGACATGTACTGTCAGTGTCACTTTTTTTTATTTCTGAATAAAAAGTTGACTTGTTTGACGTGTGATCGGTGATTTGTTGATTGATTGCTATTTTAGGACAACTTGAGGAAACTAGTTTTTTTTTTTTTTTTTTTTTGAATTTTTATTTTGAAATTAAATAGTTTAAATTGTTACAATAATTTTTATTAAATAATGCTAATATGGGTAATAAAATAAAATGAGTAATTGATACAAATTAATTTTATTTTAAATTATTCATTAATTAAAGTACAAAAAATATTATTGCTATAATTATTTTAATTATATTTATCATTTAGTCACACGAGCTGGATTTGGATACAATAATATAAACAAAATATAAAAAAAAAAAAAAATAAAAAAAAAATAATTCAATGAAGATTAAAATACATCGATAGTAACACAATCCTCTTTTGTGTATCAGGATCAAGAGACGAATCGTATCTCGAGCACTTGATACTTAAAAAAATAACTTTAAGTCTCATGAAAAAATAACTCAGTCGTCATTTTATTTTTAGAGCCTTGACATCGTGATCTGTTATGTGAAAATAATTTTTTTTTGTTAATTAATCAAGTGCGTAATTAAAATTACTGCTAAATGCATTGTGATTTTAAAATTTAAATAAATTTTTTTAAGTGACAGTAAAAGTCGAACAAAATGAAAACAAAATTATAGTTGAGTTTTACATCGCTGAAATTTTCGAAGGAACTGAAAAATTCTTTAGCTAATTTTCATTATTGTCGGCACGAGTTTCCGTTTCCTGGCGGCGTGTGTACATCAAAATGGAGTCATCCTGGATTTTGAAACAAAATGGCCTCGTCCTCGTACTCGTCCTCGTCCTCGTCCTTGTTCTGGTGACTTCTGCGGAAGTTTCTGAAGAAAATTTGTGCCAAAGGGTGGAAAAGTAATTTAATTTATATTTATCTTATTTAAAAAAAATATTTTACTTGCATTTTGACTATCGCATAATAGAGCGCGAAATTTAAAAATTAATTTTGTAGAAAAAAAAAATGTTCTTTAAAATGAGCGCTGCCGTAATAATTTTTAATAAAATTTAAGTGATTAATGGTGGTCATTAAATATGTTAATTAATATTTCCGTTAATTTATGATGGTAATAATAATTTTTTAAAAAAATATATATACATATATATAAATATATCTTGTAATAATAGTGGTTGCAAAAAAATTCCTGTTATTTCTCAAAGCGTAAATATTGTAAAAGTTTCTTAACAGGATATATAGTTATATTTTACGACATATCCATCGGACATTAAAATAGAAAGAAGTTTAAAATAATAACAATACTTATGAGCAATCTAAATGATCAGATGTTTGGTTTATTATTTTAAACGAAGGTCATATTAATTTTAGCGCAATAAATATTTGTTGTATTCATAATCTGATGCGGGAACTTTAATTTTGATATTTTAATTAATGTTGATGTTTAATTGGTAATCTAATTAATGGACATATTTTTTAGCTATACAGTGACGGTTAGAGAACAGTATCAACAGCCGGTGCTGGTCACAACGACTTCATGGTGTTTATCTGTCCCACCGAGATGCACTAGAGATCATATTGAAATGAGAACTCAGTTTAGGATAAAGGTATTTATTGGGTAAGGGGAGACTGGGGTAAAATTAGACACCATACACTGTGAAAAATTCCCATTAAATTTTACTATGGGTGCATTGTAACCCCAGACCATAAGAAAACGTACAAAATTTACAAGTGTCCCATAGTAAACAAATGCGCATAAGTCCCAATTGTGTTGTCTGCGCATACCGTTTTCTATGGGACACTTGTAAATTTTGTAGCAGTTTTCTTATGGTCCGGGGTTACAATGCCCCCATAGTAAAATTTGTTGGAAATTTTTCAGTGTAGTAGTGCGGCTCTTCTAGAATTTTAAAAAAGTCTCTAAACTCCCGGGTAAGCATTTTTGACCGGAAGTACACCGAAAAAAGAGTAGAATGGCTAAATCTGAAAAAAGTTCCATCGAAATCATAGATTTTTATTTGAGGTGGCTGAATACACATGAAATTTTATTATTTTTAATAAACAGGCTGAAAAAAGGTCGACAAATTGAGTCGGCTCATTTTCGGCCTTTTTTAAGCCATAGGATTTTTTTTCCATAAAATTGTATAGCTTAGAAAAATTTCAAGCAAACTAGTGTAGAATTATTATTTTTCGGTAGCCGCTGCCAATTATTTTTTTTTTTCAAAATGGCGTTTCATTTTGCCCCACTCTCCCTGTTTACTATCAAAATTCACGTTCTCCTAAAAAAAAATAAAATAAATAACTTTCGGCAGATAATAAAAATTTAAATTTAATTACCAAAAAAAAAATTATATAATAATTTAATAACTAAATAAATTAAATAATATCCCATAATATAATAATAAAATGAAATCACATAAAAAATAAATAATTTATAAATGCAAATAATGATTATCATAAAAAAAAATTTAAATAAATAAATAATTCAGAATATTCCATAATAAATAACCAATAATTTATCAAATCCAATAATATATAAAAATAAATAAATTTTCTGTTCTAACAACTTTTTTTTCCTAATTAAATATGCCTACGATAAAACCTACTTATAGTCCGCGTATAAATATTAAACAGTGAATCAGAACAAAGACCGTAAAATAAAAATATATGAGGGAGTTGATTACTCGTGCAAGTACAAAGCAAACGACTTAATACGTACCAAGGAACTTGTACGTCCTTCTCTCCTTTTATTTATTTTTTATACGCTTGAGTTTCTCAGTGTTTTACTCGACTCAGTAAATACTTATTACGTCAGAGAAAGCGACAGTGAGCGATAAATATCGCGGTGGATAATTAAATAACTGGAAGATATGGGATAGATTAATGTTCATACTTTTCATATATATATATGTTTATGATATGATATTGTTGCATTATTTATTCGGCATTTAATTGTGCAAGATTAATTATCGGTTATTATTTTTAATGATCTGTGATCTCCGATTCTGATGATTTCAAATTATTGGGAAATAAAAAAAATTTTAAAACGTTTCCGGACACTTGTTTTTGCTCATTATAAATTTATTTACATTATTATGTACCCGAGGCACGACGCGTGGTCAACAAAAAATTTATTAATGCATGTAAGGACTTGGATATAAATATGAAAAAAAAAAAATTTTAAAGAGTACGGGAGAAAGACCGAAGGCGCGGCAAACTTTCAACGCAGCTGCTACTCAATGTATATGTATATGTATATATGATACATAATCAAAAAGATGGATTACTCGAGTTATTACGTAGTGCTGGATATGTGTATGATTTATATCTTAATATACATATATATTTGTAAAAAATCAAAATTAGCGGTCATGCTTGGGAATTATATTTATTATTCCTCTGACTTTATTTGTCAATGACCATAATTATTATGATAATTACTGCGGTATTTTTCAGATGATTAATTTTTACTCTGATTATTATTTTTACAATTACGAGTTGCTGGAATAATTGTGTAATTTTTTTTGTAATCTGCATAAATTTGATTTTTTTTTTTTTTTGAGTATCCTTATCTGAAATGAATTATTATTAGAATGTAATTATTTTTTCAAAATGTGCAATGGGATTAAAAAAAAAATTTTCTGTAAATTTTTGAGTGGCCCATTTTACCCGAAACTCAATTTTTTTGCGGATCTGCCTTTTATGACAAGGTGAAAAATTTTCGGAAATGATTTTTTTTTAAGCTGACTGAAAAAATAAAATTATGAATTAATTTTGAAAAATATTTTGACATTTTGGTACTCAATAGACTGTAATATTTTTTTGGAGTATAACTTCTAGACTTTGTTTTTCAAATATATTTGAAAAAAAAAAAAATGGTATAAATATTTGATCCCTTTCACTCGGTGATAACTTTACTCATATATTTAAATAATTTTACAAGTTTCATTCATCCTGATAATTCTGTTAAATTCCCAGCGCCGGAGTTCTCTACCTCATTCAGTATTATAAAACTTTACTGAGTACATGTAATTTAAATATTTATATTTTTTATAAAATAACTTTCAAATCTACGAAATTTCACTAATGGCCAGATTTTTTTTAATAAGTACTCTCAGCTCTTGAAAAACAAAAAATTTAGCATTAATGTACTTTTTATATTATCATCGAAAAGTTATCTTAATTAAATTAATTATTATATAGCGTTAATTAAATTATTTATTTTTAGAGTGAAATAAAAGAAAGGAATGTTAGTGATTGTTGCGAAGGATATGTCAAACAAAAATATCAAATAAATAATTATTACTCGGAAAAATGTATTCCGATATCAAACTGCACACCAGGGTTTATTGGAGATAAATGTGATATTGGTAAATATAAATTTATTTATTATTCAATTCTTTTTTATTTTTAAATTTTATTGCATAGAAAAAAATATTTTTTTTAATGATCAATGAAAAAAGTAAATTATATATGAAAATTGACCATATATGGTTCATATATACGTCATATATGACCTGTATATGCATCATATATGCTCTATATATGACCCACATATGGAAAATGTATGACATATACATGAAACATATATGAGTCATATGTGATTCATATATGCTTTTATATAGAGCATATATGAACCGTAAATGAATCATATATGCTCTATATATGACTCACATATGGAAAATGTATGACATATACATGAAACATATATGAGTCATATGTGATCCATATATGCACATGTATAGAGCATATATGATCCGTATATGAATCATATATGGAGCATATATGATACAGGGATTTAACATATATGATTCATATATGATCCGTCTATGGAATATATATGAACCATATACCAATCATATGTGACCCACATACGGAGAATATATGATATATACACAAGATATATATGAATCGTATATGATCTATGTATCTGTCATATATGCTCATGTATAGAGTATATATGATCTGTATATGAATCATATATGGAGCATATATGATACAGGGATTTAACATATATGATTCATATATGATCCGTCTATGGAATATATATGAACCATATACCAATCATATGTGACCCACATACGGAGAATATATGATATATACACAAGATATATATGAATCGTATATGATCTATGTATCTGTCATATATGCTCATGTATAGAGTATATATGATCTGTATATGAATCATATATGGAGCATATATGATACAGGGATGTAACATATATAATTCATATATGATCCGTCTATGGAATATATATGACCCATATACCAATCATATATGACCCACATACAAAGAATATATGATATATACACAAGATATATATGAATCGTATATGATCCATGTATCTGTCATATATGCTCATGTATAGAGCATATATGATTTGTATATGAATCATATATGGAGCATATATAACCCGCACATGGAATATATATGGTTCATATGTGACCCGTCTATGGAGTATATATGACTCATATACGAATCATATATGACCCACATCCGGAGCATATATGATATATACTCAAGACATATATGATTCATATATGATCCATACATCCGTCATATAAGTTTATAAATAGAGACCACTTATGCTCCATATATGCTTCATATATGTCATATATGGGCATATATGACATATATGACCAATTTTCATATATGCTCCATATGATTCCTTTTCACAGAAATTAATTTTTACTCACCTACTCAAATTTTTCACATAAAAGAATTTTTTTTTTATATATACTAATAATCACTGAAATAAATTATTTTAATTAATCATAAAAAAATATGTTACATAGAAAAATATAATAATTAATAAAATAAATGTATGATCTAAAAAGATTAAAATGCGTGAGAGTAAAAACAATAAATGATTCCTACGCTCAATACAGTACTGTAATAAATTGTTAACTCATGAGAATTTGATTTAACGTACGATATGTTATATAGGGGGCGAGTCAAATTCAATTGGCAATTTCACTTGACTCATTGTACCCACCGATTGCCCATGACGCGGCTTGATATTACACATCAAATGTTAATACACAACATCACAAATGTTTCCTCACCAAACGTTGTTTTATTTGTCCTACTATATATTATTATCCACAAGCACTGCACATATATATAAATATATACTTACAGTATAAATTATTAAACACACATATATACATATATATTAACAAACATACAAGTGCAAAATGTCACCGGAACCAGTTACGATAATGCATTTATTTTAATGTACTTTCACGTATTTGCTGCATAGTTAATTAATTGCATAGATTTTTCTATATATATATATTAATAATAATAATAATCACACGTGTTACATGTCTGGGTTGTTAAATTTATAGCTCTTTAATTTCATAAAATTTTTATTTATTTATTTTTAAACTCATCGCCGCAGCTAAAAATAAATAAAAACATCAAGTTTGTAGTGGAAATTTTCACTAATTACGGAAATTTTTTTTATTCGTTTACGTGTGGGTATGAATAAAAAAAGAGAACAACCCTGCCATGGATAAGGAAGCAATCCTTGCGAAAGTATTTTCAGAGTCACTTCCGGTATTTCGTAAAACTTTCAACGTTTGCGTTTATTGGAAATTTGAATTTCCGAAATTTATTTAATGACATCATACAAATCATTATCATTTATTTATTTTTAATTATATAATATAGTATTTTATAAATTAATTAAAACAATTATTTATAATTTTTTGTTGCCTGTAATCGATTATCTTTCGAGGTCTTTCTAGAAGGCAATAATGAACTAATTTACTAATAAATTTAATTTAAAGATTATTAAATAAATTTTCCGATGCCGTATGACTACAAGTAGCTGGTAGAGAAAGGGGGGGGGGGGGGGGGTGGGACCCTTAAGAAATGGGGGCTTATATATAATATAAATATCAGCCCATTTTGCCCCACTCCTCCTTAATAAAGGAAAAGGGAGAGGGAATGGGCCACTAAAAATTTTGGATGTCTCGAATGATTTGGAGGCAGAATGAGCCCCAAAATTTAAGGCGCCCACCCCCCTCCCCTCTCTTAATTGTTTTAAGTAATTAATTAAAACTAAATTTAATTAATAAAATTTGAAATTTTTTTCTTCTAGAATTTTATTAAAAAAAAAAAAATATATACGGGAGGGGGGAATGGGCCCCTTAAAATTTTGGGGCTCATTTACCCCCTCCCCTTCTTCCCCTTTGTTGTAAAAAGAGGTCAAAAATAAGCCGACTTGTCAGTCAATTTCCGGTTTTTTTTTTTAAATAACAAAATTTCGTCATTTTAACCTAATTTCGATTCCTTTGAATAAAAGTACAATTTCAGCCGAATTTAATTTTTTCGGCATATTTCCGGGCAAAAATTTTTACCTGACAAATAAAAATATAAAATATGTGTTATAATTTAAAAACTGTTATCAACAGCGTGTCCAGAAGGTACATGGGGTATCTCATGCCAACAAACATGCAATTGCGGGCTTAAGGGTATTTGTAATCCGATTAATGGAACTTGTAGCTGTCTACCAGGATGGAAAGGCTTAAAGTAAATCCATATGTTTATTGTCTATCAATCATATATCTATATAAATACACTCATAAATTTAACTTTCATATATATTTTATCCACCAATATTTACATATTATTTTTCAAAATATCTCTATAAATAAACAAAAATCCTTATGTCAACTTTTAGCTGCACAGATAAATGTGACCCGAGTAAATGGGGTCGCAATTGCTCAATGTCATGCTTTTGTATCGATGGATTTTGTCATCATGAAACGGGAAAATGTAGCATTCAATCTTCGATAGATATTTTTGGTATCAAAAAAACGAATGATGAAAAAATAATAGAAACGACTGCTAAGTCTACTGAAATTACCCAACTCAGGGGCAATTCATTTGATATTAATTTTTATAATAATAATAATGACTATACAAGTACAGAGCTGCAAGTAGGTGAGTACACACACAAATGGTAATTTTTAATTAATTATATCGCTTTCACTTCATTTAAATAATAATAAAATCATATATTTTTTATGCCTCTATATTATATACATTTATATGCTAATATTTGATTTAACAATTATTTTCATCAGCTCAGTAATTAATAATATATATATATATATTTATTTTTTATTACTTTATTTATTATAATTAACTGACGCAACAACCCTTAATTTACTAATTATTTAATTGATTTTTTTATAAATTACTATGCATTAAATATTATTAAATACTACGTAAGATGATATTTATTGAAATTTATGAAAATATAATAATACAGAGAGCAGTACTGTTACTACTGAAGCAACATCAAAATTGAAAGCGCCAGCAATTAACTCAGTAATTACAGCGAGCGAGAGAACATTTACGACTTCATCAAATGTATTAACAACTACAACAGGTACCCCAATTCTATCAACGACGTTCATCGATACATCAACATCGACATCGACATCGACCTCTTCAAACCGACCAATCCTGGCAGTTCTCCATATGTCTGGAAAATCTATTCCGACCCAAATGATTACGAGCTCCATTGGCACAGGTAACAATCACTACTATTCACATTGTTATCAACTCTATTTCCAAGTCTTGAAATATTAATTTGCTATTCTCATTCATTTAGTAAAACCACACTGTTGAACATTAGGAGTGAATTCGGAGTAATTACGAACTTCATTTGGATCCAAATTCACTCCGTCGCTCCCTGGGTAAAAAAGATTTCCCGCCAAAATTGTAATAGAGTTTTTTTACGGCCGAAAAAAGGTCCAGGTCGTGAATACAGGACTGAAAACTTGCTGGGCCGAAAAATGGCTAATCATTATGTCTGAAAAAAATCGAAATCAGGCTGGCTCAATTTATCAGCAAATTTTCGGCCTGTTTATTGAAAATAATAAAATTTCGGCGAAATTTCGGGTTTATCTGATAAATTTATACTTCAGCGTGATTTTGGTCAAATTTTGGCCCCTTTGAATAAAATTGTAAGGTTTCAGTGTGATTTTGGCCAAATGGAAATTTTTCGATCAGTTTTCGATCTTTTTATATAAAATTCTATGATTTCTGTGTGATTTTGGCCAAAATGATCATTTTCAGTCAGATTTCGGTCTGTTCCCATGAAATTCTATGATTTCTGTGTGATTTTGGCCAAAATGAACATTTTCAGTCAGATTTCGGTCTGTTCCCATGAAATTCTATGGTTTCAATGTGATTTTGATCAAATCGATACTTTTCAGTTCTCTTTCAGTCTCTTTCAATAAAATTCTATGATTTCTGTGTGATTTTGGCCAAAATGATCATTTTCAGTCAGATTTCGGTCTGTTCCCATGAAATTCTATGATTTCTGTGTGATTTTGGCCAAAATGAACATTTTCAGTCAGATTTCGGTCTGTTCCCATGAAATTCTATGGTTTCAATGTGATTTTGATCAAATCGATACTTTTCAGTTCTCTTTCGGTCTCTTCCAAAAAAATTCTATGGTTTCAGTGTGATTTCGGCAAAATATTTTTACCCGGGTCGAAGTTCCAGAGTTTTCAAAAAAATAACTTCAAATACCGAGTAAATAGAGAGTTACCATTTTCAGCAGATAGATTTCGAAGTGCAACTATTGAAAATGAAAATATAAATTTCAATAGACTTTCATTGATTCAGTCGAGTAACAAACTATATTATAAGAAACATCACTTTTTTTTATCCAACAGGATTACAAGATCCGCTGGGTGCTGATAAAATTCCAGTTCACGTTCCGATGTCACTAGATATCATAGCGTTTATTGTTATCGGGTCGATATTATCTTTGGGATTGACAATAATGGCAGTACTGGCAATTCTTCATGTCCGCGCTAAACTTTACGAGACTATAAGGCTGTCAATTTACGACGCCGAGAAACCGTCGGCTGGAGAACATAATAATAGCAACACATTGACAAGAACAAGAACAATAACATCAATACCAATACCAGGACCACCGGCAACTCTAACAGCAGCGGCAATGTCCTCGACACTGACACGCGAAAAAGGATACGACAGGCATACGATAAATCGCAATAGTCATATACTTACACCCGTACGTGATTATGGTGAGTAATTTTACAACGTATTCACTTATTCATTTTTAGTGAGTTCGTAAACAAAATATTTTTATGATTCATAGAATTTATGTCTTTTATTTATTATGAAAAATTTAATACTTGAATAATTTTTTAGAAATTCGGCAGAAATATCCAGTATAAATAAATTCTTAAGATACTTCCTGTCGTTTTCTGAAGAAATGATCTTATAAAGCATTTATAAATTTTGCAAAATCATGCATCAAAATTCATAAGAAACTAAAAAAAAAAAATATGAAAATATTTTAGAAAATAAATGTAAGGTAGCAGTGTAAAATTTTTACCGAGCTTCATTTAATGACCTGGTATTTAAATATTCTGAAAAATTAAAAAATTTGTTAATTCAATGCATGGAAAATTAAAAATTTATATCTGCAAAGTTTTCATGAATTTAATTCATGAGTTTTTAATTTTTAAGGTAGGACATGGCTATTAATTAAAACTGTGCCAATATTTGGTACTGTCACCTATGTATAAAAAAAAAATTAATATTCAAGTAATCGGATAAAATATTTTAATAGGCGACCTGTTTAAATATTCTGCTAAATTTTTACCATGGTTATTTTTTATGGGACAATTATAAATTCGATACTTTTTTAAAATTAATGACCCTGTCAAAAAATCTATATGGAAATCCAGCCTAGATTTTTATGTGGGTTTTGACATGGTGTTTTCGGTCAGATCCCCATATGGTTTCCTATAGGAATCCAGCATAGATTCTCACATAAGTTTCT
This sequence comes from Microplitis demolitor, assembly GCF_026212275.2. Lineage (NCBI taxonomy): Eukaryota > Metazoa > Arthropoda > Insecta > Hymenoptera > Braconidae > Microplitis > Microplitis demolitor. Next base: position 22,218,081 of record NC_068549.1, on the reverse strand, counting down.
ATAGGAATCCAAACCATGCCAAATTTACATGGGAATCTTTTATGAAATTCCATGTGAATTTTTAAAAAAATTTCTTATGGGAATTCGCGGATGTCAAAATAGGAATCTAAATACCTACAGTTTCCCATATGAATTTTCCATATAAATCCATACTCCTCTATTTTCTATGGAGTCTTATATAAATCTATACTTTCCTACATGGATTCTTATGGGTTTCCATGCGATCCATGGGTTTTTTAGAGGAATATAAGTAAATTATGGACCTCATAAAAATTAAAGGACATAAAAAAAATTCAAATTTTTGAGTGGTTTTCAACATGCCGTAACTCGGTGAAAAATGCTCGTAGAGTAAAAATAAAAAAAGCAAATTGTAGCCTCAAGTTTCTAGTTTTCAGATCTGGAATTCAAATTTTTTTATCACCCACAGTTCGGGAGTAATCTTTGTATAATTGTTGCAATAATTAATCAACTTGATACGCTTGATTATATTACACACAAAAACGTATGTGTATATAAATATATATATGTTATTATTGGCAAAGTTCGAAGAAATAAATTTGAGTCAGACTTTTATTACCATCATATAGTTGAGAGTTGACTTATGCACCTGGTATTACGAGTTAATATTAAAATATTGAAATATGTTGTTATGACACACTCAGAGTGACGAGTATTATTTCGAAATTATTATGCATTATACATAATATATATACATATATATATATATATATATATATATAGCAATGTTAATGAGTAAGCGAATTTACATCATTTACTACCGTTCGTTCAACTTTGTTTCAACAACTTTGTAAATATAAAGCCCATATATAATTCTCGATTTAATTATTGATTATATTTGAATATTAAATGACTAAATTTATATAAATATACCCATTTACCTTTTTTTTCTGAGTAATTTTATCGAGTGAAAAAATAAAACGAATTATATTAAAGAGTGAAAGATTGAAATATTAATGATTGAAAAATTACGTACTTCCGTTTTTTATTCAGTCCCTATTATTTTATTTCAATTTCATTTCTTTTTTTTTACTTTCAGTTGCTAATATGTATGATAAAATAAGCGCTTGTGACTTTTTATTTAAACAATTTTTTTTTTTTTTTTTTCAATTACATAGTGGGAAAATTTTTTTTATCTGATGAGACCGAAGTTTTCTTCTTTTATTTTATTTTCAGGTGGATTATATTGACATGGGTTAGAGTGTTAAAAAGAATCCTTAAGTCCAAGGGCTTATTGAATTGAAATTGAATTTTTCACAAAAAAAAATTTATTTTATTTTTTTAAATTAATAATGAAAAAAAAAATTTTTAAGACAAAAAAAAATTTACTGGTGCAAAAAATTTTTTGTGTACATCATTAACACACATCGATAATTTTTTGATAAAATTTACTCTAAAATTCGAAGTAAATTTGGCCCAAAAACAAAATAAATACAAAAAGAATAAAAAGTGATTCCTTTTATTTTATTTTTTATTCTATTTAATTTAAAATTACTCGAAATTAGGTTTTTCTAGCTCATAATTAAAAACTATCAAAAATGGAAGAGTAATTATACATTTAGGCCCAATTTTACTTACAATTAACGAGTAAAATTTATTAAATAACTTTTTCTGTGCATTAATTAGTTACTATTCTATAAATAATTAATAATTAATAATAAATTTAATTGAATTTATTTTAGAAACTCCAAGATGTATTATTCCGGAGCGACCAGGTACATTACCAAGACCAACTCCTATAACACGTGAATCGACGTATTCAAATCAATATCCAAATATTCATTTATTTAGTAATTTGCGAGGTAATTATATTTTATTTATCATTTCAATAAAATGCATTTTTTTTTTTTTATAAATTATTATTATTATTATTATTAATAAATATAAATAATTACTGATACTGAAATCTATCAGCAGATGAACTAGAAAAATATATAAAAAAAAAGTTTTTAAAATGTAGAATAAACTATAAAATAATGATGATGATGTTATCGTATTGGAAAGTTTAAAACTAAGAAAGTGCCAAGCGTTCTTGAATGACAAAAAAAAAATGGAATAAAATAAATCTCAGTGTTGGAACTCAGCCATTTCTTAAAAGTCTATCGTTTTCCACTTATCGTGTCACGAGAACGGAAATTGTTTACTTGACACGAAACAATTTCTCGCGTAACATAATCTCGTTGCACATGATGATGCAATCCATTTTTTTTTTTTTTTTTTTTTTTTTTTTTTTTTTTTTTTTTTTTTTTTATGATACTCCATTTATTTTTTTATTGTTTTTAATTTACAGAATTATTAGAAGCTCATTACGATCGACCACCGGCTAATTCATTACGTCAATTAACAGCAGAATCAAATAACGAAGCCGAGCATCTCTACGACGAAATTCCACTTCAGACAACGACATTTTCATTAAAATCTAATTCATTTGAATAAATTTATAAATTAATATCATATTAATTGATCATTAATCATTAACTATTAATTATATTTATGTAAAAAAAAAAAAATTGCAATTTAATGTAATAATTTTTCTACGAAAAGATATTATTAAGAATTGAAAATATTTATTGATAAATAGATCAAGTATAAAATTTATTATCAATGAATTTATAAAATAGATATATTTCATAATATATTTCTAAGTATTGCGTATAATTTAATAAATAAATAACTAAAAAAAATTAATAATCTGATGACCTTATTAGACTTATCGTGACACACTGACGTCTGGTTTATGTGACTAATAATATAAAAATCAAAATAATATTTTATTTACCAGTAATTTAACGCACTCAATCAAGTCAACATGTTTGCCAACTCATTAAAGAGTGTTTTGATTTTTTTAATCGCGGGAATTTATTTGTCCCGAGCTCAGCAAGCTGTTAAAGGTGGTTATTATCAACAATATCCACAGAGTTCCTATAATAACACAGAAGTTGGTACTTGTTATAAAAGAGTTCCGTAAGTACAGAGTTTAAATATGTTTTTATTATTTTATTACTTCAGTGTTTTAATTAAACAAGAATTTTTTTTATTTATTTTTTTTTTTTTTGGTAATTTAAAGTCAGGCAGCGGTACAAAAAAATTTTTTTAATTAGAAGAGTTCAAAATTTTTTTTTTCATTTTCAAAAATTTCTTTTCAAAAATCTTTACTAAATTTTTTGTTCGAAATTACGTAAATTAATTTTTTACAATAAAAAAAAAAAAAATTATTTTTGGCTGACGTGACTTTACCCGAAAAAAAAAAAAAATTAAAATTGAAATGAAAAATGTCTTTCATATTTTCTAAATACGTAAAATATAAAAGACTCAGCATATTAAATTTTACAAAGCCTATTTTTTGCGCAAGCCATTGTATCCAGTTTTTCCCTAGTTCTTTATATCAAGCAAGTGCACAATTTTCAATAGAATCGAATCAGCTCTTTCTGATGGGTATTTATTATCATAAATAATGCCTTTTATTATTTAATATAAAGCGCACATGCCCTTAATTATAAAGTACAATCACTTTTTTTAAATTTTATTTTGCACTATTGGAAACTACTTAATAAATAATAATTTTTGAGAAGAACGTCAGCTTTTTTCGATACTTGAGCAGAGCATTATTAAATAATCAAGATAATAATATGCTGAGTCCAAATGACCTCAACCTTTTTAAATTGCATGGAAAGCCTGTTAATAATGTAACAAACAAGTATTGATTTAAGCATCAAAAAAGTACTCATGAGTACATCACTCATGTGTTGAGTGAAAAAAATTTAATCAATAGAATGACACGAGGAAGAGAAGGATGTTGTTTTTGAAAAATATATAATTGCAGGTACCATGAAGCATTGGCTACATACAACAGGGCAGGAAATAATCAAGGATTAAGACCAGTAAATATATGAATTAAATATATGATAAGTAGGGATGTGCAAATGTCAGTTTTCGAATCATTTTTTAAATTTCAATTATTGGTTAATTATTAGAAATTTTTTTATTGAATTTATTGCTTGTGATAAGAATTTAGTAATTGGAATTAGAGTTGAACATTTGAATTTCAGATGAAAATTTTGATATTACTAATAATTAAAAAATTAACAACACGCGATAAGAACACAAAAAATGTGTAGTTTCGTATGATGAGACGGCGTTTTAAATTTAAAACTGAAAACATTTGACAAAATTCTGTAAGAATGAGGAAAAAAATAATCGGTAGCTGCTACTGATAGTTGGTAGCCAATATTGAAAAACTGCGAGTAGCTACTAATTTTATTGGGAGCGGCTACCAAAAATAATCAGCGGCAGCTACCGATATGGTTGGTAACTACTACCGAAATACTGAGAGTATCTACCGATTTTATTCGTAGCAGCTACCAGAAAAAATCAGTAGCTGCTCGCCATTATTTTTCCAGTGACTCACAGTTTTAAATACTCATTCTATTGAATAACTCTCAGCTGTAAGTTTCATAGTATAAAGTATATTTTTGAAAAAATTTTGTATAAAATCTTGAAATTCTTATTTTAAACTGTAGTTTCTCTTGTTTTTCGTTTTACGTGACTCCAGTCAAAAACTGACTAATAATTAGGAAATGTGCAAAGGATTTAAAAAATTCGAAGAGTACTATTCAGATATCTTCAGTAAATAATTTTTTTAATAATAAATTTAAAAATTAATTTCCAGCCCTGGAATAACACTTACGACAATGGTTGGGTAACAATATTGGATTGCTGCGAGGGTTATCAGCGAAACTCCATAAGCAATCGGTGTGAATCCGTATCGAATGATTGCCGCACTGGTTGTTTCGGGGGTAGATGTGTCGCGGGAACGTGTACATGTGATCCTGGCTGGTACCCAGTAGAAGGTGTTTGTAAGCCAATTTGCCGACGCCCATGCGGAGAAAACGCTTATTGCTTCGCACCGGAAGTCTGTGAGTGCAAACTTGGATGGGAGAAATCATCCCAAGGTATTTGCAGACCCACTTGCCCGGGGGGATGTGTCAACGGGGATTGTATTGCTGCTCGTGTGTGTCAATGCCATCCCGGATATACTTTGAACGCGACACGTCAAGGATGTGACGCCATTTGTGAGGGCGGATGCCAGAATGGCGTGTGTACTGCTCCAGGCGTCTGTGCTTGTAACGTAGGGTAAACTGTCCTTTCTTTTATTAGAAAAGTGAAAATAATTTTTTTAACTGACGGAGTAAAAAAAAGTAATGAAGTTTTATTATTTTAGATACGTCAACCCTCCAAGGGACCGCGAAATGTGTGTACCAGATTGTGGCTCAAGTTGCCAAAACGGATTGTGCGTAGCACCAGGAGTCTGTAATTGCAGACCAGGATATAGAAAAGATCCAGCATCAGAGACATGTATTCCCGAGTGCCGAACTCCCTGTCCAATTAATGGACATTGTGTCGCACCAGATAGATGTGATTGCTATGATGGTTATCGATTAGATTATGCTAGTAATCGATGTGTCGCTGCTAATTCTCAACAGGGTGGTTATCAACAGGGTGGTTACCAACAGGGTGGTTACCAACAGGGTGGTTATCAACAAGGCGGTTACCAACAAGGTGGTTATCAACAGGGCGGTTACCAACAGGGAGGTTACCAACAGGGCGGTTACCAACAGGGCGGTTATCGACCAGGAAATCAACAAACAGGAAACTCCCAAGATTGTGATCGTCCTTGTGTCAATGGTGTCTGTATGGGTTTCAACATTTGCAGCTGCAATGATGGTTATGTCCCAGATCCAACAGATTCCACCAGAACGAAATGTATTCCCGGCTGCCCGGGAGGTTGTCCCAATGGCGTTTGTTCCGGACCAAATTACTGTCTTTGTAAGCCGGGTTACGTCAAAGAACGCGGTGTCAAAGGCTCGCAAAGATGTGTACCTCAAAATAATTACTGATTTTTTTTCTGTACCACAAAAACTACTAGGCGTTGAATTAATAAAAATTTCATAGACATATCAAAGATTTTTTGACTTTATGCTCATTCGTGCAATTTTTATTTCTTACCCACAGGCGTCAACCCGCTGAATGAATTTCGACAGAGGATTTGTAATTGGTCTTAAATTTCTCCATTTTGACTAAAAAACATTAAACAGTCTTGGTTCGAGTCGTTACCAAAAATTTATAGTTCCAGATAAGAACGAAATTTCATTCGAAAAAAAATTCGTACTATTACTGTACTTCGCTATTACATAAAATTTATTACTAAAATCTAATTACTCCAGATAAAATGAAGCTTTTAAAAAATAACACAATAAATAACATAAGTAACGCAATTAATAATGAACTCTCTCCCGCTGTAAAATAACTCGGTAACTAAATGAAATTTACGTAAAATCGATATCTGCAGATTTCAAATCCAATCTTTCTTAGAACAATACCCAAGTCCAATGAGTCTTCACATAAAACAATATCGGTTATTTACAGTCATAACTAAAATTAATGCCGCCAAAGTTTATCCTAAATAATGAATCCGCTGAAAATCCTCAAAGCCTTTGAATCCTGAAGTAATTTACCGCCGTCCGGCCTAGAAAAATAAAAAAGGATTGATATCCTACTTTTCGCTTTGTCAAATATATATATATATGTTTTCATATGTATAGCCGATAAAGTTGGGAATAACTGCAACCAGATGGCGCCCACGTTACCACAAAATAAAATAATAATTTTGGTTTATCTTCCCCAGAGTACTGGAACTATGATGTAGAATGGAAGAACAGAGCAAGCGCGCGATGATATAGGGGTTAGTTTGAGCTTTTACGCAGGCAGGAAGCTTGTGTTGGAAGCTTTCTGGTTGTATTTAGATGCGCGCGACGTTCAGTATCTTATATAGGGCGTGTGCAGAGGGACGCGAGATTGCCAGCAGAGGAACCAAGAGAAAGAAGAGAGAAGCTAGAGAAGGCTCAGGAAGGGTGGACTGAAATATAGAGGGGGTAAAAGATGTAGACTTTGGACTGATGGCTGGTTTCAGGGGTAGACTCGCGCCGCGGGGGCGATGAGCGCACTTCCGTTTATTTCTCTTAAATTTATCTGTTCTTGTTGTTACTGGTTTACTTGTCTTGTCATACTGATTCGTCCTACTTGTTACCTAACGTCAGCCTCATTTGTTTATAAAGATTTTAGTGGTATTTATATTAACAACAGTTACGTTAACAATAACAACAATATAAGTTACCGTAGTGTAAGTAGTAGCAGTAGCGTTAGGAGTGAAAGGAATTACTCGAGGGTAAATGACTCCCGGGATGGGACGAACAATGTGATAACTAATGATTTTGTGCTGAGTGGTGAAGGTGTGGATCGTGATAGTAATCATGCTCATGTTGATAATAATGATGATGATGATGATGATAGTTTTTTTAATGAGAAACGAGACAAACGTGCTGTTACTGCTGGAGAAGATTTTTATGATGAAAATACTGATATGTCGTATGATGAAGATGATGAGGATGATTATGGTCAAACCAACACCACAGGTAATATAACTATTTTTTTAAAAATTACCCTGGAAAATAAATTTTATCTGGAAAAAAAGTTGACGAAAATTTTGGATCCAGATGAAGTAGAAGGTAAATTTGAAAAACGATCTTAATTGGTCTAATCAGATCTGGTTATGATTTGTTGGGGTTAACGGGTTGAAGTAGAGGTTGCTTTTGTAGGGCAGAGTTTTTTTTGGGTGTTAATGGGGCTGAGGTAGTTGAAAATGTGTAAGGATGTCAGTATTGACTGGAAAGAGGATTTTTTATGTCCGCTGGTGGATAATGGGATAAAATTAACCATCGCGTGACAATGTCTATTTTGTCATTGGACAATCCGGTTCACGTGGATACCATCCGTATTTCATGGCTTAGTAATAACGGATGTGAATGACCGTGGTATTGATGAAAATTATACGTTTAGTCTATTGCTTTTCCGGGTTGGAAATAATTTTTTTGGATAGAAGGAAAAATTGGTTTTTTCTATTTTTTATTTTACTACTGGGTCTGAAATTTTGTGGCGACTTTAAATATTTAAAAAAAAATTTTTGAAGAGAATTTTTATTTTTATTTTCAAATTTTGACTTATTCGAATTTTATGAGACAATAAAGCGAACAAATAATAATTTTCACTCGCATTTATTGTGACAGTAAAAATAAAGTTTAGATCAATGACCTCCTTCAAGCCCAAAGTTTTACCTTTCCAATGCAACTGACAGATTAAAGCTGCAATATTTTCTTTAAGAACGATAGCGGAAAATCGAAAGAAAGTTATGATATTCATTTTTTATTCAAAACTTTGAGGATAAATTTATATGTATGAATTATTCATAACTTTGGATACAAAAAATTTAATAAAATATTTTTTTTAATGCAGCCATTTTAACCCAATTTATAATATATAATATACCCGAGTCAAATATTTGCCCGGAATCATTTAGCCATTAAATCATTTTGAAAAGGCAGAAATTTTATGTCTTAATAAACAGACCGAAAATTTGCAGGTAATTTGAGTCAGCCTAATTTCGGCCATATTAATTTCGTTAAAGAAAATTATAAACCTTGGAAAATTTCAAGCATCAGTATAGAATAGAAAGTTTTCGGCCAAGTCAGCGAAATTTCAGCTTAGCGAGTTTTCGGTCTAGTAGTACAGTTGCAACTCCGAAATAGGAGAAATATTTATCGAAAATTGGTCCAAATTTTGGTGAAGGTCTATGATGTCACCCACAAATGCCCCCTAAAATAAAAAAGTCACCACCCCAGGGGTTAATGAGAAAAAAAATAAAAACACACCTAAAAACAATTTTTTCGAAATTACATCGTAAACAAAAAAATTTGTAAAAAATTTTAAACGAAACTTATAGAGAAGAAAAAATATAAAGAATTTTTCTTGAAATTTCAAAGCGGAAATATACTGAATTTTTCTGAGGACACCCTACTGAAATATTGAATTCACTCCTTGGTCTTTTCTCAGCTTTTTTTCGTCCGAAAAAAAATTTAACTATTTTTGGCTCCAAATTTTTTCCCTGGATATTTTAAAATTTTTTTATTTCAAAAAATAATTTATCATTATTCTGATAATTTTTTTCAGCAAATGGAAATTTTATTTTTCAATTTTTTTACTGCATGAATTTTTAAAATAATAATAAAATTCAATACACTATCGCACTAAATTAATTGATAGAAAGATAATAAAATTTATAACTTTTCATTGCGAGTAATCGATCACTCTGACAGCGTTTCTTACAAACGATAGCAAACTGATTCGATATAAAATTAAATTTAAAACTTATTTAATAAATTTAATTGTTAGACCGGAACAGTAACTCAGTGACTGCAGCTCGTTAATTATTAATTCCAGTTACCTGACTGTAAATAATTACTCGCTGCATTATTTAATCTTTTTTATAAATTTTATATGAAACAAATAAGTCATTCTCTTTAATTAATTGCCATTAAAGAATTAAAGTAATTAAAAAATTTAATTTTTTTTCCAACATTCCACTCAAAAGTCTTCTGATAAATTGCTTTAACCCTCTTCAATAATTGTATAAATAAATTTTTTTGCTTAAAAACATTACAAATAAAAAAGTATTGATTAGATAATTGCAATAAATTAAATACGAGATTATCCGGAAGATATTAATATCAATAATATGACAGGCTTTAAAATAACTCAATTTATTAACTGTCACATAATTATTAAATGTCTATAGTTCATTTATTAACTGTCCAGTAAAATTAATGATAATTATTTTGGTTTAAAAATTATTAACTTTCCCTTCTTTCACTTTTTTTTAATTTGTGATTTTTATAATTAATATTTTTTTTTTTTATTTAAAATTTTTTACGGCAAAATCATTTTTTATAAATTTTTTAAAATGTCAGCCAATATAAATAAATCATCTTATGTATATATGTATATATATTAACTAATTAATTATTTTTCTGCAAGATGTGCTATGTAATAAATTAAAAACCACTAAATTATAATTTTCATCATAAAATAGAACTTAATATTAAATCCTTTTACTCTAATGGAATACTGTCATCTTAATATTAATTTAGTACATGAAATTATTTCCATTGATTATTTGATCATTAATTATTTATTAAGTTTATTTAAAGTTTGTAGAATTGCTTTTTTTGAAGACATTAAAAAAATTAATTATAAATTGCTGAACTATAAAAAATCGGGAGTAAACTTGGATTCGATACACAGGCTGGAGTTTAAAAAAAATCACTGACACATGGAAAAAAATTATCGGTAGCAGCTACTGAAAAATAGTCGGTAGCAGCTACCAAAAAATAATTGGTGGCAGCTACCAAAGAATAATTGGTAGCAGCTACTGAAAAATAGTCGGTAGCAGCTACCAAAAAATAATTGATAGTAGCTACCAAATAATAATTGGTAGCAGCTATCAAAAAATTATTGGTAGCGGCTACCAATCGTCAATCAGTAGCTGCTACCGATTATTTTTTCGGTGGATATGGAGTAAATAGAGAGTTTCTTTTTATCATGATGATTTTGGAGTAATGTCAATTTTTTGTAAATCTGCATTCACGGAGTTTTAATGTCAAAATTCCCTTTCGAAGTATATTTCACTCTAAGGCGATTTTCGGCCTGTATTAAAAAGTATAAAATTTCGGCTAAATTTAGGCCTCTTTGAATAACATTTTATAGTTTTAGTGTGATTTTTGCCAAATTTAGTTTTTTCAAAATTTTTCGCCAAATATTTTTACCTGAGCAAAATTTATTTTTTCAAACTCAGAATTTCTTTCAGTCGTAGGAAATTTTGATAAAAAAATTTTCTCCATATGTGAAAATTTTGTCACAAAGAAAAATCATCAAAATTATGATTATTTTTTTTCGACATTTTTTTCCTCTTTTTCAAATTCATTATTAATGAATTTTTTTTTTTAGTCTCGTTAAATTGGATTAAAATACTCACTGAAATAATAATTTACCCCGATTTAAATTAAGCCATTGAATTTTTTTTTTTTTTTATTTTTTCATTTAAATAGAAATGTCTAAAAATACTTATTTTAACTTCATTAATAATAAAGTACTTTAGTACTCAATAATTAATTTTATTTCTCCTGATAAGATTATTGAGAATTTAATAAGAAATGAATTTCAAATAATTGTTTGATAAAAAAAAAATTGATTGAATTTAATAAGTGAATATTTAATTGAATAATGAAAAGTAAATGGTGCATAAAACCGAATAATGTATTTAAATAAGACTTAAGTATACATAAATAACATAATATATATTTAACGCATTAAAGCATTAAAGCTTAACTTAGCTGCGTTGTATTGATTTTAAATGTCAAGTTAAATTTAGGTTGCATAGTCAGTAAACTCGAATACAAATCCCGTGTTTTCATTTCCTGTATACACTACTTGATATCTTGTATGGATTATTATTATAACTATTATCATTATTGTTTTTGTCATAACCAAGAGTGAGGAAGAATTGTCTGTTGTTTCGCTTTATGTAAAGTTAAGTTGATAAAAGAACTCAATGTTTGTTCAATAAAGTAAACACTCATTTTATTTTATTTAAAAATAAAATTATAGAGAAGGGGCGACTCCTTGGCGCGCCGTGTGAAAACACCTGCAATCCGGACCTGCAGCACGTCGTTTGCGACGCAGTCACCGGATTATGCGAGTGTGATAAATCGTATCCCGTTAAGCTTGGGCCAACAAAAGGATGTGCAAAACGTGAGTATGTTTTATGAATTTTTTTTATAATTCCCGCTATTAAAATTGAAAATTTTCAATAAATGAAAATTTACTGCTGTCGGTCTTAATTCCAAAATTGAGCTTTCATCAGATTTCGATGTTTTGTGTCCCTAGGTAACTATTCTGACTATTTTCAGACAGAAGTTCGCGCGTGTATGCGTGGAAACTAATTTTTGTCATACGATAACTTTGAAACGAATTGACTGATTTAGACGTTCTTGGTGGCAATCAAAAGGGCTTATCAAGACTCAGATGTGGATAGAATTTCAAGTCGATCGATTAAGTAGTCTATGAGTCATACGGAAAATTAAAATTAAAAAGAAATTTTTTTTTAGGTTTTTTGCATATAACTCATAAACTACTGGTCCGATTTACCTCGCATTGTATCCAGTTCTTAATCTTGATGTGCTCTTTCGATTGCCGCCAAGCAGGCTCAAATACGTTGATTCGTTTTAAAGATATCGTAAGACGAAAATGAATTTTTTTTTAGTTAAATGCATTGTTTTTGATCGAACAACAAAATAACTTCGAATTGACTTTGAAAAGTTCAAAATTTTTAAAAAAAAAACGTTTTTGAGTTTCGTGAGTTTGAAAAGAGCGGTAAGTTTTGAAGTTGGTCTACAGGGTGAAAAAATATTTAAATGGTACAAAAAAATTAATATTCAGTTCTTGGAGGCCAAGTGATCAAAGCGTGAAAATATTCGAAAATTTTATGCACCGTTAGGTCCGTGGTCGTTGCGGACTTGGGTTCGAAACCAATTCACACCATGTAAAATTAAATTTTCTATAAAATGGATATAAATATTTTTTCTTCTAATTTTTAATAAATAAATTTAAAAAAAAATATCAATATTTTTCAAATTTAGCAAAAAGACTCGGAGAACAGTGTTACTATCGAGCAACCTGCACCTTTTCGGATCAACACTCAACCTGTACCCAAGTACTTCATAATGCAATATGCGATTGCAGCGAAGGATATCACAAAGTTGCTGCTGGAAGGTCTAATAAAAAAGCCTTTTGTGCAGAAGGTAAATCAATATATATATATATATATATATATATATATATATATAATTTTTTTTTTTTTTTTCATACCTTTATTAATTAAATATATGCATATCATATTTATATTTCATTACAACATTAATGACATATAAATAAAAATAAAAAAATCTGAATACGATGGATTTAAAATAGATTTGGTGCTGATATCAACTGATATGTCGACTCTGCTGGGAATAGCATCAGGCATAGCTGTATTGACAGGACTCATGTGCTTCGTCTTGAAGCTATTCAGCCGTGCGAGGTACTCGAGACCTCGACATTACGCCAACGCCAATCACGCTCCCCCCATGCTTTTTTCTAGTGATACAGGTAAGTACTCTATATTAATATATATATAAGTATATCAAATGAATGCCGTACATATGTATCTATGTATAAATATAAATATATATCCATTTACCATATATATACTTATACTTATTTATGTTGAATTACAACACGTGAACTTTTATTGATGTCCTTGTATCTGTAATATTTTGCACGTGTAATAAAGGTCAAATCAAGGACATGCTTGAATGGACAAGACATTTCTGCACTAAATTTAAAAGACCTTTTTATTGTATGGCCAATTATTAGATTTTGTTGTCAGGTAATTTTTTTGCTAATATTTTTACTGTAAAAAAAAAATTTAAGTTTAAAAAATTAATCGAAAATTTCATCAGAATTTAATAATTGCAGTTTCAAATTAAAAAAAAAAAAATGGTTTTGAATATATTGTTGTTGGTACTCATTCGAGAGGAAATTTATCAAAGTATTCAATGATGCCTTAAAAAAAAAAAAAAAAAATTTAACTTAATTATTAGTGACGGGCATAATTTATTAAGAACTAAAAACTATTTTTATTAATATTTATTTTATAGAAAATAAATTTTGAAAATTTAGGGAATTACTAATTTTATTAAATGATTGAATAAATAAATCGATAATTAATCGGATAACACTGAATATAGAGGTGATTAAACCTACCCTCAATAGGGATTAATTTCGCGTTATGTAACAGAATTTTAAACTCCGATTAAAATTACCAATAGGATAATTAAGTAAGGATTTAATTGAAAATAACTATTTTCAGTACAATATAATATAATAAGATATAAATAGCAAAAAAATTACCTTGATCTACTTACTGAGTAATAAAACGAACGAAGCAAGCTCTTGACAATCATAAATTTATACATATACATATATGTATATAGAAAAGGGAGGGTTAAAACAGGGTAGGGGGCAAAAGTTACTCCAAACATTTCATAAAAAAGTTTTTTTAACATTTCAAAATCATTTGTAAATTTTTTTCAAGTGTTAGTCAATATCATAAAAAAAAATTCAATGTATTTGAGTCTCTTTACCCCCTCCCCCTAAACATTAATGTGTCAAAAAAAACCTGCCCTATCATCTCCAATTGCATGACTATCTAAAATTCAATTTAAATGTCACTCCAATTGAATAATTTTTTACTACAACTTTTCGCAATGTTTTTTACTATCTGAGAAAAAGAAATTATATTTTTTAAAAAAGTTAACTTTGTAGTTAAAAGTGTCATCAACAAGTTACCAAAATTTTATTTTACAAGAATTTTATGAGCTGTTTTAAAGAAGTTACGACTGTCAAAAGAAAGGCTCGAATGCCAAAAGTTTGGCCGCTAAGCCACTGATATTATGACCGATTGGTCACAAAATGATGTTCATGGAGGTAATAACCATATTGATGACAATTGTGATACAGATCTACTATGAAAAATTTTCGATGATACTAATAGTGATATTAAAATCAACTATTATGATATTAATGATGTCAAAAATGATAACGGAAGAAAAATATCAATAGTATTGCCAAGAGTGATATTCTCAATAATAATATTAATATTAATGATATTGATAATAATAGTATCTAATGATGACATTAATATTGAAATTATTTGGAAAAAAAAAACCCCTACAATTTCAGGAATCCCATTGACGCTTTCGGGCAGACCATCATCGCGTTCAAGTCAAAGAAGTGATGGCGACCCGCTAAATTGCTCGACATTTCGTCGTCCCAGCAGTGGAGGAAGTAGAGGACCTCTTGTGCCGACTTCAAGAGCAGGTGCGGCTCGTGCCGCCGCCATCTTGCTTATTTCGTGTCATCTTCAGGCTACTAAGGACGGAACCAAGCACCGACGTACCCTCAGTGACGTTGCTGAGGGATCCACTGACGGCCTTGGTAGACCCAATAAAAAATTATTCTTTACCAAAAATAATAATAATAATAATTAATCTCTCTACAAAGATGCTCGTCTTTTATAAATATATTACTGATATATTTATTCATGGTCATGAGTTTTGTTGCAATCTACCTCCCATGTTGTCTATTCCTCAGTACATGTTCTCCTGATATGTATCGTCATTGTCGTCACTTACGTACGTGTGCTTTACACATGGGGATGTTGTCTTCAATGTGATTATGTGCTTCCTATATATTGTTCAGCTGCACTCTTTATCTTTATATATATTATCTGTGATGTAGAAAATATTTTTTTTTTGTCATTTTTTTTTTTTTTCGTTCTGATGGAGGGAATTTCAAAGCTTTTTTCGTCGGAGCTTGCCGTTCGCAAATAAAAAAAAGTAAAATAAAAAAAAAATAATAAATACCAACGAACCCCGTGAGCACTGGCGTCGTTGGTTATTTTTGTGTCAATTGCGATGTTTGTGTCGTGACATTATCGATGTTCATTGTCTTTATTTTTTATCTTCGTGTTTTTTTATGTTAATGTTAATATCAACACAACTTAAAAAAAAAAAAATAAAATATTTCAACTCAGTAATTTACATGGAAAATTTGGGGCAAAATCACTCCATTTTTTTGCAAAAAAAAAATACGGGATAAGTTGAGTCAAGAAATTTTTTCTATTTTTTTTTTGTCTGATACATTTTTTTTGGAAACTGAAAAAAGCTATTCCTGAGGTAAAATGGGTCGTGAATATGAACACAATTTTCTATGGGTCGCACTGTCTGATTTTTTTTTTTTTTTTTTTGCAAAAAAATGGAATGATTTTGCCCCGAGTTTTTCTATGTTATAAATATAGTAAAAAATGTTTCTGTAAAAAATGATTATTTTTCATATCTTCCACAATAAATAAAAGTATTTATCTGACACAATTACACATTTCGGCATTTTCATGCCCGTAACTAAAACGATAAGACACACATATCAAAGCATACTCTGCAACAAGGTTCAAACAATGAACAAGCAGTATCTTCTGGCAGTTCCCACCGGAAAATGACATAAAACAATGAGAACTAGAGAGCGTATATACAGTTAGAGAATTCACGAACATCCAGACTTGGGTGTAAATATCTTGGCTATTTGCCCTCTCGTGAATTTTCCACCAGATGTTCAACACACCTTTTCTTTTCCTCTCTCTCTTTCTCTCTTTTCTCTCTATATACTTAAAAATATATACCTCCAAACAATCACTCGTAGAAAAACTGATCAGTCGTAAAAAATACGAGTCAGCAAGATGGCAGCGGCCGATTTAAAAAATATCACTGTCGAAATATAACAAGTGATATTTTTGAAATATATATATAAATATACATTGGTAAGAAATATACCGATCAATCGTGCACACATACAATAGCTAACTCGCTGCACTCAATATTTATTTAAATATTTATTTGCATGTCTTATATTTATTTAATGCTTACAAATAAGAACACACTATTTAATTATCATTAAAAAAAAAAAAACCTATTTCCCAGTTGTTGATCACCGTACGTTTATTTTTTATAATTGTTTCTAAAAAAAAATCCTAGCACGAAGTAAAAGAAAATTGAAACTGTAAATAATGTAGAGTAGTTGTAAAAAGTTCGGAAAAATAATTAAAACTCTATTACAGTTTTATTTAATTATTTTCTAATGAGTTTTTTTTCGAGGACTGGCTCTAATTAGTTACATCTTTGATGACAGGTTCCCGAAGACCGAGCTTGGCGTCGCTGCACAGTTCGGTATCTTCGGCGAGAAGCTACAGCGCCAAGAGATTGGAACGGGAGAGAAATGAAAAAGAACAAAGACAAGCGCTACAGGAATTGAGGATGTCGCGTCAACGTGATTCAGATGCAAGCCAGCAGCAATTGGGACAGCAGCAGCAGCATCAACATCAACATCAACAATTGCAATTGCAGCAACAAACTAACACACCTTGTCCTAGTCCACGGACTCCGCATTCAACTGACGAGTTATTGCCTGCTGTTGAGGAAGGCAAAGAAGCTTTTTATAATGAGGCACGTTTTTTTTTTTTGTTAATTAATTGTTCATTATAATTGCCCACTTTTCACGCGAAACACTACTTTCATTATTTTAGAATTTAAAAAAAGCATCCAGGTATCCATAGTTTTCCGTATGGATTTTCTAAATAGAAATTCAGATACTCATACTTTCCTACATAGATTCCTATAAAAATCCGTACTTTCTTATGTTGATCCCCATATACTGAAAAAAATTATCGGTAGCAGCTACCTATTGGCAATCGGTAACCACAACCAATTATTTTTTAGTAGCAGCTACTGATGATTTCGATACCAGTTATTGAAAAAATCGGTAGCTGCTACTAAAAATTAGGTAGCGGCTACCAAAAAATAATCGGTAGCGGCTACCAAAAAATAATCAGTAGTGGCTACCAAAAAATAATCGTTAGCGGCTACCGAAAAATAATCAGTAGTAGCTACCGATTGCCCATAGGTAGCTGCTACTGATTTCGTAGTTTCCTAAATGGATTTTTATGGATTCCTATATAATTCCACATGCATTTTTTGATGTGATACTTAAATAACACACTGTAGAAAATTGGGAAATTTCACTTTGGAAAATTAAATAAAAAAAATCCATGCTCTGAAGTAAATCCGGATTTGAATCCGCGTTTACTTGTCAAATTTTTTACAGTGCGCCCAATAAATTGAATAGTATTCTATGAATAATTAAAAAAAACTTATTTAAAATCAGGTAGCAACAACTTCTGGTACATCACAACTTCCAAGTACGTCAAGATCAAAACTTACCCACCAAAAATCGTTGTCATCATTACCATTAACAACAACCGCAGTTACCTCATCAACGACAGTATCATCAACAATGCCACTAAAAAAAAAGCGTAATGTTAATAATGAAACGGCCTTTACAACTTCATCTGCCGTGTGTACAACAGCCTTTAATAATAACCGAGACACCGGCAACTGTTCCAACGTAGTTGATATTTTTGAATCATAGACCAAATTTTTTAATTTATTATTCAATGACGTTTCCAAAAATAAATGTTTAAAGTGACGTGACTTTTTTTTATTATTGGTCATTAGCGAGTGGAATTTAATTAAAGTTATTAAAATGTTATATTTATTTCTAATTGGATATTTAAATAGAAATGAATTTATATAGTGCCAAAATTCAGGTATTAAATATATGTAAAAAAAAAAATTGTCCGGGTTCTCAAAAAATTAATTTTTATTAATTGGTTTTGATTAATATTGAGAAACAATAAAAATATCAAGTCACCTCATTTTGAATATTATATTTAAAATATTATGACTAAAAGTCTGATAATATTCCCGCTCAAACTCTTCCTGAATATCCTACGAATTATAAAATAATACGTTCGAGATGAGTTTTAGCAGCTAAACAAAAAAATTAAATATCTAAAAAAATAAAATATGTTTTGTAATTACCGACATTTACATAATCCGATTAATTTATTTTTTTCATACTTATTTACTTATTTAAAATAAAATGATTATTGCATTAACAATTATTATGATTATTGAGGCACGATAAAATATATTTATATAAATATTTAATAAATGAATGTTTATAAAAAAAACATATATATGAAGCTTTGTATACGTTTTTGCTTGTGTGCGGTTTTGATGTCGATTTGGAATAATTATATTGATTAATTATTATTGAAGCTTTAATATACATTATATATATTCATTTGTTACATATCAATGTCGCACTATCGTGCCTCTTTAGACAAAAAAAAAAAACTAAAAAATGTTTACATTAGTATTGATATTTATTAATATTACCAGTGTTAAAAAATCTCGTTTCAAAAAAATTCCAAAAATGTTCGATATAAAGAACTTTTGAATTTGAGACAGGTTATAACTTTTTTTTAATTTCAGGATGTGATAGGAAAACATTGGGGGCAAAATGGGCCCCGTAATTGAGGGACCCATTCCCCCCCCCCCTATAGATTATTTATAACTCATGTGGGTAAATTTCAAGTCAAATAAGAGCGTTTTCAAAATATCTTTCAAAACGTATACTTACTCCATTTTCTTTTCCAAAATAGAAAATTTTCAAGTCTAAGATTTTCGAACTTTTTTTTGATCCATTCTATTAAAATGAATCAATAAAAAGTATTGGAAATTAGTGAATATTTACTGAAGATCTGATCAAATCAGTGACATAGGGGAGGGGGTAAAATGGGCTTATATTTATATGATATATAACCTTTTTTTTAAGGGGCCCATTTTTTCCCTCTTGTCTATATAAAATTTTTGTTGCATTGAAAATTCACTGATTGAAAAAATTTTGACTGATTCATTATAGGAGCATGAAGAAAAATGGAGTGGATACGTTTTGAAAATTGTGTTCTATAAATATTTGACTCGAAATTTATGCATGTAAGATTTTACAACCAAATTTTTCACTGTAAAATTCAAAAAGTTAAAATGTCTCAAATTTTGAAGCTCAATATATAGAATTTTATTGGAATTTTTTGACAACGGATTTTTTTCTCGGGTATTAATTATTATTAATTATTATTATATATTATTGAGTCTACAATTGTTAAATATATATATTTAAATATTATTGATGTATTATTTTAAAAAAATTTTTATTGATAATATATAAGAGACGTATTAAATAGTGATGGAGAATGCAATATTGAATTGTTAAAAAAATTAAAAAATATAAATATTAAAAATAAAATGAAAAATAATTTGCTGAATAAATTCGTACATTAAATAGAAATGGAGATAGTTGACGTAATATTTATAATGTTTACACGTTCGAATGATAAGTGAATTTTAAAAATTTCATTTTTGAATCATTATTTGTGTTATTGTTGAGAAAAAAAAAAGCAAACGGAATTTAAATATTTATGAAATTGTTTGTTAATTGTATTTTTTAAATTATCAATTACTAGTGTTATGGCGTTAAGATTTTTTTTGTTAATTTTTTTTTAATTATTGTATAATAATTATGTTCAATTGTATTTTAAAAGTTGAATAAAAATTTTTTTTTACAATTCATTATTTTTTTTTTTCACACACCATTTTTTTTTTTTTTGGAAAATAATGTCTAAAATTTCAAAAATTATAAAAATCAAATTAACCCTCATTCAAAATTTTGTGTCAATTATTTTTACTCGGGGTAAAGAAATTATTATATTGGGGGAAGGAGAAATGAAAAAAATGGGGTATTTTGGTCAAAATTATTAGGATTATTTTTATCTCGTGTAAATAAAGAAATTAAATATTCAAACGTTCTAACAAAATTGCTATAATTGTAAAAAAATATTTTTTTATCAAGATTGCACAGTAATGACTAATGATCATGACACACACAATTAGCTCGTGCAATCCGCGAGTTTGTCAGTCACGCAATCTAAAAAACAATACATTAGAATAATAAATAATAATTCAATCGGCCGTATATCTGGTTAAGTGTGCTTTCGCTTGTTTCGAGATTCGGTATCGTGATAAACTAATAGCATTGGTTAGAAAAAAAAAATCTTTTAATTCATAACAAAAATTTTATGAAACGCCTGAAAAATGGGCATTCCAGAACAAAAAGTTGAAATCTCATGAGATTCTTAATAAATAAATTTTTGATGCCAATGTAACCCAGTCATGTAACAAATTTGTAATGTCGGGCAAAAAACATGCACATGAAAAAAATGCTGCTGCACCAGGACATGGAACTGAAACTACTTGTATACTCTAGGTCAGATATTTAGCAGTAACAGGACTAATCCTACTGCAGATAAATTTTTTTGCTGCAATAGCCATAGAACTAGTTTTGGTGACAGTTAACGCGGGCAATATTTTAAAACTGAATTAAGATTCAAAAATTTGTCTAAGCAGCTTTCAGAGATCCAAGTTGCCTTACGATTCTAGTAATGCTTCGACGTAATTTAAAAAAAAATGTCGGGACCCATTCTGATTTTTGCAAATTTCCTTTAACCGAAAATTTCACGGAGCGCATTTTGCCCTTTTCACCTCTTACATTACTAAATGATTCAAATAATGAACCTATGCATGAAAGTAAACTAAAATAAAATCTTCACTAAAAAAGTACCGAGACTGCGATTAACAATAAAAAAGTGAAAATAAAATTTTTTCATTTCGAAATAATTAATTACAAGCGTGACATAGAAGGAAATAAATTAAGCTTATTAGCACACATTTTTCAACGCTACTTAAGCTAATTATCACGCGGCAATTTTATTCGTAATACTAAACGAGTGAAACACGTAACAATAAAAGTAATGGCCAATTAATTATTAATTAATTAATTAATTAGAAATAACCGTTAATTTTTTGTCCTCTATGCCAGTTAGAAAAATTTTTCACACCTGCCACCATTCCATTTTGCGTTCATTCAGACTCCAAATCTGAAAAAAAAAAAATGGAATCAACGGAAGATTTGATAAAAGTTGTGATCGATAAAAACAGTAAAATAAATACAGAAACAATCAAGAAATTATTAAAACCCATGACTTTGATTTCATGGATTCTTTCTGCCGGAATATGTCACCCGGATTGTTCCAAAATAACAACAATAATAATACGCATTATAAATTTGATAATTTGTACCACAATAGTTGCTTACGGCGCACTAGATTTTTTTTTCTTTGAAAATGTATTTAAAAGTGATACATTCAAAATAATGTATTACACAAATAAAGTAACATGTTATGTGTCATCATACTGGTGCGTAATACAAGGAATCGTGCAGCACAAAAAATGGCCGGTGTTGGTTCACAAAATGATGACGATTGACAAAAAAATGAGCAGGCATGCTTTCATGGAATGCAATAATCGTTTGATAAATAAATTCCAGATATTTTCAGTGATCATAACCGTAATAATGGGGCCATTTTCACTTATTTGTCATGTGGTTTATTACTACAACATTCGGCCCGAAGATCTTTTTGCGTCTGATCTATTACTCTATCATACAATCGCCCAATCATTATCGATGAATCTGTATTTTGATATTATAGTTTTGTTTATTTATTCAAGATTGAAGGGGCTCAATAGTGGAATTAAGAAATTTCATGGCTGCAGTTCAGGGACTGTTGTATTGGAAATACGACGAATTAGAGAAATTTATGGTGGTGAATATTTATTTATTGTTTTGAAAGTTTTGTATGAAAGTAATCTATTTAAGACCGGGGCGGAAACACTACTGTAGGAACAGAAAATTTATTTTGTAACCACAAAATTAGATAACTTACGGTAGCAAACTTCTGCCTTAATATACGGATAACGAAATATTGCACTTGTCCCCATTTTCTAGGGTTACAGCTCACATGCTAAGACTCCATGTCTTTCCTTAATTGGCGTTATCATTTTTCTTGTGTGGGGAGTCGTCTCGAAGACGTCTGAACAGTTGTCACCCTATAACTCCATTTTTTTTGCAAGTTTTTTCTAAGATCATGTGGCTAGAATCGGAGATTTTGGCCATTTTCGAGGCCAATAGCTCTCCTGCTGAGACTCCGCGGCTTCTATTAATTTCTGTCATAATTTTTATTGTGCAGAAGGTCCTTCTGAACGCGTCTGAGCAGTTGCCACCCTATAACTCCATTTTTTGCAACTTTTTTCTAAGATTGAAAACAAAAAAAAATTAATGTACTAAAAAAAATTAATGCCGTAGGTATTTGCAATCTTGTGAGATACGTTAACAACATTTATGGTGTTCACTTACTCCTAAGTACCTTAAACTCATTCACAATGGTTGTGGCGACGTTATTCAGAATATACATGGGCGTCGTTGAAGACAAAAATATATTCATTCTTATTAACAATTTAATATGGATTATTTATACAATACAGGTGACATTAAACTGTTTTGTTTGCACATTTGTCCGCGGGCAGTCCAAAAAAACTGAAATCATTACTCACAAAATAATTATCAGGTAATTAAAATTTTTTGGCTTATCTATTTAGTTATTTACTTAATCATTAATAAAGTAGTTTTAGTAATTTTTTATAAATTTAGACGGCTGTCAAAGTGTCCAAGACCCTATGAGCTATATTCGGTAGACTTAAATCGCTCATGTGATCCGGAAATTTATTTACAACGAGAAATAAATAATTTTTCATCCCAACTTCATCACTCGACAATGAGTTTTAATGCATGTGGATTTTTTTTAATAGACAATAAACTGTTACGAAGCGTAAATATTTATATTTTATTTTATTTACATTTCATATATTTATTTATTTACAATATTTAGTCTTCTATTTAATCAATAAATCTATTAATTGATTAATTAATTAGTTATTGTTTTCAGTTTATCGGAGTCATTACAACTTATTTGATTATTCTTGTACAATTTTATGTACCAGAAGGAAAAAATATCAACAAACTTCACACTAATGCGACAAATGTATCGTAAAAAATAATCAATCTTTCATAAATAATTGTAGTAATTACTTAATAAATATTCGCACAGCAAAAAGAAAGAGTAATTGATAAAAAAAAATATCAGTCACTCGTTCACTGACGGTTGGTTTAATGCACTAAAATATTTACAGCAATCACTGATTGTGCGTTAATTTTTTTTTTACAAACAGGTCTCTGTAATTATTAATAAAATTTTATTCCTATTGACAATTTGATTTTATAATTTATTACTACGCTGCTGTTAAATATGATTGGCAGAACATTCCTAGTGCATTGGTAGCAAATATCGTGAAACATGTCCACCATGTTGCTAATCCAAAGAGACCACGGAATACTTCTGTTGTAAAAATCTGAAATTTATAATTTGATTTAAATTTTTATTAAGTATCTAGAAGTATGAAAATAAAAAAAATATGAATTTTACTGATTTTTAACTTTTTTTATACGCCCTTATGACTTTTAGTATCTATATTTTGGTTTAATGTCGATTGATCCCATGGTAACTGATCTCATCGATCACAACATGATTTATTTCTACCAACTACTCTGTTAGTGTATGTTAGTATATATTATGGGATCACTTTTCATGGGATCAGTTATCTAAGATCACTTGTTGTGGGACTAGTTATTTGGAATCTATTATTTTGGGTCAGTTATTTGGGATCAATTAATGATCTGGGATCAGGTAACTGGGATCAATTATCTAGCATCAGTTATTTGGGATCAATCAATTACTTAGGTTCAGATATTTGGGATCAATCAATGATCGGAGATCAATTATTTGGAGTCAGTCACATTTGGGATCAATTATTTCAATTCCATTACCTCGGGTCAGTTATTTGGGATCAATAAATGGTCTGGGATCAGTTAATTGGGATCAATTATTTGGGATAATTTGTTATGGGATCAATGATCTAAGACCAGTCTTCTGGGATCAATCAATGATGAGAGATCAGTTGATTGGGATCATTTGTCTTAGGCTACAGTTGCTGGGATCAGTTAACAGCACACCCTGTATATTTTTAAGCATACGGGCGTATAAAAATATTGAAAATTTATATTTATCTATTTTTATACTTCTATGTAAAAAAAATATCGATTAACCTAAAAAAAATTCGATTGAAATCATGAAAAGCCTACAGTAGAAAAAAAAAGTAGCGAACCTGTTTCAAAGATCCTAATGCTAAATGAAATTCTTCGGCAGTCTGTGTTATAGTTTTTTCACTACTTTCTGTAATTTTATCATCAATCACAGCAGAATGAGATTCGTCAATCGAGCATTCGTTCGACACATTACTAAAGCCATTCCACGAATAGCCACCTGCAAAAAAATTCATAAACAAAATATATATATATATATATATGTTTATTATTTATTCATTTATTATTCAATTAATAAATAAACCTACCAAGTGTTTTATACATAAATGAAAAAAACAAACACATCAATAATGGTGCTACAAATTGTATCGTTACAACGCAAAGATAATAAAATACAGCAGCAATCTAGAAAATTAAATCAATGAAAAAATCTCGATATCATTATACTGAAGAGTTCATTAACACATTACCTTTTTTTGCAGATCAACGTTAGTAATTCTACCAGATTCTTTTTTTTGTTTTTCTAGTCTTTGTTCAGCTAAATTTAAATACGATTGGAAATACATCGGCATGAACGATAATTTCAATAAAACTACAACAATAATAGCTATCAGTCTCATACTATCAAATGCATCTGACGTCATACTAAAAAATATATTTTACAAGTTAGTTTATGCAGTGACTATATTTACAAACAAAGTATTCGAAAAATTTCTTGACCAGTGGTCATGTACTATAATGATAAAATTTTCAAACACAACACTTACAGTGGACCACTTGTTCCTGTAAAAACACGCACAGTAAGGTAATCACGGCTTATGGGTTTGATCCATAAACAAACTAATAATAAAGGCGATGCAAAACTTATGTTTGCCAACAACAGTAAAATGTAACGATCTTTGTAATATCTAAAATGAAAAAAAATTATTATTTAGGAGACTTCTTGAAATTCTTCATTAAAACTATTAATTGATTACTTATAGTTATGTATTAATTACAGGTAGTAAATTAACCCGGGTAAAAATACTTTACCGAAGCTACCCTGAAATAGTAAAAAACTCTGACGGAACCCAGTTTTTTTATTTTTAGGCGAGAGCAGAGCATGCCTACGCTCAGGCTTAAGGCATGCAATTTTATAAGACGAACCCGAAATTATATTATTTTTAATAAAAAGCCCGGAAATTGGCCGATAAATTGAGTCAGCCTAATTTCGGAAATTTTTAGGCCAAATTTCGATCTAGTGTTCACTATGGGCCATAGGTCGATCACTTTTCGGTTTTTATCTGGGTAATGGTAAAAAAAAAAATACCTTAAGGCATCCTTATGCATCTGAGCCATTCTTAACCCAGGAAATGTTAATAAGGAACCAAGTAACCCGCACCAGACTGCTAAGAAAAATTTCAAAACAATTTTTGATGCTGGCCCACTAGAAAAGTATATTATTTATTAAATAGCAGTTGTATGCATTTTCGAATTAATATATTATTTTATTCTCACGTCGAAGAAAGTCCTTGTTCCCCGAGAAACTTGGTCGCACTTTGATTGAAACTTGTGTAAGCTTTATCTAAACCAATTTCCAAAATTTTGTCATCGACAATTAGGACAGCCATGGCGATTAGCAAATAAACGAATCCCATCACAATGCAAGTCGATCTCTCACCGACATTTTCATCCCCTTTGAAATACTGGACCCACAGGACTATCAGTGTTTTGCTGTATGTTTTATTTAATTAAAGAATAATTTACCATTTAATTATTAACTTTTTTCAACTGAAAATTTTTGAAAAAAACGGAATTGTTGGTTCGGTCTGATTTTCAAAAATCGAGTTTTCATCAGATGTCTACGTTTTGAGGTCGGAAAATAATTTTTGTCGTATAATATTTTTGGGAGGAATTGATTTGAATATTTATTGAAAACTTCAAAAAGGCTCATTAAGGCCAAAGTTGATTAGATTTCGAAGTCCGTCTGTCGAGTAAAATTTTATTATTGTTTTTTAGGTTCTTGTTATATAAATTGGTAAGCCGTTCGATCGATTTGTCTTGAAATTTAATCAAAGCTAATTTTCAAAAAGTCTTTTCAATTGCCGCGAAGTTTTTGAGCTCGAAAACAACTGAAAATTTTGGGGTTGGTGTAGGGTCGGTTTTTCAGGTTTTTGAGGTTAAATTACTAAAAAAGACGGAAATTTATACAATAATCGAGTAATTTGCTGTAAATATGTGACGATAATACTGAATTTAAAAGGATACAATGAAAATCCAATGACTAGTACACACCAGAGCATACTTAGATTTATTTCCCCTTCGATTGAATAAAAATAGTAGTAAATCTGTAATTAAAATATTAAGGATTTAGTTTTTAATTGATAAGGGCTGATTATTAATTAGATGTTAATTTTAATAAGCAGCTTTTGTACCTCTGTTAACGCATATGTTATAGATGCATAGATTGCGAAATCTAATAGCCATTGAAAATCCGAAAAATACTTTAAATGAACAATGTCTAGTTTTGAAACTTGAGCGTTTTCTAATGTTATATCTAGATTACGTGGCACGTGAAAAGTTTCGTGTGATTTTCCATTTTCCATGTGCTTTCCTTTTCTCGGTTTTTCTTTTGGTATATTCGCTAAACTTTTTAATTCTGCGTTTGTTGGATACAAGTATCGTATTAATCTGTAATTATTTTATATATATAGTAGTGATAAATTGTATTTTAAATAAATATATAGTATTTTAGTTTACTTTTAAAAAGTTAATATACGAGAAGACCTAATTAAAGCTGAAAAAAAAAAAAAAAAACAAATTTCGAGATGTGAACAGAATATAATTCAAATTTTCTGACAGGACAATGAAGACCTTGTTTGTAAAAATGAAAAAAAACTGATGACAAAATTCAACTGAATTTACATGCAGGGATAAAAAATTAATTTTAATTAATGATATAAAATTTTAATTACGAAAGGCAATATAAAATTATTTAAAAATTCTTACCCAGTGGAACATAAAACCCATCTCGCAAATGAAAAATGAGGATTTATTTTTTGTATTAAACTAACAATTACTAATGTTATTACTAATTGAACTCCCAAAAGTGCCTGAAATTAATAAAAATTTTTATTATATGAATTTATAAATATAAAAATTTAAAAAACTCACCATTGTAAGAAATAAAAATGTAGTAATACAAATGATCGTTATATTAAAACGGGCCGAGTTATTTAAGAAAGTAGGCTTTTGAGATTTACAACAAAAGAGGGGATGTGTTTTATAAAATTATCTATGTCTCGGTAATAAATAGACTAAGTGTATTATGAGATGACTAAGACTAGACTGGACTAGACTAAAGATTCACAAGCATTCATACTATTATAAACTTATATATTTATTTTAAAATAAAAAAAATTTAGGTTAGTCATAACCTCTTTGTCGCGTGTACGAACACTTTGTCTTAACGAAATAAAGAGAATGAAAAATAAAAATGATATTTGAGGTCTTAAATTTATTCAAATTTCCATTGTGTCTATGATCATTGCAAACTAATAAGTTTATAAGACTTGTCTGTTATTGTTTTTTTCCAAGCGATTAAGTAAAGATGGGAGTGCACTTTTCACCCCCACTTATTTGATGTTCCAATCAAAACTCAGGATCCAACCACAGTATCCATTGTTTCCAACTTTGTATCATCGTAAGATATATATACGATTCTCGCTTGTTTTTGTATATGGTACTTTTTTCTAGGAATTACCAAATTATCTATTGCAGCTACAATGGAAGCGAATGAGAATGAGATCCGTCAACCCAAGCAAAAAATGTATATTAGGGTGGGAGACAAAGTAGTAAGAATATTTTTCGGTTAGGGGTGGGGGGGGGGGGGGTATTTTGTATTGAAGACCAAAACAAAAATTGAACGAAATTTGTACCCATGGGGGCTAAGAGGGGAATAGGGTCCATGTTTTACCATGGGTAAGCATTGATGGAGGTTTCAAAGAAATGCAAAAGATGGCGGTGTGTAGCCCATTGGAATATGGTGGGTTATACAGGGTCCGCGCCTGCGGAATGTGTGGTTATACTTTTAATAATGTATTGAAAAATTATATTTAATAGGTTTAATCATTTTTTGGATTCTTATAAATTTTGTTACGATATTCTTCAGAGTGTTCATGTAATTTTTTTTTTTTTTTTTTTCAAAAAAAAAAAAAAAAAAGAAAATTGTGGATTAAGTCGAATTGAAAAAAATTTTTTAAATAGTATAATAATACCAAAAATATAGACTTAAGTAAATAAAATTCATTCAATTTTTTTATAAATAATTTAATTAACAATAAATACATTTACAGTAAATTTGTTATTTTTTGTCACTTTTCTAGACTGCGTATCAGTTTTTCAGAGATACAGTTTCTAGAAACTTTTGATTTCTCGGAAAATAAACCGACCCGTTGAATTAAAATCCTACGGCTAATTCTCGTAGCAATTTTGATCAAATCTAGATCGAATCCTGAGCAAGTCAAACAAAATAGGGGCAGGGGGGAGGCAAAATGGGCTCCTCATGAGGATAAGATGACCCCTATGCATTTGAGGATCTGTTTCGCTCCCGAATCATCCGATACTCAAAATTTTAGGGGCCCCATTTTGCCCCAGCCCCTTCCCCTACTATACCTATACTCTGTTTTTTCATGATATTATTAAGATTTCTACTTGGAAAATGCTCGAATCACTTAGAATCATTCAAATAATATATTGAATCATCCATGACCTCATATGGCCAGCGACATAACGCTTGATTCTGAAGACACCATTCTGGGGCTAAATGACCAGCAAAAATACCCCGATCTACTAAGCGCTCGCGATGCCAGTATACTCGTGATTCAACATCCGACAAGCGATTTTCTGCTTCGGTCCATAATCTTCCCGCTAATGCTGCAGCTCGAGGCCACAGACGTGAATCCAGGGAAGAACTGTCAACCGATTCTGACCACAGGACTGCTTCTCCACCTAAAATGAAAAAAATGCAATGTTAATTTTCTTAATTCATTATGATGTCGAATGAAAATTATGAAATTTCATCAAGAATTACCAAAAATCAAATGACGTTTTGATTGCAAATTTAGATTGTTGATGACTCTCAATGGTGAATAGTCGTAAATTTTTCTCCAATCATTGTAGGGCGAACACCAGTTATTTCCAGAGCCAACATGAGATCCAAAGCTAAATTACAAATAATCAAATTTCATTTTTTTGTCTAACGGGAGTGTATGTTACCGACTAGATTTATAATTTCTTATCAAACTCACCCGCAATCTAGATAATGTACATCATAATGTGAAAAAATAACTCTAAAGTCATTTTCCAACAGATCTTTAATCGTCTGATGGTCATCTTTACCCATCCAATTCTGAATTATATAATTTTTATTATCCAACTGATTAAGATTTTGTTTCATAGTCAAATTACTTGACCACAAAATAGCCGGAATATCTTTGCCATCATTAGCCAACTTCAGCTTCTCATAAGCCCGTTTCTGGAAGCTGGCCCACAGATGGATAAAGTCCGCGTCCGACAACTTTGACTCAGTAGTGTTGGCCCATCGCTTGATAACTTCCGAGGTTTGCCAGCAATTCTTATTAACCTGATCGCCCCCCATGTGGAAAACATCTGGCTCAAAGTCTGTCAACATATCCTTGTAAAGCCCTTCCAGAATTTCAAAGACTCTATTGCTGATAGGATTCAGCTGACCACACGGTGGCACTGGGCAGTACGACGTCCAGGGCTCAGCACGATAACAGATCAGAGCGTCATCGCCAATCCACTGCCAGCCTTCACCCACGTGTGCTGGGGCATCTAGTTCAGGAACGACCCGGACCCCATGATAAATCCCGAATTCTTTAATTTCCTTTATGTCTGCGGCAGTGTAGACTTTGCTAGGCGAGTACGCGCCATACCGAGTCATATTCGGCCAAGTGCGACTGACGTAAGGGAAACTTTGCTGATCAGTAATATGCCAATGCAGTGTATTCAATTTAGACATACCCATTGCCTCGATTGTTTTCATTATCGCAGACTTTGTTATGTAGTTGCGACTGGTATCCACTAATATTCCGCGGTATGGATACGCTGGACTATCTCTAATCCAGGCACCCCCTACTATTTGAACCTCATTACTGATGTCATTGAAGGTAATCAACTGCTCTAGTGTTTCGAACCCGTTTCTGATACCGAAATAATTATCAGCTTTCAATGTAATGTCCACCGAAAATGCCGACGTCCATATTGACAATTCATAACCTTCTTTAGTCTCCAACGTCAGTGACATATCATTGGTACTTTGTAGATCCTGTACAAAAATCTGTATTTTCCTTCTTCTTACCAATCGTGACATGTTTGGTTTAAATCCTCTCAAGTAGTTTTTGAAAGCATTTACTTTGCGCATGATAAAATCACCTACGACAGTTTTTCTATATGCGTCATAATATCGTACTCTTTTGACATCTATATTGACCAGGATACTATTAAAACCATTTATGTCGCTTGGTTCTGGCCATATAATTCCCCTGCCACAAATTATACGACAGGCGCTTAACGATAGTAGTGACGTTGTATTATTGCCCGTTATTTCAATTTTTTTACAAACATTTTCGATACATTGGTAATGCCACAGTGGTCTAAAAATATAAAAAAAATTTTTTTTTAATATGCAAACAGAGATTTAAAGAGGTTCAACCGAAACTAGTGAGTCAAAGTAGTGCTTGAATTTTTTTGTTTGCTAAATTCTCCTAATAGTTATGAAAATTCATTATTTTAATTTATAATAACATAACGAATTCATAAATAAAAATTTATTACTTATTTAATTGAAGAAAGTAATTAAATTACTTGGTTATTTTTGACTCATATAATTTGTTAAAAAGATTTGGCAACAGCGCGTTATAACTTTTTGCACATCGATATTCAAATTTAAGCGGGAAAAATTTATTTCTAATCTCGTCTCTCTTATAAATGTATTTCTATCTTTGTTTTTTCTCTCAGCTGCTTTCGCGATGTTGCCAAACCCGCAATAATATGTACCTCTGTCGATGAACGAGATTAAATAATAAAGTTTAACTTGAATTATTTAAATAATTACAACGGTAACACTATATTGTTAAAATCTTATCATATTCCAAAAATATTCAAGTTTATGGCATGTGGTTTTTTATTTCTTAAACTTGGGAGGTTAATAATGAAAAAAATCGAATAAGTCATGTCGGGAGCTTGTTCGCCATAACCCTACTTAAAAAATCCGATAGATTCTTATAGCTGTATGTATAAGGCCCTATACTTAACTATAGCACTTCACATAGAACTCATTCATTCTTATAAAATTTCTATAGGAATTTATGAGGATCTATTGGATTCTATGAGATTTTCTAAACAGGGAAGAGAATGTGTATAAGAACTTTAAAAACGTCATTTTTAAATCTTTTTTTCTAAAAAACTAGGTGGATCATATTCAAATTTTGAGAACACATAGATAAAGTACTTCTTTACATGTATACTAAGTTTCAAATCTTAAAGTTGGAAAATCCTTTTTACATTAAATTCGGTCGAACCTTAAATGCGTTTTTTATTTATTTTTCTTACTTTTCACCCACTGAATTACCGTGTGATAAACAAAACTCAAAAAATATAAGCAAAAGTATTTTGTGACCGAACATATTATTGCAAAATCTAAAGTTTTGATTGTGATAAAATTTTTTTTGTAAAGTAAATGAAGACTGGCACGAGAAATAGTGTTTTTCAATTTATATACTATGATTCCTTCTGGATATTTATCTGACAGGTGTCTTTACAATAATAGGATACTACCACGAATATTGATGTCTCACTTTGCTTTTCGTGTAGAACAAACAGTTACAAATATTAATATAGTAAACATACAAATTGATTCAATAGCGATTCATATGCTACCGATAGTGTCTATTGTAGTATTTATACCTCTTACTTATGGTTGTATGTTTATCTGTGTACATATGTCTGGAAGATAATCAAATTTTTTTATAAAAGAAGAAACAGAGATATTGTTTTGTATATATTATAAAATAACGAATATATTTCTGCGTTTCTTTAGATAAATTTAATGAGAACAAACTAATGTCTTACAATGATTTTGTTTATCTAAAGTTACTAATAGCATGTTTTTTATAAATATATATAAAGTGAACAATAATGTGAATGGTGATTTTCTGTTGCCATCCATATGTAGGTTTGAAAACTCGTGTCACATATAAATGTGGAAATGTAAACGTCATATATATGTATGACGCACATTCAATACAAGTGTTAAATTAAAAATAGCGTTTATTTACACTGAGGCGTAAGACATTTTTCGGCAACTTAAGAGCAGAAGAATCAATCATAAAACTATGTCAACATTAATGAAAAAAATATTCTAAATGACGTATACATTATTTTCCTTTAACCAATATGACATACTTATATTATTAATGGTTATCATTAATACAATTTGACAATATGTAAATGAATAGTCAAAAAACATACTAATTAAGATAATTTTTTTACTATTGACAGAAATGCTATCATGTCAATTGATTAGAGATGATAGTAATGTAAATTTTGTAAATATATGCATGAATATTTAGGGCAAAATGGGGAGCCAAAAAATGTATTTTTTAAAAATAGTTTTTAATTATTATGCCGAAGACACTTAATTTATATTTACATATTTTCAAATTGTGTGAAGAAAGATTATCAACATTAGAAGTATGTCATATTGGTTAAAGAAAAACATTGTACAGTGTATTTTTAATTTTTTCTTATTCTAATGATGACACAGTTTTTATTATTAATATTATCGCTCTTAATTTGCAGGAAGAATTAAAAATAGACATTGCTTATAATAAAAGCTGTTTTCAGTTTAAGAGGCACACCTGGTGTGAAGGCCTAAAAAAGGTGATTTTTTGGAATTTTTATTAAAAAAACTGCTTAGTTAAATGTTTCAAAATTTTAAGAATATATTTATACATGTTTTAAGAATATACAGGGAAATTTAAAAAAAAAAAAAAAAATTAAATAATTTTTGAGTTATACACGATCTCCGACGGCGCGAACAAAAAGGTCATCCACTGCTGCAGTAACACTTTTATTGAAAATTAAATATATAAATATATAAGGAAGACCAGGGAACGATGGACCCTCCGGGGCACGATGGACTCTCAGAAAAAAAAAATTTGCAGCTTAGGGTGCCGTCGTACCCTGGTCTCTCCTATATATAAAATTTTGAGTACAACTTTTGGCCCTTCTTCAGAGCAATATATATATATATATATATATATATATATATCGCGTGCCAAAAAGTAAAAGGGCGTTTACCAATGTATGCGCCCTTTTACCTTTGCAAAGGTAAAAGTGCGCATAAATTTTTTTTTCATCGCCAATTGATTAGTAAAAATTTTCTACGCTCGAAAATCACATATTGTTTCCCCAAAGGTAAAAGGGCGTATATCTTTAATTATGCGCCCTTTTAGCTTTAGGAATTTGAAAATTTTGTGACCAAAAGGTAAAAGGGCGTATAAATTTTTTTTCTAAAAAATTTATTAAAAAGCTTAGCCGAAGTCTAAAAATGAAAAAAAAAAAAAAATGCTGCAAATTGTATGAATGTTATTTTATTTCACAGTTAATTATTAGAGTTTATAATAGTATTTTAAAATTCTTATACTAAATTGAAAAAAAAAAAAAGCAGAAATAGCCGGTTCATTTAGGTACGATTCCTATACCCTCTTCCTCCGTGTCTGTCGCACGTACTTTGGATTTTTTTTTTTTTTTTTTTTTTTCATATATTCTGATTCATGACGGATCCATAATCCAAAACACTGATCAAAGAAAAAGTCAATAAATTTTTATTTTTTATAGTCGTTATGAAAATTTTTTATTCAATTGAAAATTTGATATTTTCATTTTATTTTTTTTTTCAGTTATTTTATTTTTAATAAATAAAAAAAAAAAGTTTAGGAGGAGTGTTTTTTCATCTAACTTGTCTTGTGAAATTATTTGTCAGTATTTTGTATTAAAACTAGAATTTTTTTTTATGCGCCCTTTTACCTTTAGGCACTACTTTTCAAAAGGTAAAAGGGCGTATGTCTTGAGATACGCCCTTTCAGCTCAAGGATGTCCAAATTTTTTTTTTGCAGATCTTTGCGTTTCGAAAAATTTCAAAGCTAATGGCAAAATAAAATTTTTTTATACGCCCTTTCAGCATAATTCTCTACTAACCTGTAGCAACACGCCCTATTACCTTTTGGCACGCGATATGTGATCTATGCGAGATTTTAAATGAAATTACGGATTTATCTTCAATAAGACAGTTTTGATTTTTTAACGAAATAAAAAAACTAATAAATCTTAAAAAAAATTATTTTCAGTCTATATCATAATTATTATAATCGACGTAATAATAGTTACGTTATCTAATTACTTTTAAAATTTTTCATTCTCCCAAATCATTTCGAAATTGGATTTTAATTGGTTGATGATAAAATGTTTCTAATCATAAGTATAGTTATTTTTATCAATCACGATAATTTTAATTATTGAAGCAACTGTTCTACAATCAATAGCACTCAAACCACGTAAAGAGTTCGTAATATATAGATTTTATATTTTTTATTACATATTTACCTTGACAAGTGTTCACTTTTCATCCTTTTCAACCTTTTACCCTTGAAAGCTTACCCAATCATCGTATTGATTGGTGAATAGTGATTATTATCTATGCAAATACATAAATGTGTTTGATTAGTAGTAATTTTTATTTCATTTATAGTCATATTAACATTAAAATTTATATCTAATAAACAATAGAAACAGTAAACATATATAGTACAAATTATTTTGCAATAATAATTTTAAAAAATTTAAATTTAAAACAATTTAAAGTAAAAATAAAAAAACTGAAATCGTACTCTTTAAATCTGAAATAGTGTATGTACACTATTCTTCAGTAGTTTTAACTGTTTCAAATTTATAAAGTAAAAGTTTTAAAAAAGTTAAACTTGAAATTTTGAACTGTCTCAAATTTAGAAAATCCTTTTAAATGTCACACTTTCATGGAATTTTTTAAAAATGAATTTTTTTATACGGGCTATACAAATTTGGATTTTCCAATTTTAACAATATTCCGACTCTCCTTAATTAGTTCCATTGAAACTTTTTGGAGTGATAAATTAGTAAAATTTATAGTCTTCGATATGAACAAAAAAAACCAGACATTAAAAAGTGTATCACTATTGTAATAGGTAGAGAATATAATTATAATCTGACTCATTGAAAATTATATTGAAAAACAAGAGATATAAAATTTATAAATTTTTTAGTCATCAAACTATAAAACGAATATTTTTAGATGATTGAAAACGTTATCAGTACAGCACTCTTTCTCACAAACACTGTTTTATATAAATATATATATATATATATATATATATAGTTCTACCTGTATAGATTAATGAGGTGGGCAATTAAATACTTCTAAGTTTAACGAGGTCAGTGGTTACAAGAACGCTCATGCTATCGACATTACTATCTAGAGTATAAGACATCAAATTATCAATCCCTGTGGTCTTATAAAAGTATTGTTTTATCTACTGTCTGACAAATCACGGTTTTATACAAAAAAAATGATATAATTTTACTTGAAACGTCGGAATTTGAATCATAGTAAATTTAGTGTGGCTGCAAGACAAGCGCTTTGATCGATTGTGGTATTTGTTGTTGATTGAAAAAAATATATGAAAAAAAAATCAAAAATGAAGAGTAAAATTTTTTTAAAAGTTATCATAGTAATTCAAGTAAACTTTCTAGCTGCTTATAATTTAACAAATATTTGTGAACATGAAAAACGTCTTCAGTGCGCAATTTATGGATCCAAAGTGAGCATTAGTAACGACATTTTAATTTTTATTCCTATTTTTTTTTTTCATTTCCTAATAAATAAAATGTTGTGATCGATAAAATACTTAGGCAAAAAATATTTGGCCAAAAAGCCGAAATCGTTGAATTTTATCGAAAGATACCGAAAACACACTAAAATTCTATTATTCTTCAGAAGCAGGCCAAAAATTGGTCGATAAATTGATTCGGCGGATTTTTGGCCTTAATATATATATATATATATATATATATAGTTTCTTTTTCAAGTAAAATTATAAAGAGAATTTTCAAGTCTTTTTCGGCTAAATTCCGAACTTGTGTTCACTACCTGAGCCGTTTTGTCGACCACTTTTCGGCCGAGAAAAAATTTTATTTCTTTTTTTTTTGGCTTAAAATTATGTTACCTCAGTAGTCAATATTAAGAAAACATTATTTCCAACTAAATTGTTTTATATTTTTAAAAAGTGTCACCCTCATTCGTTACAACCATGCTGTCAACCGAATAATGTCTGCAAAAAACAAGGATGGGGAGCCTATAGCGATACTTATTTTTGTCGTTATTCAGGTATCGTTAACGTAAACTAGTTTAGAAATTATAAACATCTTAATAATTTCATTATAAAATTTGTTTTAAATTTTTTACTGCAATTTCAGGAAAGCTGAAAGAATTTTGTCAACGCAATTCAGATTGCTTAGAAATTGATTTCGCCGAATGCTCTGTTAACAAAATATGTGAGTGTCAGGATAATTATATTGAAGTGGCGGGTAAAATATGTGCGCCTCTTTTGGGTGGATTTTGCATAAAAGATACTGACTGTGTGCCCACTTATTCTGCATGCATTAGTAATAAATGCACATGTCTACATAGATTTATGTCTCAATCGATTTATCGATGTATTCCAAGTAAGTTAGAAAAATAAAAAAAATTAACATTTTTTGCAATAAGCAACAATCAATAACTATATTAATAAATCACTGGATTTTATCATTTTAGCTCCATTGGGACTGCCATGTGAAAATACTAAAGATTGTCAACCGAGGGAACATATAATTTGTTCTTCTGATAAAGTATGTTCTTGTAGAGAAAATTATGTCATAAGAAATGGTGCAACATGTGCACCACTTTTGAAAGAATATTGTTGGAATGATGAAAATTGTGTGCCCGATCATTCTATTTGTATCAATAGTACATGTATATGCAAACCTAATTACTCTTCAATATCTAATTACAAATGTATACTGAATTAGTAAAATAACTTATATTGGTATTAAAATTTATAGCCTAAAACTAGAACTGATACTAGAGATTAGTTTTATGCCGAAATACAAATCAAGGGTATGCCATATTTTAAGTTTTTGTTATATTTCTAAAAAATCTGTTTCTTGCATTATTTTTGAAAAAAATTTTTTCTACACTTCTATGAAAAATGAGTACATTACACTCCAAGGGAGGAAAACATGGAATTCAAATCCACGTGGGTAATTGCTTAACTGAGCCGAAGGCGATCTGCATCTGAAAGTTTAAACTTTTGCCTCCGTTTTTCGGAAAGAATGGCGTATGCCCGAATTTTTGTCATTTATACTTTCATTTTAAATAAGCGACTTTCTTCCGTCTAAACAGGTCAAGAATTTAAACTTTCAGTGCGGGTATGATGGAAAATCATTTTTTGAATCATCTTTCCATGAAAAATAAAATTCCCAATTGAAAATAGTTACAAACCATTATTTTCATTATATAAAATCAAAATCAGTGAAGAAAAAATATTAGACTGAAGTTCTTTTCGTAACTTTTTCGAAGTATCCTATTATGTCCCGAAAAAAATAGCTAAATTGAAATTATTGTAACATGATAACAAGTTCATGAACAATTAGATATAAGCAAAAATGAACATAATATAACTTATTTAATATGCACCATTTATTCATTTGAATTTACATTGATTACGTAACACACGAGGCGTTATTATGAATTATGCAGTATCATTTCAATTTATTGCGCGTGTTAGAGCCTTGCACCTTGATAAGTTGTCTGTGTTATCTACTCAATCATTTTCTATCCGCTCTTCAGATTGTGACATTGAAAATATAGAAAAAAAAAATCTATAAATTATAAATAATTATAGTTAACAAGTGGTATTTAGATAATCATGTCTGAGAGTCATAATAATATTTACTTTATTAGAAACAAGGAACTATAGACATAATCTGACTTGTCATTGACGCGGAAGCATAAAACTACTTCAATTAAAAGTTCCATAGCATACAGTTGTTAGTTTTTGTTAGTGATCTGTGCATTGCATTATTAGCTGTAATAAATAAAATTTTTTAACAATACGTATAACTTGAGAAAATTTTAAATTAAAAATGGCCCAACCTGAGTGGCTGACAGCGCGATTTTTGGAACGCGTACTACGAAATGCAGATAAAGATGATTCGATTTCGGTAACTGAAATTTCAGTGACAAATGCAACTAATAAAGGTGACAATTACACAAGTGATATGTTCCGGGTTACTTTTGAATTAATTCGCAATGAAACCGGTATGAGAATTTCGAAGAAAAATTCGATTATTGTAAAAGCTGCTCTTAGTTCTGAAGGAATCCACAAAGATCTAGTAAGTATTTCAAGATGAAAAATGTGTCTCAGCTAGTTTTTAGGTCTCTTCGATGGCACCCATAAAACCTCGTAAAAACTCAATCTATAAGAATTTCTGAGGAAGACACTTCAGAAGACGTTTTGAAGTTATAGAAATCTTCGAATGAGACTGTTGGATTTTTGGACTAATCATGTACATTTATGGAGCAAATAAAAAAATTTTTTTTTATTATTTGAAACGTACTTGGTGTTTTTGTTTTATGAGAAAAATTATTTAAGGGAACATTAGTATTAAATATTAATGCCTTCATTTAACACAGCATGTACTATATTATTAGCAAAACGATACCTATCACTCTATCGAATAGCAGAGTAATACTCGACAAATTGAGGTCAAGTTTGAAATATAAAAGTTCTAAAATATTTTTCTAAACAGGTATATCACAAGAGGTTAGGCGCGATCTAGTGGCGAGCATGGAACTACTCCCACTGCTGCTGCCTAGCATCAGTGAATTTCCCTTCCTCTCAACATACATATATATATATATATATATATATATAA
The DNA here is from genome assembly GCF_026212275.2 of Microplitis demolitor. Taxonomy (NCBI): domain Eukaryota; kingdom Metazoa; phylum Arthropoda; class Insecta; order Hymenoptera; family Braconidae; genus Microplitis; species Microplitis demolitor. Next base: position 22,178,433 of record NC_068549.1, on the reverse strand, counting down.
TGTAAAAACTTTGAGACCCCGAGATACTTTAATTTTTCGCCTCGCGTAGATAATAAAATAATAGAAAAATCGTTATTAATTTAATATAACTAATATTTTTAGATCGAGGATGCCAAAATATTTGAAAATGAAATAAAAATGATGACATCGACCTTGAAAGATATGGAATCAGTGTTGAAGGATACTAAACTTGGGGGACGATGTTATTATGCTCAGCTTAAAGATCCTACGTTATTAGTAATCGAAGATTTGGCGCCATTAGGTTTTCGTATGGCCGATCGTCAACTTGGTCTTGACCTTCAACACTGCACTCTGGCGTTACAGCGATTGGCTAAATTTCATGCAAGTTCCGTGCTGGTTTGTGAAAATGTTAGTGTCGTTTATTTTGACTATATTGTAGAAAGACATTTAGTTGGATTCCATTAACTCAGAACTTCCCCTCAATATTAACCCCCACTATGAGTTACGCTGTCTCCCACCCCATTCATGTAGGTATAATAGCGCTCGATATTAATGTTTATGTTTATTTTTATTTAGAAGCCTAAGTACAAAAAAGATCATAGCAAAGGAATGTTTTCTAGTGACTTTCCACCCGACGCTGCTAAATTTTTTACGGATTCAATAAATTCTATGGTAAAAGCAGCTGAAACATGGTCAGAATTGAGTGTAGAATGCAGAGAAAAATTAAGAAAGTTGTCGAATACTCTTTTTCCTAAAGCATGTGAAATAGCTAAACTCAATGAATCGGAATTCAATGTATTAAACCATGGCGATTACTGGGTCAATAATATGTTGTTCAAATACAACGACAGAGGGAATGTTGTGGATCATGTTTTTGTAAGCTAAAGTCTATAATTAACTCAAATAAACTTAAAATCGCTAGAGTCAAAAACTAATAGTTTGCATTTAATTTTCTTAGGTTGATTTTCAAATGTGCAATTACGGGACCCCTGCTATAGATCTTCAGTATTTCTTTAATACAAGTGCTTCTGAAGAAGTGTTGGCACTTCATAAAGATTCTCTATTTGATGAATATGTAAAAGTTCTTTCTACGACAATGAAAAATATCGGATGCAAAACTTGCCCTCCTAGTCTCAGTTACATAAAAAATATATTTAGTGAACTCGAAATTATTGGTTTAGTAGTAGCCTGCACAGCTCTTCCAATCATGATGACTGATAAGAGTCAAGCGAAAGATCATGAAGAATTGGTGAATACGAGTGCTGCTGATTTCAATGCAGATGCTTACAAAAACAAAGCTTATCAATTAAAAATAGTACCACGGCTTCTGGAATGGAATGCTCGTGGAATACTGGATCTTTGAACTGAACTTCTTTACGAAATATTTAGAAACTGATACTTTTTTTGAAAAGAATGTATAAGATAACGTTCGTTAACCAGCTAACTAGGCTCAAGATTTGAATGGTTCTGAAGGTCAATAGAATAAAATAATAAAAAAAAAATTAAATAAATAAAACTAATTGCAATAATAAATAATAACAAAAATAAATGGCCTTCAAATAATTGAAAAAATTATTAGTTGCAAAAAAAATATTTTATAAAACGATTGTACATATTTCTAATCAAATAGATAAATAAAACACTCATAGTAATGTTTACACGGCTATAAAAATATTAAATTTAGTAAATAATTGGTAGTAGATTAATAAGTAAAAAGCATATTATAGCAAGCATTCCATCACAGTCAGTTATTAGTTTTTCTGAGCAGATGAAAAATTATTTTATAAATTTAATTTTTCCAAAAATTATTTTACCCGCTTTCATGACACTTAAATACCACAATAATAGATGACTATTTATACATCCTTAATGACACATTAATAGTGAATAATGGCGATTATTTGAATGAACGTATGTTGATTGCGCAACCCATTATGACGCGAAGCACTTGACTTTGATATAAGTTACAAAGTATTATTTTAATTTATTGCATGTCAAGTGAAGCCTTGCGCGTTGACAAGTTGTCATCGCGATCTATGTAATAATTTTCTATTTACACTTAGGACTTTAGCATTAAGGAATAAAATGAGAGGCATTTAAAAATTATTTTTAAGATGAATATGACTTTTGATTGTCATCGTCTTATTGACTTTATGTTTAAAAAATTGAGTTAAATAATTATTTAACTCTTGAGTAACAGACACGGAAGAAGAATCAATCTAGTTCAACGATACATTTCTTCGAATGCAGTCATTACTAGTTGCCGTTATTGTCCACTGAGTATTGAATTTACTAATTATATAGAATAAATAATTAATAATAATTTTAATAAAAATAAAAAATGACTCCGCCAGCGTGGATAACTGCACAATTTATAGAAAACGTACTGAAAAATGCAGATAAAAATGATTCAATTTCAGTTAACAATATTTTGGTAAATATTGCGACTAAGAAAGGTGATAATTATACTAGTGACATGTACCGTGTTAATTTTGAATCAACGCGAATTGAAGCTGGCAGAAAAATACACAGAAAAAGTTCACTTATTGTAAAAGTTGCTTTTACTACTGAACAAATACACAAAGAATTAGTAAGTGCTAATTAAAATTTTGAACTTTTTAATTAATCCGGATTTTCAAATAATTCATCAATTTTTTGATTATTCCAAAAATAAGAATTATTCGTAAATTACAAGTGAGAAAATTTTAAGATCACAATTCAAACCAAATTTCGTTTTGGATCACATAATGTGATAACTTGCGAATAATTTGAAATTTTGATTTCAAAATAATTATATTTAAAATTTTATTGAATAATGATTTTTAGATCGAGGATGCCAATATATGTGACAACGAAATAAATATGATGACGTTAACTTTGAAAGAAATGGAATCAGCACTAAAAGACACGAAATTGTGCGGCCGATGTTATTATACTCAAGAAAAAAATCCCCCGATTTTAGTTCTTGAAGATTTGGCGCCCTTGGGATTTATCATGGTTGATCGGCAAGCACGTCTTGATCTCCAACACTCGACTCTGGCGATACGCAGATTAGCTAAGTTTCATGCAAGCTCTGTCCTGGTTTGTGAAAATGTTAGTTATGTATAATTTTATTTTCTTAGACGTACACTGCAAAATATTGGGCTGTGAATTAAGAGTGGCTACGGCTTTTATTTCAATCCGCATTCACTCCGAAAATTTTTCAGTCTAAACACAATTGAATAATATAACGAAGTTATTTACTAATGAATATGTAATTTTTTTGTTAAATAGAAACCTAAATATAAAGATTTCTATACCAGAGGAATGTTTTCTGTTGGTTTTCCGCCTGAATTAGAAAAATTTTTCACGAATGGAACGAAAGCTATTGCTAAAGTAGCAGAGTCCTGGCCAGAATTGAGTAATGATTGCAAAGAAAAACTTAGAAAATTGGGAGATAGGGGTTATTTAAAAGCATGTGAAATAGGAAATTTGAGGGAATCTGAATTCAATGTAATAAATCACGGCGACTATTGGATAAACAATATGCTGTTCAAATACGATGACAAAGGCAATGTAATCGACCATATTTTTGTAAGTTTAATTTTGGATTAAACATAAAGACATTAAATATAAACTGCTCTAAATTGATAAATGCAATAAATTATTTAAGGTTGATTTTCAACTTTGTGTTTACGGAACGCCTGCATTAGATCTTCAGTATTTTTTCAATACGAGTCCTTCTGAAGAAGTATTGATATTTCATAAAAATTATCTTATTGAAGAATACGTTAAAATTCTTTCTACGACAATGATAAATATTGGGTGTAAAACTTGTCCTCCTAGTCTTGATTATATACAGAAAGTCTTGAAGGAGAGAAATTTCATTGGTTTCGTAGTATCCAGTGTTTGCCTCCCGCTCATACTAATTGATAAGAGCCAGGCACAAGGTCTCGATGAAATAATGAGCAGCGACGAAGCTGAATTTAATCCTAATGCATATAAAAATGAAGCTTATAAAAAAATAATGATACGGAGGCTCCAAGAGTGGACTGCTCTCGGATTATTCGATTAATAATCATACGAATATTTGATTATATGCTGCAACAACCAATGCTAAAGATATCGTCACTTTACCTACAAAAAAAAATTATGCAATTATTTAGCTTTAGAATTAATTGGCATTATAAAAAATTTTAAAATAAAATCATTTAAAATCATATTTGGGTTTATTTATTAAACCGGGTGATTAAAATTTTATGTCATAAATATACAAAATAAATATTAAGCGCAAATATTAAATTTTTTTACGCACAGGCAAGAAATTATAAAATATTTACCTACATTATTTATTGCCGCACTGATAGAAGGATTTCTTAATATTCAAAAAAATTTCTTCGTATTTTATAAATCGTTGCTTAAATATTGAGAAATCCTTCTGTTAGTGCGAACATTGTGTTTAAATCTGCAAATTTGTATAATTCCTCGTGCTCTCCATTCTGCCTTAAAGCTTAAACTCAACAGATGGGCAACATTCATACGCATGCGCATTATCGATTCTACAGGAGTCATTCGCTATAGACTATAGCTGACGAATCTGAATTAAGGCAATCTTAGGTTAGTAGTAATTGCAAGGGTCGACAATACTAACAAAACTTCCGTATCTTAAATTTCTAATTACGTTTTTTAAATTTATGGAATTAGAATGATGAAAATTTTCCGAAGTGAATAATTTTTTTTAAAAGTGAAAATACTTAAACAAAATTTAAATGGCAGTGACTTCATAAATAATCATTACTTGTTTATCCAACCTTAAAAAACATAATATTTATTATATTCAATTAAAAAATGGCGGATTGTGAAGAGCTTCATAAAAATTTACTGACATCGATTCGTAATAATGACTTAAATGAATTTTTAAATGTCATTCCATCAAATGCACTTTTATCATCCTCTTTTGGATACAAATTGCTCTGCACTGCTCTAGAATACCAGCAAACAGAAATCGTGATATTTTTATTGGAAAATAAGGTACCAGTAAATACCGTCACTCAAAATGGCAGCCTATCAGCACTGCACCTCGCAGTGATAGGCAACAATTTGAAAATAATTGAAATGCTTTTGGCGAAAAAAGCATCAATTGAAGCCAGAGCAGATATTGTAAGACACCATGACTGTTTGAAGCCCATGTACACATTTTATCATCAAGATGGATACACGCCTCTGCATTTGGCCGTTGAAAAAGGTAATTTTGATATAATAAATCTACTACTAAAATCCGGCGCAGACGTCAATTCCAAAACAAAAGAAGACTTGACACCCATTCATATTGCTGCTATTATGGGCACTGGAGTAATTTTGAAATTACTTGTTAATCACGGTGCAAGTATGGACGTAAAATATTCACGGACGAGAAGAGGAACTTATTCTTACAGTAAACGCAATGGCAAAATATATGAAGGCTACTATTCATATTCCGAAGGGTTTTCTCTACTGCACAGTGCAATCGAAAATAACAATAATGATGTTATCAAAACACTACTAAATTTGAAATTTGACGTTAATGTTGAAGATGCATTTGGTACGACACCTCTGATGATTGCAGCCGGCAAAACAAATTTCCACATTGTTAGATCACTGCTGGATCAAAATGCAAATTTGCATAATATTGATTACGATGGAAAAATGACGATACATTACTTATTTATGAATCGATCAATACAGTTGAGAAGAACATGTGATAGAGAAAAAAATTATATAAGAAATAAAATTGCGCTGATTACTCTGTTAATAAGAAATGACGCTAATTGTGACGCAGAAATTAATGGGATTCGCTTAACGGCTCTTCATTTGGCTGCTTATTACTCGTATCGCGAAGCTGTTGAATTATTGGTTAATTATGGTGTGAATGTTGGTGTACAAACAAATTTCAATGGTAGGAATTACACGGCACTTGAACTTGCTCATGGAGTTTTTAAGACACATGATTTTTTAAAGGCTGAAAAAATTTTTCTGGGCGATTGTTTTCACACTGAACAATGCTGCCGTTATGAAGAACGCGAAGCGACTCTTGTTGTTTTGATAAAACATGTTATGAAGATGAGAGCGCTGGGTGTTGAAGTTTGTAAACAGGATTTGGATTTAATTTACAAGGAATACCGAAATCATTATGATAAGTTCGATAATGTGTTAAGTGAAGAAGTTGATAGAATGAGAAATGAATTTTTTTGTGATAGTTATGTAAGCTTTTATGATATTGTTGTTAAGGATATTGCTAAGCTGGCAATGTATGCAAGGAATAAAAATATCTTTGTGGACAATGATACTTATCGAAATAAATTCCCTAACTTTTACAATATGGCATCTAGTAGGTTTAATCGTGCGCTTAAGAAAAAACAGTGGCTTGATAAGTGCGATCATGTATATTTTATTTTTAGAAGTGTTTTTAAACTACCGGATTATTGTGTAAAGAAAATATTCTCTTATCTATCGCGTGATGATGTGAGAAATTTTTATTAAAAAATATATTGTATCACAAAAAACTCTTTTCTGACCATAGTTTTTAAGATATTCTAAATAAAAAATTGTACAATAAATTTTGAATTGTTGTATTAAAAAATTTACATAAAAGTAACAAGTATTGACTGTATTTAACATAAAGTTTTTACTGGATACTTAACATTGATATTCCTTAAGTGATTACTCGCTAGGCATGCATAAGTTATTGGCTACTGCTGTAAAGCCCTGCTTGCATTGACACTTGAAATCTTCACAAACTGTATTTTGTATCTTACATTGATGATCCCCCAAACAACTCCCCCCTATGATTGGCAAACAAGTTGACCTGTTTTCTGCAAAATTATTTGGTCTACAAGTACATATTTTGTCTTCCGAACACTGACTGTGCCATGGTTCACCACAATCAACATTGTTTTCGCATTGGTATACCGAACTTACTAAATTTTAAAAAAAATAATTTCATTATTATTAATACCAGCTCAATTATTTTAAAAATAACGAATTCAAAAATTATTTTGGCTTACTTCTTACACACTGAGTGTCAGAAACAGGTGCATAGTTTTTTTTGCATTGACATTTATTATTAATACATTCCATAACATCCGAAAGACAGTCAATATCAGATCGACAATAACTTCCAATCATCGGGGCACATGTTGAGTTTCTTAATGCATAATGATCTTCATCACAAACACATACTTTTTCATTCGAACATATTCCATTATTGATGAATTGACAGTCTGAACGTGTCTGACACGGTTTTCCCAATAACGCTTTAATAAAGATATTAATAAAAAAATAATGTATGAAAAATTTTTTTGAATAGAGTGAATTTTTTAATTTGAATAATTATTACTTGGCACACATTTTTTATTTGATTGAGATATATAGTTAGGTCGACATTGACAGCGATTCTCAGTACAAACCGAATTAACAGCAGCGCAATCTGCATCCATTAAACAGTAACCATTTATAAGTGGCGCGCATTTTGAATTATTTAATGCAATAAAATTTGATTCACAAATACATTTATTAACTTTTGAACATTGTGAATGGCTTATGATCTTGCAGCCAAAAGTGGAAGAACAAGAAGAAGCTGTGAGTGCTAAACAGTGAATAAATTATATTAAATTAGGAATGTCAAAGAATAAAAATTAATTGTCAATAGCTGACCGAAATCACAGTTTATTTAAAATATACTAAATAAAATTCACCATATTGTGGTAAACAAACTGTTTCATTCAATTCGATATAACCATCTTGACAAACACATTTACGAAAACCTGAACATTTCGCATGTTCTACTAGTTCACAATCTGCATCGATATTACAGATTCTTTCTAGTGGTCCTGAAAGAAATCTCAATTTTAATCAGAAAAACCTAAATAATGTTATTTTTCAAACACTACTTACTTGGCAGCATTACACAGGTATCTGAATTCAACGGTATGTAGTTTGAGGCACAAACACATTTATAATCCATCGAACATACTGCATTACGAATTAGTAGACAGTCCGTATGATAACTGCAAGGCAATCCTATTTCCACTTGAAAAAAAAAAAGAAAAAAATAGGACCATTAACCTAAAAAACTTCAAAAATATTTCATGCCTGCAGACTGATGGAATTAACTCTTTAACGGTTGGAAGTCTCGAAAAGTTTCCGTGTGTGTCAAGTGGGGAGAGCAAAAAGTTACTAGGAAACAACTTACTAGGAATACATTTATCGTTCGATATTTTCAGAAAATGTTGTTTACATTTGCATTCATTTTTCGTGCAAACGGAATTTTCGGAATAACAATCTTCATCATTCGTACAGAATCCACCTATAACCGGTAAACATGTTGTTTTGTTGAATTGTTTATATCCACTTTTACAAATACATCGACTGTTTGAGGAACAGATACCAAATGGTATTTGACCGCAATCAGAATCTGTTTGACAGGACTCCTGTAACTGGGCTAATAACAAGCAAAAATAGTGTTATATTCCCAATCGGACATAGCTTATCAGGAGCAGAATAAAATACTAATGGAAATCGTCCGACCAACTATTTCAAAAGGACAATTTAAAAGAACTTACCTGGTAAGCACTTGAATGCGTAATAAACATGATTAGGCTTACATTGACATACATTATTAATACAAAGCGAATTGTCGATTGCACAAGGTTCATTGTCTTGACAAACTTGGTTAAGATATGGTGCACACAATGTTGTGCTTATTGGAAAAAAGTGATCATTACAGATGCATTTCCGATTCTTATTACATGTTGCATGTTCAATTGAATTACACCGTCCATTGTTATCACAAAACCCACTCAACTCAACTACATAATTAAGAAAGAAAAGATGTATTAAACTATCGATCTACACTGAAAAATTCATTTATGCGCATAAGTCCCAATCATGTCGCCTGCGCATACCGTTTACTATGGGACACTTGTAAATTTTGTACCAGTTTTCTTATAGTCCGGTGTTACAATGGACCCATAGTAAAATTTGTTGGAAATTTTCACAGTGTAGTTTTTTATAATTGCACATTTATAATGATTACATTTAATACGAATGACGAAATTTATTTTGTCATGTAAATGTTTACGATCAAAATCATAAAAATTAAACTGGTGTTCTTTATTTCAGCTGACTCACCTCCTCTATTTTATGTAGCAAATGTTTGAATAGTAAATACTTACTCCGTACGCATTGGGTATTGAATTTCGGATAATACTCAGGCTTGCATCGACATTTATTGTTAATGCAAAGAGAATTAATGGGTATACAATCATTAGCTGTCAAACAAAATCCGCCCAATAATGGTGTGCAAACTGTTTTATTGAAACAATTTGTATTATAGATGCTGTCACAATCTTTATGATGATTACAGGGGATTCCCTCTTCTTCTAAAATAAGGGAAACAAATAAATGAGTAATACGATAATAGTCGAAATTTGTTTTATTATGCAAAGAAATTCTCACTTCGCATGCACAAATTCTTGGTTATCGGTAGGTAGTCATCGCTACATTTACACTCATTATCAATACAGTGAGAATTATCTGGTGCACACGATTCATTTTTCCAACAGAATCCGCCCAATAATGGTAAACATGTCGTCTCATTTAACTGAACATTATTCGCTCTACAAACGCATTTTTTATCCTTTGAACATTTAGCATGACGTATTGCATCGCAGTCATTATCATTGATACAGGTCATTCTCAATCGCTTTACTATCATAAGAAAAATTAATTCAAAGTAGAAATTCATAGAATATGATCATAAGTTTTGAGATAAAATGAATAGTGTACCCGAAAGTCGGAACGTTTTTCGAGCAAGGAAAATAAAAAACCAAAATGAAAAGTAGATAATCTATTGGATCTAGATTTTTGAAATGTTTCAAATAGGTGCTAGTATATCAGTCAAAAAGTCTAGACCACCCCTAATTTCCGGAACTACCCTTAAGTAGTCAAATTACATGAATTTTTTCATTTTCATTGCGCAAAAAACGTCTCGATCTTCAAGTACAAAATAAATACTTAAAATACCATCTTTGATGCGCTCCAAAGAACTAGTTGATTTAGTTACTTTAACTAATACTTCTGTATAACGACACGAATACCCATCATCAGGATCACACTAAAAATTAAATACAGTATTAATAATTGATGATTTATTTATTTTAAGCTGCATTGCATCCACTAATAACATTTTCCCACTTTGTCATAAAAAAAATTCTATAATATATGAATCGTGTCCATATGTCAGCGTAACAAATTATTATCTTTTCAAATGCAAAAGTGTTAAAATTTTAGCTTTTATTGTATTTTTTGAAATATATATCAAATATTTACGAATAAGATATTGAACGTTTATTAGTATTCTAATACGGAGACGCATTTTTTTAAAATAAAATACTTACTTGGTGTACATTTGTGGGATTATCTTTACTTTCGGTGACAAAATTCCTGAATATTATGATGAATACGAAAATCCGGTAAATTTTTGTCACTAAAACAAAAATAGACATTTTAAAGTTTATATTATTTTGAATTAAAAAATTGAATGCAATAGTTGCTTTCAGAAGTTTCTTTTACGCGTCGTACTTAGCTATTAAAAGATATTTTCTGATGACTTGAATCGTCAGCAAAAAACTCAAAAATAAACAGTTATCGATAAAGGTTATTATTAAAACAATTATGTTTGTTCTAAAAAATTTTTATAGCTAGTAATTACGATTTTGAAGTTTTTTTATAATAGATAGACTATTTATTAATTACTCAATAAAAAAAATAAAATAACCTAAAGTGAACTTTTTTGACAATGAAATCAAATTAAACATTTTATAAATTATCAACAAAAAATATCCCAATAGCCATGGGTCTACAGCAGGTTCCCTTCAATTTGACGTCGGGATGTCAAATTCCGACTTTTTGACTTTTTACCACAATATGAATATGAATTGACGTCAACTATCTGCTGTCTCAATCTGAAGGCGTTGACCCCGAAAATTGTCATCTATTTGCTTTCAAATTGACAGCAAGTTGGTGTCATTTAACTTGGACGAAAATTTTTTGCAGTCAATTGTGGCAGTAAATTTACGTCAATTTGTCATCATTTTGACCATCAGAGTATATGAGGCTCAAGTACCATGACAAGGTAATAAAGATTTATCTTCGCATGGTAATAAAAATTACTTTCTTATCAATCAGACAATAATTTTATGGTAAAGTTGAAAATGATGTAAATTCCTGAATTATCAACTAGTAATTTATCAAATACAGATTTACCCGCATTCCTTATCGCTTACACTTTTCAAAAAAAAAAAAAATAGCTATAAATCTAATTATCTCTAATTATCACAAATACTTACCTAAAAGTATCAATTAACTTTATGACTTATCTTATCAAATTGTTATTTTTTCCCACACGAAAATAAACCTTTATCATTCTTTACTACATATTTTGCTATCTCTAAGATACATACTTTAGACGAATTCCGAAATTTGATACCTCGCATTACACAAATTTCACTATGGACTTGAAATTAAAAAATACCTCACTGTTTCTTATATAATTGCGCTGAAAATAATTCAGGTTGATATTGAGTGGATGTATATAGTACAGTTTTATATGTTTTTTGGTACCAAATATATATATTCAAAATGTATATGTACATATCTTTTGTCTCGCAACGAATACCGTATACATTATATGCTATAGTAGAGTATAGAATATATATATATATATATATATGTGATATGAGTCGGAGTTGCGTTACCCAGACTTTACGGGCAGTCAGCCAATGAAGATTATGTTGCACGCTTTTATAGTTGGTTTTATTGAGCCCAGGCCCTTTTGGTTGAGTTTTTGGATCTCTGCAATCTCCATATACATATACATATATATATATATATATATATATATATATATATAACTCCGTTTTGTTCAGGCAGTTTCGCTAGTCTGTATTCCACATCCGTTGGTACTGTTGGTTAAAAAAAAAAAGTACATATAGATATATATTTCAACTAACAATAGCGTAAATTTATGACAGTTGGGTTTACATGAATATGTCTAGGGCGTTGTTAAAAAATACTTTTAGTTATTTGGCACAGGTTCTTAATAAATAACAAAATTTATAAAAAACTACCACTAATAGTATGTTTAATATTTTTTCATTCGCTGTAGTAGCTTTCAAAAAACCATTTTGGTCATTATAGTTTTTTTACCAGAAAATTTTTTGCACTGTCTTGAAAAAAAAAATTTTCTGGTGTAAGAAAAAAGTTTCTGCACCACGAAATTATTTTTAGTCCTTAGAAAAATTTTTATTTCTGTGTATAAAAGCCCTCGAATTGTAAAGAAAAAAGTCAGTAAGCCAATGAATAGTAAATAAAAAAGAATGAACCTGCCTTCTTTATTCGAATACTGAACTGGTTGATAAATCGGTATATTCAGTTAACTAATTAATTTGATGGTACTTGAATGAAATAGCAGTGTCTCGGATCTGGTCCTAACAAATTACCGAAACACACAATATATCCTTTCCATCGAGCTTAATCAAACAGGGATAGCGGATGATGGCTCGCTGGCCCTCGACATATTTGCCCATGCCCATGCCCGTTAGGCCAGTCAATGATTTTATTGGGCAGTTGGATAGCTACTAGAGTGGATAGAGAAGAGGATACCGAGCACCCGACATCCCCAAGAGCTGCCAAGTATAATGGTGGTATGGCTGTATGTTTGAGGCAGAAGCAGAGGGTCAGCATCAACTATCACCACAACAACTAAATCCTAACCCTTCTTGAAATTTTCTCGTACATGTGTTGGATTAAATTTCATCTACTTCCTCTATGCCTATATATATATATCTATAAAATGTATACCGTTGTCCACTTCATAATGACCTAACTCAGTGTACTCGGTTATACCCTGGTCAAATGGAAAAGGGTCCAACATTCCCGACGTAGGGCATAGAATACTATCGTACTGATAGTTACCCCGAAGGCATTCTACTGGATGTACACCAGCGGACCTTGGCCTCTGTCCACATTTCATCTGAGTCTGCAATTGCGTCTAGATACATCGTTTGATAGCCCCGAGCGTGTTTAGGACATTACACGATTGCCGAGGGGATAAGGAATCTGTGGGTTACGAGTCTTAAGAAATATTCCCTTCAAATTTAAAATCCCTCGAGATACTGGAGATTTTTTAAAACTTTTTTTATGTTAAGATGTTGAAAATTACGGTGCGATTGGGGTGAATTGAGTAAATAATCTAAGGGGTGAGGCAATTAATTTATCGGTTATTTATTTTAGCTCAATTTTTTTTTTCCAAAATGAATAATCGAAATTAGGACTAAATTTTTTTTGCAAAATTTCGATTACTGACCGGAAATTTAATTTCGACTCAATTTATCGAAAATGGGGGTGAAAAAAAAAATTTTATGTAAAACAGTGAGAAGTATTCAAATTTATGAAAATTTACAAAAAAAAAGTCATTATTAATTCCGTTATAATTAAGGAACACAAGAGTAAATTAGACAATTAAATCAATTAACAATGACCTTGACCTTATAGAAAAAAAAAGAGGTTCACATAAAAAGTATGGCATAACTTTTCCTGTTAAAAAAGCTATACATTAATATGACTCACCAGACGGTGTATTTTTTACTCGGGTGTCCAACCCAGACTGTCTACGACTCTACAGCTACAAGCTATATTAATGTATTAAATTAAGTACGTGACATTGTAGTAACTTGCATACAAAATAGTTGAATGAAAAAGTTTGTAATGAAACTAATCCAACTTACTGAAGTTAACTATTTTCTTTTTAAATATTTTTCATCTCATAGCTTCTTTATAAAGTAGATATGAATTATTTAACAACATTGCAGCGCATAATGAATAAAATTATCTTTGTCTTTAACACTAGCAATATTCTCGTTCGCTTCGCTAGAAGTCGATTCGGTTTTTTTCAAAACTTTCAAATTTACATTTTAGTTTTTGTGAAAAAAATATAATTACGGCTTAACTATTGAAGATATGACAAAAGTGTATATAGACAAATTTGTAGCCGGTTAAATTTTCTACAAAAAAGGTCTCTTAACGTTTTTACGTACAATCGATAATTTCGATGTAATCGATATTTTTAGTAAAATAGTCAATTTTAAGACATATTGAAAATAAATAAATTCCTTACTTATTTACTCTATAACTTGAAAACTATCAGAGATATCTCAATAAGCCTAAGGACCTTTTTTGTAGCAAATGAAATTTCCTACAATTTTTGTTTAAAACTTTTTTTTCTAAAGTCTATAGTTTTTCCACAAATTCAATTTTAAAATAAACGCGCCTTTATTTTAAAATTTTTTTGTTGATGTTTAATTAATTAGACACTGTTAATTAAAAATAAATAATTTTTTTTTATATTACAAAAACGTTATAATTTATTATAAATATATATATTTAAATTCATTTATCATAATATAAAAAATTGTCAATGTATTTTATTTTATAATTAATATATTTCAGTTACAAAACATTAAAGTCGAGTTGTCTGATAAATTTGACAGCCGATGCGATATAAATGCATTCGTCTCTATGAATAATAAGTAGTGACTAGTAATATGTATAGATATAGGATCGGGTATAAAATGAAACCGCGAGTAGTTTAAATGCCATGTGATTGTCGTAGACGAGGACGGTGTCATTGACATTGTGCAGACGTAGACGTAGATATAAATGCAAATGTAGATGTTGATGTAGATGTAGATGTAGACATCAGGATTGCTATTGGTGTTGTGCAGACTTATCCACGTAAAGTGGGTTCCGATTCCAATTTCTAAATCGACGCTAACCATCAAACTGTCATATAGATACAAGTTTTGGTAATTGCACTCCGACAATATGTGTATATATGGAGAGTATATGTATATAAATTGGGAATTGTGATAATATCAATAAAATATACCTTAAGAGATGGGGGAAATAGTTATATAGTAAATTTAACGGAGATTATAAGTGACAATATCTGTGAGGCTAATGGAGTTTCAGATGGCAGAGCAAGTTTTGTTGTCAACGCCAGATGTTCAAAAGCCAGCAGCTTATTCTCGTGAAAAAAAATTTATTTTAGGGATTGGATGAAAAAAAAAATTTTTTTTGGTCATTAGATTTTTTTTATTTTTCTGAACAGGATAAGACAAAAAAAAATAACTAAACCAATAAATTTAGTGTTTTTTTTTAATTGTTTAAAAAAATTAGTGACTAAAATTTTCTCAGGAAATTTTTATTATTCAATTTTTTTGATGCTTACTTTGTAATGGTAAATTTTTTGAATTGTACTTAAGGTATTATGTTTTCTTAATTCATTAGTTGATTTACTGTTTGTTTTCTCCATTTGTCAATTTTATTTTTTCAATGCGAAAACACTGTTTATTAATTTTGTACATATATATATATATATATATATATATATATATATACGTATATAATTTTTAACAGTGTTTACTCACTATATACTTTTGAATTACTTGAATTCTGTAACTAGACTAGTTCATTGATTTAAAAAACATACTCTTGCCTTTATATTTTTTTTATCGAGCCTTATCATACTTCATTAAAAATACTTAGCGTCTATTACCTATCAGTAGCATAGAAACACAATTATTATTTATTATAAAATATATATTACGGTTCAGTCACAAGCTTACTCATTTTGAAAAGCTTCGTGTACTTTCGTTACGTCCGGGAACTGCCGAACTCGCTACTGACTTCAAGGTTAGAATAGTGCCGGTTAGCTACCAGCCGACCAATCAGGAAAATTGGCGGGTATCTATACCCTGTTGGCGCGCTTTTAAGCCAATAGGAAAATTCGCTGGGACAGTCATGCTGTCCACGTGACCACCAAGCGGTGAAGAAAGAAGACACTGCCATTCAAGGGCTTTTTGCTTCTGGTCTTCAAGCCCTTCATCTCGTGCTTATCTTCTACATTGTGCAGTCCACGTGTTCTAAAACCGCTTTGCTTTATACAAATTATTCCTGTGATATAAAACCACTTAACTGACGCTTAATTATTCTTAATAATTAGATAGTACATTAAGGCTACTATTTATTGAGGTTAAATTGATTGTTGCTCGCGTTTAATTAATTACCCTGGTGGAAATTTTTCGGACTTAATAATAAACTTTATTTAGTAATAAACTATTTATATAAAAGTATATGAAATAGAATAAAATAAATCGTTGGATGATAAAAAATTTTTATTGCTTATAATCCATATTTTGCAAATATACATGCATTTTAGTTTGATCAATGAAATGATAGTTATTGAAGAAAAAAGATAAAATATTTCATGTAATAAAACAAAGAAAACAACAAAGTAATTTTATTCAGTTAATGTCTTCTATTCCATGATCCACCGTAATGTCCACCTCCATGACCATGATGATAATTTGGGCGATGGTTGTAATGAGAGCCACCATATCCATGATTCTGATGCCCCCGACCGCGGTATGGTTCAGGTTCTGCTGCTCTGTCGACTCTCAGAACTGCTTCATCTTACAAAACAAAAATAAATATTTATTTTTCTGGAAAATACTATTCACTTAAATAATTTGCTTACAAATAAACGGTAATTTTACTTTACGCTCTTTTAAAATGAATTTTCATTGCGAATCAGTCTCAAGTATATCATGTACCTGAAAATTGGAACGTTTTTTGCGCAACGAAACGAAAAAATTTGTGATTTGGCTGCTGAAAAGTGACTTCAGGAATAATTGGGCATGGCTACATTTTTCAGCTGACGTGTGAAACATTTAAGAAGCCAAGATCTAAATTTTTTCTTTTCATTCCGTTTTTGCAAAAACATGCAATGCAGCAAATACATGTATTTGTGATTCATGAAAAACGTTGCGATCTTCAGCTACATAGCATATCACTGATTCATTTTAAGAGAGTAGAGATTCAAAATTACGCGAACAATATCGTGACTAAAACAATAACATCACGGATATTTGAATAGTATCCCGCACTTTGTAGCTTTCAATACCCAAGGTTACAAATTCTTTATAAATTTTTGCGCATGTTCAAATTAATCGTTTATTAATCCATTTATAATCAGCATTGATAATAAAAAATGTATTTAGTTTTTGCAGAAAAATGTTACAAAAATAAAATCGATTTATTGGAGATCTATGTTTTATATTTTTTATTATTCATGCGATATAAGAGTTATCTTGTCGCACGCAAATTTACTTGTCGCATGCAGATTATCGTATAACCCACAAAAATGTCGCGGTAACAGTTGAATCAGCAAAAAGCTACTTGGAGAATAAAACAGCGAGCACTAAAATAGTACTCATATCGCATTAATAATAAAAAAGCGCTCAACTTTGCTTTCGTGGACAATCGACAACTTACCACACTAGTTGTACAATATAATATTAATCTACTATTAATTATTTTTTACACTCACCATTCAAATCCGATGATGAATAAACAAAGGCACAACAGACGAAAAGAACGAAGACAAAAAGGAATAATCCAAGTTTACTCATTGTGTCAAATCTTATTATTCGATTGTTTTATAAGAGATTCGATACTACTGTTCTTCAAAGTCTCGAAGAATATTTAGAAATCCTCTAAAATCGCGGGTTTATATACCCACGGAAGATCCATCTCCACTCGTCTGGGCCTAGGGTATTCTGATGACCTTCTCAAGAACAAATATTAAATGCATTTTTGTTTTTCAACCGGTTTCATTATTCTGAACATATACTATTCATAATGAAAAATAGCGTCATTGTGATGTTTTCAACTTCCTAAAAAAAGCTACCACTCGCTAAAGTTTACTCTTGTATATTTAAATGTTACCAGTTACTCAAGGACTCTTTATTGGAGTTAATATATCAATAAATTTTTCGTTATTTATGATATTAATTAACGATGGTATTTAAGGAAATCATATCTTTTATTTTTTTTTGAACGACTATTTGAAATGTCATATTCAACCGGTTTTTGAATTCTATTTTTTTATAACAAGTATTAAATGTCATGGATTGAGTTAGGCTGTCAAAAAAAGCGATAACAAGTTTGGCTTACTATCAGCATACTGGTCCGCTTCACGCTTATACTTCATTTTTTCATACATACCTTTCTTATATATAAATATATATATTTATTTCAATGTACGAAAATTTTTCGTTTTCATCGTGCGGCTCTTGAAAATATTCAATCTAACCGGATCTCGATTGCTATTTTTTTTTATAACTTGTTTAAAATCTCGCGGGATCTTGGGTTAGGCAGTCGAAAAAAATAAAAAATAATATGGGATTTTTAAATTTAAACAAGTAATAAATTCTAAACTTATTATAAAAACACTGAAGCCAAACAGGCGAATGTAACGCCAATCAGATGCTTGTGACACATAAAAGTATTCATTGAACTGAATCAGGTGATAATAAAAATTTTATGAAGCAGAACATGTCAATTGCACATCAATTACACACTGATAATAATCGAACGCATCCACTGTGCGCTTAGAAAAAATATAATTTTTTTTTTTTTCAGTAAAACATGTCAGTAACACTTGAATATTTTTTTTTGCCATGATCGTTCCCATGAGAAATTTTCAAGAAAATTATATGTTCCATTTTACCCCGGATCCTAATTGTCCCAAAAATACGGAAAAATTTTGGACAAAAATTACTTTTTTTTTTTTTACTTAATTTTAGGGAGCCATCTTGCCCTGGTCTTCCGTAGCGCACGGAATTGAACGTACTCATAAATTATTTAAATTTACAAAAAAAAAAAAAAATTTCTTTTCGATTAAGTGATGAACTATTTTTATTCAAAGTTTAAATCGAGTTTAAAAATTAACTCGCGGAAACAAAAAATTTATCCAAGTACTTTTCGTGCACTTGGATAGATTCCAGGGTTTTGAGGATATGTCAAGGGTGTAATAAAAGGACGAAAAACCGAGGGATAGTCGGTGGGATATATAGAGCTGTGTCGAGTTTTCGATACACTTACAACGGTCAAAGAGTGTCTTTTTTATTATTAACAAATGCCAAAGAAAAACTATTCCACATCTACTTCTTATCTTCTTTACCTTTTCTTGTTTTTTTTTATTATTTATTCTTACTCCTTTTAACTGTCGTATGCGTACGGAATCCATAGATCGTGATGATCTGAATCATTTACGATCCTTAAGGATAAATTTACTGAGACATGTGACATCCAATGGCGAAAATAAAATTTTCTTTCTCAACCCTCATATCAATAAAGCCATATCTATATATACCAATGTATTTCTTATATTTTCCTTACATACATCGATACACATGAATATAAATAATAATAATAATAATCATAAAAAACAGCACTCGTGCAAAATCTGTATTGATTTATTTTTTTTTTGCTCCTCAGACGTCCCTATTTTTTTTATATTTTCTTATTCAAAATCTAAAATAATAAAATATACTACTGATTTATACCCATTGAGATATTGGAGCCTTCTATTCGGTTTTTTTTATGAGAAAAATAAGGGGGAGTTATGACCGCCTCAAAGTGATCATTGAATTTTTTTTTATTAATTTTTGTTATTGAAAAATATTTTATAGAAAAAAGTGAAAGTTAAAATAAAAATTAAATTGAAGTATCCCCGGTCGAAAAATTTGATTTTTTTTAAATCAAATAAAAATTTTAAGTTACTTATATTCAATTTCATTTTTTATTTTTATTTAATTAACATTTTAAATGTAATCGAATTTTCCTCGTTCTATTCCTTATTTGGACCATTTTCGAGCTTTTTCTCAATAATTTTAAGTCTGGTTTTGGTCGCCTCTAGATCTAAGTCCGGCTTTTTTCTCATAATAGGGTCGAAGTACCATTTGTGGTCACTGGTCCATTTTTGAACATTTAATACTCAATGTTAATTAATAAAAAAGTCTAATATCAACTTTTCATTTTAGAAGTTTGATAAAAGTATTCTTGCATACACTTCAAAAATTAGTTACGTCATTGCGTCTTTTGCATGAATCTGAAAATCGGAACAGTTTTCGCGCAACGAAATGAAAAAATTTGTGATTTGGCTGCTGAAAAAATGAATTAAGGAATAATTGGGCGCAGCTACATTTTTCAGCTGACATGTGAAACATTTAAGAAATCAAGATCTAAATTTATTTCTTTTCATTCCGTTTTTGCAAAAACATGCAATGCAGCCAATGCATGTATTTTTGTCTCGTGCGATCTTCAGGTACATTCTTTTACAAATTAATTCAAATATAATTTAATTTGACTGAAATAAGATCAAATTTCAATCGACGCGGAAAACAAAGAAATTTTTTTTATTTATATGCTTTGAAACCGTTTTTGCAGACGCGAAACCCTTATTAGTTGAACTGAAGTTTGATCGACCATACTTTTCCCATTCCTTATCATATATATCGGAGTTGTGTACATCATTTTACGTGATATAGTATTGGAATATCATCGACACGCTCTTCTGGTCTTTTTCATATCAAAGAAAGTGGAAACGCGTATCTCCGGACCCTTTTCTATTCACTGTCCACTATTTGATCTTATACCCTCCTCATTCCTATTTTTTTCGGTTCCTTCATCTTTTAAGCGGCTCCTGACATCCTCAGATGCCTTTGCCATTCAACAGCACTCACTGGCACATGTAAATACAACTTTCACGTCCATATATATTTTATTTATATTTATATTTATTTTTTCCCTTATTTATTTTTATTTTACTTTTACTTTTCCTTAATATTTTTTTCGGTTGGTTATTTTTTACAGTTTGTGCAGACATTAAATTTTATTTTCCGTGCGCTAAACCCAACGTGTGTTCACTATTTTTTTTATATCATATATGCATGACATCAAGGGAGCGGAGCCCCTAGTTTATAACTATACTCTAAATAAAAAATATTATTAAAATTTTTCTAACGAAATTTTTCGGATGAATTAATTTTATCTTATGTAACTTATGCCGAAGAATATGCCGCTAAATGGCCAGTCATTCATAAAATTTTAAATTAAAGTAAATTTGTTTCTGATTGGTCAAAAATGTCATTTAATATATTTTAAATCACTCATTTTTATATTAAACCACACACGGATGAAAATAGTCGGTAGCCGCTACCAATTATTTTTTGGCAGCCGCTACCTACTTTTCGGTATCAGCTACCTATTATCAATGAAATGGGCGGAGTAGATCCCCACTTAATAATTCAATCCAATAACTAATCACCTTTCTCTCTTATGACGTCACTTTGAATTTAGCTACCTTATTAACATAACCAAAATCTCTAGACTGCGCATGCGCATATTATTAATCAGCATACGCATTTGTAGATCAATGCAACTTCAACTCAATTTTATAACCTTAAATATTGCTCTTCATTGGAAAGTAAGACATAACACTAAAATTAACTTGTTTTTTTATTAAGTCGTTATGTTACGTGAATAGTGGAAATGGAAATTATCTACGGGGTTAAATTATAAAAATTAAAAAATACTTCAAATAGAGAGCAAATGATACATAAATTTTAAAAAATAAAGAAACAGATGACTTATTTTTCTTAAATATCACTTTATTCAGATCGTAATTTTTACAATTCTTGAAAAAAAAAGGAAGTTTTGAAAATCAAAGCAAATTTCAAAATTTCTTTTACAGACAATAACTCGCCATAAACAATTAAATTAAACTGATTTTATACTGTGTGCATTTTCATAACAACGCATATTGACATCATCTAGTAAATCGAATAAAGTATGAACAGAACAAATAAATTTCTTTCCACCTTCAAGCACTGCACAAGATGTTGAATAGCTACCTTTGGCGCATTCGCTATCCGCCATTTCAATAACAATATTGTAATTCAATTCATGATCGATAAATTGTAATTGTGCATTAACGATGTTGGTGAAAATAAGTTCATGTTCGCCTTCATATATTTGAGAAATTTTTCTTATCCCTTGTGCCACAAGAAATTGAACGGTTGGATCGTCTGTTGGCAGATCTTCCACTTGTGCAATTATGTGTGACAATGTCGCAATAATCGATATTTGCAATATTGTAAACACGAATAATAGTTTTTTTTCGTTAGACATATCGCACTGTTTTTATTTTATCACTTATTTTGGTTTCAAATGTCGACTGTTTAGTAGATAGTGCGTACAGTTGCACCGGCTACTTAAAGCAATAATTATTGCCTGAGGGCACGTAATACCATTCAATGTATTGCCCATATATGTAATAACAAATTAAAAAATGGGAGACGTTCATACAGGAACTTAGGCTTTACGACGCATATTGTGGTTATGAAATAGTTGTTTAATGACAGTTGATAATGTTAGTATTTTCAGAGGCTAATCTTGTCGATGATCATACGTTTTAACGTTATGAAAAAATTTTTTAATTACAACAAAAAAAACCCATGTTGTAAAATAAATAAATCTATTGATAGCTAATATATTTCAGAAAATACGGTGTAAGCCTTATTCCGGGTTTTTCAACCGGAAAACGGTGTTAAAACTTTTCGTGTTAAAAAAAGTAGTTTTATTTTTCAAGTATCAGAAGCTGAATTGTATTTCAATTACTAAAAAAAATTTTATTGTTTCAAAATTAATGATACGATTTAATTAGACAAGTGATAAAAAATTTTTTAGTTCGCAGTTTTTACGAAATATTGTCATTGTTTTTTTTTTTCTGTTAGATAGACCTTAAAGTACATTTTCACACCCTCATACTTTGACTAGAGTTAATTTACTCACATGTACACTTTTTTTACAGGGGTTAGATAATACCGCTAAGCTAGTCTGAGCTCATTTTGACGCCATTTTTTTTTTTTTTCACAGTAGAAGACGATTATTTCTTATGTTTGAAAAATATATCGTAATCTCCTCAAAATATGAAAATTTTAAATTTTACGACAATTGAGCACTACTTCCTGCTTCGCGATCGAGGTGTGCAAAATTTGAATGCAGTAAAATAAGTTTTGGGGTAAATAATTTTTAGCGTAAATCATGCATCCTTCAATATATTTTTTTTGTATATGTTTTGCAAATAATAAAAAAAATAAGTGAGGATAATGATGATAAATATACTTTCGTTTTGAGTATGTCATAAGAAAAGTAATAAAAACAGTAACTGTTAGATCAATAAAAACGTGAAATTTGAACCAGTAAGGGAGTCATTTGATAGCGCGGATCGTAAGTACCGAGCGTAAGAAAAAGTGATCCCTTATGTATGTGTTATGAGAACGCTTCGGGGTTAAATTCAGAGGGTTGTTTTATTCTATTTACAATCTTCTACATCTTTGTGTTCGTCTTTTTCTACATAACATTTCTTATTTCATACTACACATCTATATAAATTTTTTATATATCTTTTTTCGCTCGTCAAAGGACCAACACAAGGAAAGATATCGGACCTGAGTGAACTTCAAAGCTCCATGTCACAGGGAATGTTTGTTGTCGGTATAAAAAAATAAAAATATTGAATCGATAAGTTTTAGGTTACCTCGCGGTTGAATGAATATTTCCAAGAGATAAACATTTAGTTTTCCATTGACATCGGGAATAACTTTATTCTCTAGCTCTCTTTCCTTCGATGGTGATCTACTATACTCTGGGTATAAATTTACGGTAAATTCTCTACTCAGATGTTTTCCATAAAATTGAACAGTCAGCTTGTAATAAATTATCTTGTTTTATCCTGTTACATTATTTTTTTCTAGATTCTCAGAGGATACTCTTTTACAAACTTAACTGGCTACGTAACATTTGACCCAAAGACAACATGAGACAAAATACCCATCAGATTGATTTTTACCACTTGAGTCGTTTCTAAACCAGTTGGTACTCTGTTTCATTCCACTTAGGTCTGCATTAACCAATGAAATGACAGAAACCCCTTCCAATGACGCGCCATTTTGGAACACAGGAAGCCATTTGCTTTTTGACAAATCATTAACCACCAATCGGTAAGCGGCCATTTAAGGTTTGCTTTGCAGACATGATAAGATACGATAATCAGGCATGCGTTGGATAAAATAACCTTAAAATGAATATTTTGTCGTGTGTATTTTGATTTTAGGTCGAACGTATCATACAAAATTATAGAATGCGTTTTTGTGAAATCGACTTACTATTCTTGCCACCAGGTGGCACTTTTCTATGATGTAGAAGACGACATATTTATAGTAAAAAATAAAGAGATAAATTATAAAATTAGACATAAGATCTTAAAATTAAAAAGATTAACAATAGGTAAAGGAAGGGTTACATAAAAAAACGCATAATTATTTTTTTAAAATTTTATTTTTAAACCTTTATCTTTATGATATTGGCATAAAAATGTGTTATTATTAATATGTATACTTTCCTTTAAATCATCATACTCGTATTCTCAATAGCGTTTACAATAATAATTAATAATTAATCGTAATTAATATTTTTAATATAATAATCATAATCATAATAGAAATTATAATAATATAATAATTAATAATAATAATTATAATATTACCGTCACAATATATTCACGTATACATATATATTATACTATAATATATATCTATAACTATGTTATATTATGTCCACGATTTCGCATACAGTAATTAATAATTAATCATAATTACATTGTGTATGTTGCGTACATTTTTTTTTTTATTTACGTGGTACCCACACTAAACATATATAAAAGCAGTATAAAGCTCGTTCCTCACACATATTTCACTGTTTACTTATATTTTTATCCATTTTTTTTTTTTTTTTTTTTTTTTTTTTTTTTTTTTAATTAATTAATAATTATTTATTAATTAAGATTTTTTTTTTGCTTTACATTTAAATTTCTTCTATACACCTAGATGACAAATTATTTTATATCGTTAATAAATGCATTTTATTTATACTTAATGAAATAAGTAAAATAATAATAATAATAATTGTAAAATAATATTTAATTAAATCATACAATGCGATCCGGCGCGGTTTTATCGTGACTAACTAAAAGTTATTATTTTTTTTACTACTGTTTTGCTAGATTGTTTCAATTGTTTATCGTTGTCGGTTGTTGGTCGGTGGGATTTTTTTTTTTTTAATTTTAGGGTTAGGAAAAAAAATTAGTAATAAATAAATAAAAGAATTGAATTTTTCTAAATAATATGACAGCTGATATATTCTCTTTTTCTAACAAGCATTCTTAACCATAAAATTTTTAATTGAAAATTATAATTAATTTCTTAAAAAAAAAAAAAAAAAAAAAAAAACTAATTAATTTCAATTAAAAATCCTTTCCTCAGATACAATAAGCCAGTAGGAATATGACTCATTATAAAAAAAATATAACTTTTTAAAATAGAAAGAGAAATTTTTTTTATTGAATTTTAAACGCCCAGCGTTTTTATATTTTTGCATTTTTTTTATTATTTTTCCAACAGTAAATTCTTTCTGTCAATATTATTTTTATTTTTACGACTAATATTTTATGACATTTTTTTCTCTTCCTATTAAAAAAAAAAAAAATAGTTTTTTTTTTTGTAAACCAGCCGACAATAGACTAAAATTTTTATAACTTAACACTAATTACCTTATCGTAAATAAAAATAAAAAAACCACACCTCTAGAGGCAATTATCGACTGATATCTTTAACTTTTCGTATACAATTTGTAATCTACAGTGGCATTTATTTTACTAACACATGTGATTAAAGTATCAAAAATGTTCTAAGAAAAACAATAAAATTGTGATGTATTTTTTTTTTATTAAAAAAAAAAATTGATGTTCCTACTGGCAAAAGGTACAGCGTAGTATCTAAACTCGTTTTTCTATCAATTAATTATTATTTTTTTTATATTAAACTCTCGCCATTACAAGCCAACCAAACAAATATATAATGCATACAATACAATTACAATACCAATTCATTAAATATATCAACTTTTATAATCTAACGATTTTAATAATAATAACTAATTTAATAATAATAATAATAATTCATAATTAATTTAATAATAATATAATTAATAATCATTGACAATAATTTTAATCATTAAGTATAATTATTATAACTTTTTTTTAATAATTGTTATAATATAGATTTAATCATTCATACATCCCATAATTGTACCACAAATTTCGTTTATTAATATTTTTATTTTTTGTTTTTTTGGGTTACGGTCGATTGTGTAAATAATTTTTTGGCAGTTTCTATTTACCTGTGACTCTAATTTTATTACTTATGCTGAAGTATATTTTAGGCATTAACGTTTTTTTGAATTACGTAAATTGGAAATATTCTTAAATATCAATAGATGGCAGTATGAGATATTTTATTTATAATTTACGCATACGTTGATTGTATATGCTCATATTTTTTTTTTAAGCAACTACTGTCCTCTATAAATATTAGAAAATTTTTCCTTAATTATTGTGTATATTTAGTAAATAAAAACATGAAAAAGAACTTTGTTGGTAGCATTAACCTTCGGCTTGTGCGTTAATGGCATTAGCCTTCGGCTTTTAGATTGGTAGCATTTGCCTTTGGCTCATACATTGACAGTATGTCTTTAGTTCGTTTGTTGGTAGCATTAGCCTCCGGCTCTTGTATTGGTAGCATTCACCTTTGGCTCCTGCACTAATAGCATTAGCACCCGGCTCTTGTATTAGCAGCAATAGCCTTTGGCTTCTGTATTGGTAGCATTGGCCTTTGGCTCCTGTATTGGCAGCATTAGCCTTTGGCTGCTGTATTGGTAGCAGGGGCCTCTGGCTTCTGCGTTAATAATATTAGCACCCAGCTCTTGCATTGGCAGCATTAGCCTTCGGCTTATGCAACATATATTCCATTTCATAGATTCATGTCATAAAATACAAATATTTTTTTAAAAAATAATTTATTACTATTTACTATTGTCATTAAATATAAACGAACGTAAATTTAAATATATTTAATATTTTAATTTTTTTAATCAACAATTTATTTAAATAGGACGAAGTTCATTAAAACCATTATTAAAATCCATGTAATTAACAATATTTTAATTACATTAATTGGTTTATTTATCAAAATTCATTTCTGTTAAAAAACAAGCCTTCGCCGTATTTACGGTTGATTAAAAAAATTATTTATTATTTTTCATAACTTCATTGTGATATTTCTAATACTACCTTATTAAATATATTTATATAGATTGTTATCAAAAATATATATACAAAACCGTCCTCATTACATTTCCGTTGTTAACAATCTCGCGTTTCCTTTTATCGATAATTTCTTTTTCAATTTATTATTATTAATATTATAAATATTATTATTTTTTTTTTTTTAATTTTTTTACGCCAAGTCAAGCTCGTCCGAGGCTCGATTCTCAACACGGATACTCGAATGTTCAAGCAACTCTTGAATATTCGAATATGGAGCATCGGATGTGCCAACTCGACGTGTCATAAATATTTTTATTACAAAATTCTTATTTCTAAGCCTTATTAATTATAATAATTACTAATTAAATATCACAACAAAGTGTTAAATTACGTTCGTTTAATTTAATGTTTAATTTTATTGTATAAATTCAAAAATTTTTATTTTCACTGGCACCTTTTATGTTTCATTTGTTACTATTTGTTTATCTTTATTTTTTAAAAAATTGTTTTACAAAACCGTTAGAGTCACAGGCGTTAATTATGTTTCTCAAGTCTTAATTTGCATTATTTCACACAGGCAGTATTTTTATATTTTTTTTTTATGACCAGACGCTTACTGTTTGTCTATTTGTTCAGTCTATCCAAAGACTTTGAGCCGTTAATAATTTTTTTATTATATTTAAATATTTAAACACAGTCATAAATTATCAGTTTCAAATATTTAAATAATAACCAAATATTTGTAAATTTTTTAATTTAAAAAAAAAATCCAAGACCGGGATTCGAACCACGGCCTCAAGTTTCTAGATTAAAGTTCAAAAAATAAAACCAATGAATATTAGATTTAAATTCAGGAAAATTTAATAGATAATTAAATGTATTCAAGTATATTAGTACATCCAAACATTTACTGTACATCGAAAATTGCTACACACACATAAATATACGCGTGATATCGTCACGATCGATTTTCAACTACAAATAGACAAAGGACACAAATAATTAAAAAAGTAATTAGCGTCAGATATTAGATCTGATAAAAAAATGAAAATAAAGTAATTATCTGTGACAGTACAAAGCAATGCTTTGTCCGATAAAAAAAAAAAAAATAGACGTGGGAAAATATTTAAAATCGTCATCAACGTAACCCCCCAATTCGAGATTTTTTTTTATCTTTTATGGGTAATTTATCTTTTACACCTGCGGGAATCCGAGCAGATGCACCTGTTTTGTCACCTGTCCTAAAGCTGTATTAGATACCGGCCTCAAAGACGCCATATTGAAACCTAACCAAAAAAAGTCGATTCCCAAAGATGTTGCTTCCTTTCACCCCTTTTAATTTCTTCATTCTCAAACCCGCGATTTAAGTTTCTGTCCACCGAATATTCAATTTTTTTTTTTTTTTATAAATATTTATTATAAATAATGCATAATTCTACGTATAAATAATTTATATTAGACAATTCATCTACTCCAGAAAAAACATTTTTTAAAAACATTATTAATACACTTTATCAATAATAGCAATAATAATATTAATTAATAATTGATAATTAATAAATTGTTATAATTAATAATAAGTATTCGTTTTATTTATTTTATTTTAAATTCAAACAACTCATTTCTCACTTCCATTTATCTTTCATTTTTAATCATTACATATTCCTTCTTCTTTTACTTCTTCATAATTATTATTATTATTTTTTATAATTATAATAATAATTAATTAGTTTTATTTTAAAAATTTGTACTCTTACGGGGGAGGTATTGTAAGGGACACACAGCTGCCACGCTGCTTATTCTATTAATATTATCATTATCATTATTATTATTATTTATATTATTATTATTATTTGTTCCTTTGTTCAAGGTCATCATTTTTTATTTTTTTTTATACTCGAGGTAATTGCTTTTTGCTCTCCCAATGTCAATTCCAGACGCGACGATATTAGATTGGATATTATCGCAAAGTACTTATTTATTTATTTATTTTTTTTTTTTTTAAGTCATGTCATTTTGTTATGGGTTTACTATATTTATTTATTTTTTTTTTCTTTAACTTTGTAATTTTTTTTTTTTTTTATAGAGTATCCGAAAAGTTTAATAACGAGACTAAATAGTCTTGGGTAAACTGGCAGCCTGCAGCCAGGTCTCTTATATATATAAATATATTTTAATATATTACGTGTTAAATTATAACCAACCACAATTTTTTTTTTTATTTATTTTTTTTTTTATTTAAATTTTAAAGAACAAAAATTAATGAATTTTTTTTTTTAAATTTTAGTTAAATATTTTATTTTATTAGAGAAGAAAATTTCAACTCAATGTTTGCTAAAGTACTTGAGACGTCTGCCAATTAAATTAAAATGAGAAAATGCGAGTATTTTATTGATAAAGAATAAAAAGAGTATAAGAAATAATCTGAAGGAAGAACATCGAAATGTTAAATAAAATTTAAATAATTAATTTTAATTAGACAAATATTGTGGAAGGTTACGAGATGTTAATAACACGTTAATTTAAATATTTAAGCGTTAATTGAAGCAAAATAACCGGGTATGTATGCACTAATTTTTCAGTTAATAAATTGCATTTGAGGGAACGTTGAGGATTATTTTTAAATATGTATTAATATATATTAATTATTAAAGTAATTAATTATGTAAGAGATTAAGGGATTAATTTAAGTTTTCAACGATTACTAATTAAACACTCATACGACACACATGCGGGCCACTAAATTTTTTTTTGAGTCACATGAATTTGCTTACTATTCTCCTTGTTATCAAACTAATTAATTAATTTTCATTCACATTTATTTTTATTTTTTTTTCCAATTGTTCAAATTCAAATTTCAGCAAAAACATGTAACTCTGACTAAACTAGTGGGATGTGACGGTAATCAATTTAAAATTTTTTTACGTTTATTTATATTTGTACGATTATAATTATTACGAATTGTTATTATTATATATAATTTTTAGGATTAAGAAACACGAAGATTTTTTTTTCTTATGTTAATTAGAAGTTTTTGGTAGTAATTTTTTCGACGATACGTTTTAATTTTTATTAACGAAATTTCATTAGAAAATTCTAGATTTTATTTCTGACCCGGTAATTTTTCCGGTGCGGTTATTTTACCGCTGGCAAAATTTCCGCGCGGTAATTTTACGCGGTAATTTTACCTAAATTTTAAATTACTAGTGTATTATAGAAAAATTAATTTGCCGAAGCTATTTTCAATAAATTTTGATATTAATGAATGAAAATCTACGGAACGTATCCTAAAATAAAAATTAATGAAATTTTTCTATAAAGTGACATTTTTTTCAGGGCGAAAATTGTATAAATCGTATCGGAAACTAGAAAATGAAAATTTCCAGAACAGTTGTGTGCATAAATTATTCAAATAAATGAATAATTTATTTTCAAACATGGAACTTATGATATTCTACTGCTGAATTATTAATCGACTTGAAAAACCGATAATCAACTTTTCAAATGCTCTGAAAATTTAATTACCCGCAATATGTATAAATTTATAATCCAAAGTACAGAAATTTTCTAATTGTATATTCGTTAATAAAAATTAATCTATAATGTCATTTAAGTTTATAAATTTAATGACACAATCGTTTTTCAAACAGATAGAAGCTCGTAATTTCGTCTCTTAATTTTATAAAATTTAATTTAAATCGAATTAGTCATGGCTTATGTCGAGCTTAAATCTACAAAAGTTTATAACTTTTTTATTATTAATTTCAGCAAATAGACAAGATATGAAACGTGAATAACTATCACAATAATTGCTTAACCGTTTTTTTCTTTTAAATAAATAAATTCTACGCCTACAGAAAATTTTAAATAAATAAAATAATTTAAAATCTTTTCCGGATTTTTTTTTTTTACAAATATACAAATAAACATAATTTTTTTTTTTTTTCTAAATCTACATTCACGTCTCATATTTATAGTAAACACGAATTTTTAATAAATTTAGTATCGAAATAATTGATAATTAAATTTATATATTTATATAATAGTATACCAATGTTAAAATTGAACATTTACTTAAATATTAACGTATCGCTTTTGAATACCACGTAGCCAATTAATTAAATGGATCACTTGGCGTATCTGATGTAGAACGAGTGATCTAACGAACTTTGCTAATTTCATTCAAATTTTATATTGTTATATTTTTTATATATATTATTTAAATTATAATTATTATTATTGCTACAATAATAATAAAAATAATAATAATATTTATGACATTGAGACAAATTAACGTTCAAAGGACTACACACATTTCATAACTTATTATATATATATATATATATATATATATATGACAATAATAATAATTATTATTATTAGTATTAATATATAGTTAATAGGCTTAGTTGCTAGATATACATATATATATATATATATATTTATAAATTAAAATTAGCAAAGTTCGGAGCAATCGTAAATCACCAAGCATCTTAATTAATAGTTAATAGTCTTAATAATAAAGACAGTGATTATTGTTATTATTATTATTATTGTTAATGATGAACGACTTGCATTCCCGATCGTGGTCTTGAAAGTTTTAATATTTTAAATAATTATTATTATTTATTAAACTCACCCATTTCATAATTTTCGTTTCAGTTGGTAACGTTTGGTCCGCACTACCAGCATTATTTATCTAACCTCAAAAATTGTTTTTTTTAGGTTCGGTCTTAAATCGTTTTTCATTCTCGTCACCACTCGATCGGTTTAGTTTTATTTTTTAAAATGCGGATTATTTTATTCAAAACATCTACGACATTGCAAATTGTTATTAAATAATCGGTTCGTTTTTTTTTTATTAAAAAAAATTCTACTAATCAATTTGATTTTATCTTTTACAGTAAAAGAATTGAATATGAATCATATATTTTTATCTGATTTAATATGATGTTAAACTGATGTCAAAGTCATGTATGGATATATGATCTATCTGATGTCAAAATCATATGTGAACTGTATGTGATGGCTATCTGATTGATATCTGGTTTACATATTTTATGTTTATTATGTATAAAGTATCTGAAATATGAATATCGTCTGTATCGGACAGAAATGAAATATAATCTTTATCTGATTCATATATGAATCATATAATAGTCACATAAATGGACGTCAGATAATTATCGAATTAATTTTTGGAAACGTGGGTAAAAAAATGTTCAGGAAAATCATTAAAGAACTTTATCTGATTCATATATATGATTATTAATGAAGATGTCATATAACATTAGATATCATTTGAATTTTCATCAATTATAAATTATATATGAAATTGTATGTGATATAGATTGTTATTGCTATGTAAGCCTCATATGAACCAGATAAGTTATATATGAATGATGTATCTGATTCAGATAAAAATAAAATTTTGATTAATTATGATTTTTTACGGGCTTGTATATAATTAATATATGGGGTTCATGTTGTCATATATCGTATTTATATGAATCAGATAGGTATCATATATAGTTTAAATATAGATTGTTATTGATCTACAACTCATATGAATCAGATATGATTTACAGA
Source organism: Microplitis demolitor (assembly GCF_026212275.2). Taxonomy (NCBI): domain Eukaryota; kingdom Metazoa; phylum Arthropoda; class Insecta; order Hymenoptera; family Braconidae; genus Microplitis; species Microplitis demolitor. The sequence goes on along the minus strand of NC_068549.1, from coordinate 22,145,735 downwards.
TGATCAGATCATGCATTTATAGATCAGATAATTCATATATGAATCATTTAAAATACTTCTGCAGGAAGTAATAATAATTAAATTTTTTTTCAAATTCGCGTAATTAAATGCAAATCGTCCCGATGCTTAATTTTAAATTTTTAATCCAAACATTCACTAATTTAATCATTACAATTAATATTTAAATTTCCTACCGATGCCAATTCGTTAATAAAAAAATAGGGTACAAAATTATCATCTAATTTTTTAAATTCTTACCAAATCTAATGTTGCTTTTCGAAAAATTCATTTCCCTTATTAATTTCAATTTTAAATATATTATTAAAACACAGCCGAATTAAAATGCCCGGAAATTACATTCCTACTAAAATACAATTTTTTTCTTAATTTAGATTTTTTTTTTTCGAATTTCGTGTTCGATTTCGATTTTATTTTTCTCCAATCCTAATCCAATTTCTTAATAATTTCGATTCATCTAAAAAACTATAATCTACCCTTTAGTCCTTATATACTTTTTCAATTTCAAATAATTGCTTATTAAAAAATTTTCGAACCGTAATTAAAAATATTTGCATTGTCGCTTTATTGTTTTTTTTTTTTTTTTTTTTTTTTTATTCAATTCAAGATCAATCAATTTTTCATTATCAATTTTTTTCAATTGATACCCCGTGATTTCCGTCGTTCCACTAGAGTAATTTATGATTATTATTATTTTTTTAAATTAGTGATAATTTTTATTATAATTAATATACGATTATTATTTTTTGACTTATACCAATTAATTAATTAATTAAAAAATTAATGGGAAAAAGCCTCATTCACACAACATTCAATCAGTGATTCGTAATTACTACTGGAAAATTTATTGGATTTATCAGGGAATATTTTAATACGTCACACATATTTATTATTATTTAAATTTATATATCATATATATATAGATATATATATTAATTAATACATCGACTTAGATGAGACTTAACGAAACTGGTCTTCCGTTCACTGAATAATGAAAATTAAATAAATTACCTAATTATTTAAATGCAAGATAATTATTCGAATAGACATAATTATTTATATCAATAAACGATAACTTGACAACGTTATAAATAAATAAAAACAGCAAAAACAGTGTAAGACAAATTATAGATAACTATTGAGCTTAACTATATTATTATTATTATTATTATTATTATTATTATTATTATTATATTTTAAATGTTTGTTATTTATTAAATATGTCCGCTAGTAAATTTTTATTCAGTTTATTTTCTATTTTGTTTTTTAAGACGTTAGGAAAGGCAAGTTTTTGAGATGATATTGATTTAGTATTTTTCATTTTATATTTTTTTAATAATTATTATTCTGTATTAACGATTTATTTTTTCTTCATACTTGTTTCAATTAAATAATGCAGATGATAGAGGCTGCGATATACATTATAACAACACTATTTTATTCCTATGTACATTTGTACCTTTGCCAACTTTTCAAGACGTTTTTTTGTTATAACCGAGTTCTTTAGCATTTTTTTTTTTTAAATAATTCTATATTTTACATGCGCGATTTCGAAACTTGACATCCCAAAGTCTTCTTTGAGTTCTAAAGATGTTAATTCATGAATTTTTAACGAAAAATGTAGGTTAGTTCGTCAAAAAATAGGGTTTTAGTAGTTTGTTGGCATCACTCGCCTTCGGCTTCTGAAAACTTCGAAGCTCATTTCAAAAAATTCTTGTTAAATTTTACGACATATTATTTTAGAAGTAGAAATGCATTGAGATTTTTAATTTTAGTGGTCAAATTTGCCCTCAAAATTTTAAAATTTGGCCACGCGGGCCAGCATAATATTACACGCATGCGCAAAAGATTGGTCTGAAATGTATCCTGTGATTATAAAAAAAAAGATTTGATAAAAAATTGCCAAGTAGTTGAAGGAAAATGGGCTTAAATAGTTTGTTGGCATCACTCGCCTTCGGCTTCTGAAAACTCGACGTTTGTTTTCAAGACCTTTTTGTTCCCACAGCATTGTAAATGACTTTAGGCATAAACAATTACATTTTTAACGATTAATTATTAGAATTTGTTGGAAAAAACAAAAAATAGCTAAAGAACTCGTTATACTATTCCAACCGTAAAGTCAAAATAAACAGCTGGTATCAATAAATATAGTTATAGTTACATATATATATATATATTTATATTTCTATTTATATCTAAAAGCCGTCTTGTTAATTTAGTAATTAGGTAGTTACAAAAATGAAACGATAGAAATTCCAGTAGCGCGCTCATTTAATAAAATTTATTATTTCCATTATCATTTCCTAACCATCAATTAATTATCAATCACCAATCGTCAATAATTAATCAGTAACAACGGGATAAATTGTACATGTTTCGTCGACTAAAAAGCGACACAGATTAAATTTAACTCTGAATTAAAAGCGAGTGATTCATTAATAATTATTACTATTACTATTATTATTAATATAATAATTATTATTTTATCAAAGGGGTTAAATCTGTGAAACTTAATCAGGTTTTGAGCAGGAATTACTTCGAAAGTACCTTATTATTTTCCATGATTATTTTTACTTTTTCCATCAATCAACAAATAATCATTTAAAATTTATTCACCTTTCATTGTAATTAACGCTAATTAAAAATGCGCGATATTTTTTTTTTTTTTTTTTTTTTTATAATTTTATAATATTTTTATTTTTCATATATTATTATTTCTTATAATATATATATTATTTGTACATACGTCATATTTTTATTTGAAGGAATAATACCGGAACTATCATGCCAGCTTAGTATCTTTTTTTTTTTTTTTTTTTTTTTTTATAATTTTTTTTTTCATATTAAGTATTAAATCTTTTAATCAAATTTAAATATGGATTAATGATACAATTGTAATATTTAAGTTTAATATTTAAACACGTGATACGTTGGCGATGGGATAGGAGAGAATATAAAATAGATAAAGAGATAATTAACAAGTATCAACTACTAGCGTACCGTAAGAAGAGCGATGTGTCGTAAATATTTGAATAACCGCGGGCATCGAACCCATATATATACTGGGGACCATAAACCCAGAGACCAGAGACGCGAGACGAAGTGTTACTTAAACAAAGTGCCGATTGTATTATTGACCCGTCGAATTGGTACGTGGACTTTTGATATCGGATCAATCAGCGTCATTCATGTCTGGTGTCTGGAAATGCAGGTATCGTAAAGTCAATGGCAATATATATACTGGAACCTCGCATATTAAATAACGTGTTCATGTTCAATGACAAACGTTCATTATTATTGATATTCACTACTTGAAATGGGTTAAAAGCGTGATCCATAAAACATTATATATTTTAATATTTTATATTAATCATTACTATTATGCCTGACTTACACTCGCACCCTGAAATAAGAGCCTGAATGGTTTCATGACTTTTGTCTGCGTTTTGCAATCCGAAAATGGTTTACAGCCTGTTCGCGTTTTCTAACCTATTCACGTTTTGCAACCCGTTTGTGGTTTTCAGCGTTCTCTGTTGGGCGCCAGTTTTCGTTTCGAGACAATAAACTCGCGAAACGCGAACAAATTATTGAAAAAACGGTCAAATTCCGATTTTTGACTCCATTAAGTCTGAACTGACTCTCAATCTTGACCCCCACTACAAGTTACGCTGTCTCCCAACAGCGCATGCGCGTAACTTACTTTTTCAAAAAGAAAGGGCATTTAAAATGTCTGAATTTCCAAGAAATTTTCGGTCTTATCGACTAGTTGTCAGACTTAATGAAGTTCGACTGTGAATTTTTTCGTGTACACGCAAAATTTCGGCCGCGGTTTATTTAGAGTGTAAGGCGGGCATTACTATTGTTATTATCGATTATCGCTACTACTATTAAGATTATGATTATTTGTATTTCTAGTATTGATTATATTAATTGTATCACCACGTGTTGTACAATACTTGTTTTATATATTTTCTTTTTTTACCTTACTCAAGACTATACAGTTAGCAGGGATTATATATAAGATTTATTATTATTATTATTATTATTATTTTTGATGATTGAAAAATGCTTGAGCTGACTCGATAGTATTTAATTTTCTTGTGTGTAATATGATTAATTATTAATTTGAATTTTTTTAAGTTAAAGTAACTAATAATATTCATAGCTTAGACTTCTGTTTTTTGAATTTGGCGCCCTATGGTGGCAGGACTTTGTGCGCAGTAGACTGATTTTTCTACATAACCTTATAAAAGTTGAATTTTTTTTTGTACAATTTAGGATGAAAAATTTGATATAAAAATTCAGTTTGTAATAAATTTCACGTAGAAAAGTCGAGTGGATTTAAAAATGACAATATTGAGCATTCTGAAAAAAAATTTTGTCCGCCATTTGGTGGACGAACCGCCATTTTGTTGAACTCTGATCTGTTATGAATACAATCGAATAATTGAACCTTAAATCCATCCTCGGAAAGTTTTCATCTTTTTAATGTTTAAAAAATAATTTTAAATTCAAATTAATAATTTTTTATGTCAATACACCGGATTAACTACTGAGTCTGCAGTAGTTAAATTTTATGATTTATCAATCGTATCAATAATTAATGATCTATTTGCTATCGGCTACAATTGACGGAAAATAAATTTTTATAAATCCGTATATAGGTATACAAGTACAAGCACGACACATGTATAAAAATTACGCGCTAATGCCGGTACAGCCGATAAATATTTAGCGCAATCCGCGACCCACATCAAACTCTTATCAATATCGTTCCCTCTATAATTATTATTCATTAATCTATTAAATATTATTATTATTATTAATCATTGTTATTTTCACCTGAGATTCTACCGTAGATAAACTGTAATTGCTTCTCTATTTTACTTTTAAATAATTATTTATTTTTTTAATATTTATTTTTTATCAAACTTGGTAAATAAATCAACGACTTTGTGTTGCCAGACACCGGGTTAAAAACTTTTATTTTTTATCATTTTTCGAAATATTTACGCGGGTATTTATAATTATCTATAGTTTTATCTGGTAAGACTCAATGATTTTTAATTATTAATTATCAGTATTAAAAACCTAAATAATAATTTTTTGTTTTAATAATTGATTATTTTAAACTCTATTCATATATTTAACTACTCATAACCATTTTCATAAGATGCTACTTCCATCTTTGTTTATATTTTTTTTTTATTTTTTATTATTTAGATATTTGTTTATTTATTTTCTGTGAGTAGAAAGACGTGTAGAAATTTTTATTCGATTTATTATTTTTTAATAAAGAGATAACTTTGTTATAAACTTGACAAAGACAGAAGAGCATCTCACTAGCAATCAGGGGTACCGGCCGGCGAATATCGTACCCATAAATCTCTTTTTCTAAAAAACATTGATACATTTTTTTTTTTTTTTTTTTTTTTTAATTTTACTTTTTTTGCACACGTTAATTTGTTTGTTCGATGAGGAGTAAAAACACACGGAGATGTTTGTTTATCTATAGGCCGTATAATTAATGAAAATTTTCAAATATTTTTTTCAATATGGTTCAAAATGAAATTTTCCTGTGCTGTCAATTGAAAAAGTGAGTTGTCATTGAAAAAAAGTCCTAGCACGTGAAAAAAAAAATCATATATGATCATATATGAGAATTGTTCACATATGATCCATATATGCATCGTATCTGCTCATATTTAAGTCATATATGCTACATATATGGTAAATTGTTATATATCCTCCATATGCACGTCATATATTTAGATCTTTCAAATATATATGATCCATATATACTTCATATATGGCTAATTTTCATATATGAGTCGTATATGCGCATTAACAGATCATATATGACCCATATGTGTCATATATGCTCTTATATGGTAAATTATTATATGTTCGTCATATATTTTGATTTTTCGAATATATATGATCCATAGCTAATTTACATATATGAGTCATATATGACTATATGAAGAACATATATGCGCATTAAAAGATCATATATGACTCATATGTGTCATATACATATATGGCTAATCTTCACATATAATTCATATGCATCATATAGGTTCATATTTGGGAATATCCATATGTAGAACATATATGCCTAATATATATCATATATGATTCATACATGACCAATTTTCATAGACTTTCCATATGTGTGTCATACATGTTCATATATAAACCATATATGATTCATGTGTCATATATAACCATATATAAAGCATGTAGCTTTATATATGAGCATATATGGTTTATTTTTCACGGTAATAGACTCTTCTTCAAAATATTATGTGTTGAAAAAGAAATATATGTAAACGCACTATTAATTTAAAAAAAAAAATAAAATCACTAGTTAACCTCCGTGTGAATCAATATCTCCTTTAAATAATAATATATATATATTCATATTTTTTATATATTTTTATAATATTTATATATAAGTTTACATATATAATAGCAAAGGTACAAAATTGTATTTGTTTTATTAAATTTTAATAATTAATTAATTATTTCTGAGTAAATAAAATTATTAAGTATTTTGTATTTATAAAACTTACATATTTATTTCTATATATTAAACTGTTAGATTAAAATCGTTATATTTTATATATTACGTAGGAAGAAACGGCGCACTTATATTTTTTTTAGTCCTGTTAACTATCAATATCATTACTGTCATTAATATTATTATTAATATTAATTAATATTTTTTTTTTTTTTAGTTTTTATTCATTTTTTTTCCACGGCAAATAGTAGTGATATCGCGTCCGCAAGCTCACACACATGCACACAAATATCCGCTAGAAACGAGATAGCAGGTATCAATGGTAAACTTGCATTACTTTTTTTTTAAATATCCATTAATTAATTAATTATTAATTTTTTAATTAATTATGCTTATTAAACCACTGCGTAGTCATTTCAACAGACTTTTACCTCTCGCTTATTTTGTTTCTCCGCGATATTTTTAGAAAATTACATTAAGGCAAAAAAAAAAGTTAAAAAAATGATTAATGTAGTTTTCAAAAAATATAACGGTCATAACAAAATTAATACGTTAATGAAAGGTGCTCGTTTTATTTAAATTAATCAATTTTTTTTCTTTTAATTCAAAATTTTACTTAATATTTTTACGTGACGAGGATTTAAGCCTAAATTTTTCTACTAAAAAAATGATTTCGCATTTTTTTTTAATTAATCAATTTTTCAATTAATCAATTAATCGAATCCTTAAATCTAAAACGTCATTGAATATAAAAAATTTCTAAAACTGACATAGAAACGACAAAGTTCAAGAGCTTGGTCTATTAAAAACACGATATATATTTTTAAAATATATATTAATTAATTAATAATAATTAATAAAATTAAACTTGTATTAATAATTTCGTCTTTTTTAATTGCTCTACATTGACACCAACGGTTTTTCTAATTTTTAATAAAAATTATTTAATATAATTAATAATTAATTAATCAATTAATTAAAAATTGTAAATAAGTAGGGAGTTTTTATTACGCGTCACAACTCTCTGTGTTGATTAATAACATATTTTATCAATTAATATTCATTAATATTGATTAATTAATCAATTAATTTTTTTCAAATCGTTAATATTGTCGCGACAGCTGCGCCGCAAATGAGGCGTTTTTTTATTTTACTAATCACTGGGGGAGTATATATTTATTAATATGTATATTTATATATTTATAAACATAAAGGTGATTAATGTTACTAATCATTAATTTAATTAATTAAAAAAACGATGGGATATTTGGCACTGTGAGAAATATTAACGATTGACAGATTAACGAAATTTTATTTCGGTTTTTAATTAATCAACTAGTTTTTTTTTTTTTTTAATTATAAGCAATTATTTATGTAATTATTTTTGTTAATTATCGATACTATTCATATTTTATTTATTAATGCTATCTCAGCGTGGATCGATTATATTATTATGGTAGAGTGTTGAGGTACACGCGGTTAATTATACTACCGGGGATTAATAGAGTGTAAATTAATATAATTAATAATTTATTAATTGCATTATTTAATACGTGAAATTATTTACCTGGTAGAAAAATTACCGTAGAGTAGACTCGAGTTTATTAGTTTTTAAAATTTGAATATTTTGAATTTCGCGCCATTTCTTATGTTTAGGTTAGAATGTGAAAATTAAATATTCTAGGTTAGAAAATAATAATTAAAGGTAAAAATACTTGATTTCAGCTAAACTTGATGCCAAATTACGAATAATAATAAAAATCTTTTATTTATTTATTAGATTTCTATTCACTTTCAAAAAATTTAAATCTGAATTTTAATAAACTTTAAACTTAAAAGTTTTTTTAATGAATACTAAAATTCTCATTATTTATCAGACGAGTGAAGAAATCAACTTCGGGTTTGTTCGGTTTTTATCCCCACTCTAGAATTTCTAAGCGCATGCGCACATACTCGGAGTCAATTTTTTCGTAATAAATTGAAATTTTGAAGGCAAATAATTTCCAGAAAACTGTAGGCTTGATTTAAAATGTAAATCATAAGTTTTTTTATTTTGTAATGACGAATAAAATATTCAAATTTTTTTATTTAATCATTTGTTGCATTGATGAGTCAGCTACCTCATGGTAAATAATCTCGTGTAAATAAAATCTTCAAAACACGAAAATTGATATATTTAATTAGTACTTAAATATTCTTGGGGACGGGACGGCCGTTTAGGTACAGCAACGACCAGCATCGCCAAAAATAAAATAAAAACAAAATAAAATAAAACCAAAACAAAAATGAGATTTATTTTTTATTAAAAACCAAATATTTCCTTTCAACTTTTTACAACTTTACATTTTGTACCACCGAATGTGAATTTTTCACGCAAAATTTTTTCTAAATCTCTTAACTAAATTGTAAAAAGTTAAAAAAAAATCATCTCAGCTTTATTTTTCAATTTTCAAATCTACAAAACAAAATTCTACTAAAAATTCAAACAAAAAAACCATCAAATTTACAACTCAATTATTTAATTTTTTTTTTCAAAAAAAAAAAAAAAAAATATAATAAATGAAATTTTCTAAATAAATAAAAAAAATCGGCGATTTGTCAAAAATATACAAGAGCGTTTTCTCATATCCAAAAAAAAAATCTACGGCCGCCTAATATTATATTATAATAATAATAATTATTTAAACCACCCATTATTATTATTACTATTATTATTATTTAATAAATCATTATCATAATTCATCATATAAACTAATAAAATGTTCAAAAATGAAAAACAACGTTTATCGATTATCTAAGTAACAAACAATAGTATTTCTTTCCCCCTTATTAACAAAAGTTGGTTTATCATTATTATTTTTTTTTTTAATCATTATTATTATTATTACTTTGTCGTTACACGTAGAAATGCAAATGATGCCTTTTGTATTGCTTATTAACTATTTTTTTTTCTAATTACAATAATTAATTAATTTTTCAAATTTAATTTATAATTCGACTAATAAATGAGACGGTGTGTATTGCTATTAAAATTAATTACGCGGGTATTTTAAAATAAGAGCCAAAAAAAAAGATATATATGTATATATATAATATCAAATTAAATGAAACTATTGTTATTATTATAAATATTATTTATAATATTTTTGTAATTATCGATATTAATATTTGTAAATTCCTCAAAAATACCCGGCGGTAAATGTTCGGCGAATTTTATAAAATTAATCTCCTTGGCTACTAAATTATTTTCATTGTTTTTATTTTTATCATTAATAATATTATTATTATTATTCTTATTATTATAATTATTACTAGTCCTATTATTATTAGTTATAGTATTACTGTTACTATTATTACTTTTGTAATTATGTTTATTATTCATAATATTGGTGTTTTCGTCTAAGAAGTTACCTAGTGGTTATGGCCACTGACTGTAGAGTTGAAATTGTTCACGAGTAAAACAAGTCAAAAGAGGTTTTACGAAGTGAGCATCGACAACACGGCAATGTGGACATGCGAACACTCGACTGTAGTCCGAGTAGAAGTTCAATCGTTGATGTGGGTAAATTAATGGCTTTTGGCAGCTGTTACACTGTAATAAATAATAAATAGTTTTTATTAATTTATAAATTAGAAAAAAAATTTTTTTGCACACCAAATGCACACCTCGTACATTTGAATTGCAACAGTAATTATTTTTAGTAATCAATTAATTACTTAATAGTATAAATAATTGAAATATAAAATTTTTCATTTTTTTGCACACCACAGTATAGAAATGAATCATTAATTGAAATTAATTTGCACATTTTATAAACTGGGTAAATAATGAACTATTTTTTGTAATTAATTAATTAACAATTAATATAACAGAAGTACTCATTAGTTTTTTGCACACCAAATGCACACCCCGATCACTGAGTCATTGCTAAATAATTATCATTATATTTCAAATACATAATCGATATTAAACTTTTAATTAATCATAAAAGTATGGAAATTATCCATTAAATTTTTTTGCACACCAATAGCACACTTTATACACTGGGTTGTTAAAAACGATCTATTCTCATTAATTAATTAATTAACGAACAACTCAAGTAATAAAATTACTTATTAATTTTTTGCACACCAAAAATACACACCCCGCAAAAAATTTTACTACAGAAAGCAATTTATAAATAAAAATATTGTATTTAATTACATAAATTAAATTTGTTGACATAAATGTATAAGGTGTGCAATTAAAATTTTTTTGAATACATATAAAAAACTTACTTTAAGGCGTTCAGTACAACATGGCATGGCAGCAAAAATATCATAACTATACATGGTCCCAAGAACAAGACTTGATCCATCCCATTGTACAGTACAAGCACGGCAACGTACTGGCGCATTACCACAGCCCTCAAGACAAGTCATACAAACTGCTGATAAGTATTGTGTGCGTCCTTCTACCTTAACCTTTGGCAGAAAATAAATATCATGAAAAATACTATCATTGAAATTTTTTTTTTTCAGTAGAATAAATTTAATTCCGCAAAAAATTTAAATTCATAATATGTATTTATGACTTTTTTGGACATTATCAATAAAGATTTTCTTAAAGCTCACATTTATATATATATTCATTATCAAATATAATATACCTCAGCACATGACGGTGAGTGTTGCCGTGGCGATAAAAAAAAGGTACCATCGACAAGAGGATACCTATCGAAGACTAGCATTGCCCCACGGCAAAGGACGCAGGACACACGCGACCACTGCAGGGCAGCAAGTGTCGACAATATGAAACATCGTGTATCATCATTACCATGATTCCCTTCGTCTTCCATCTGAAAATAAGAAAATATAGTTAAGTCCTTGTTGATAATTTTAGTAGAGCTTAGAAAAAGTACTGTGCGCGCTCCCTACCGGCATTTAGTACCCAGCCATTTAGTGAAAAAAAGTCTACATAAAATGGCAGCAGCAGAGACAATAATTCAAATATTTAGTAGGAATATAAAGCTTAGAATAACAACTGGTAGGGTTGTCGACAGAGGTTTTGTCCTCCTCGATCGTTAAATATCTGAAACGCTCGCCCAAGCGAACAATAAAACGCCAAGGCATCTACTTAACTAGCACTGGTATTACTATCATACCAGTTTATATATATATATATATATATGTACATATAAACTCTTGAATGCGAAAACGGCCTATCTACTTTCTCAACAATTTCGTACACTAAAGCATCAGCAGCAGCAGTGACACGAGATACAGCGGGTACATGGGGTTTGAATCCGAAACTGTGGATGGAAGACAAAAAATATCTGGTTGTCTCTATTGCTCTCCACTTACTTTACACTCGCTCTCTTACATTTATGTACCGTGAATACAGACATTTACAGCTGCCGTAAATTAAATACGGGATCACAGTCTACAGGATTCTGCTACAGAGGGTAAGAGAAAAGAGCAAGGAAATGAGAGTGGAGATGGTTTAATGGTGTATGGTGCTCTGGATAGGATCGTATAAGCCCGGGTTGTACGCAGAGTGGGCGCGACATGGGGAAATATATCCTCGTGACGAAAAAGTTTGGACTGAGCGGACAAGTATTCCAGGCACTAGACACTGGAACAAGGCACTAGCTGGACTAGTTCCTTGGATGCCTGAATGCTTGGCTGGTTCACGGGCTGATTTACTCGTCATGTTGCAGGGACCTTCTGACACTCCCTCCAAGACCGTTAACGATGCGATAAAGTCACGATACTGCTGATACCGAAAGCTGTACTTTTAGACGATCCTGCTAATTGCGATTTTGGCTCAAAAGATTTGTACACTTGGATATAGAACAGATAAATTTGTCATTAAAACCTGATAATGTTTGGGAGAAAACAATATTTCGGTATTAAGGCGAACGCTGATTTTATTTTATTGACTAATGCTTTTACTAGTCGTAGATATGGACCATATTTGACCAGATGTGCAATGACCGTAACTGGGTCAAAAAGTTTGATCTGATTTCAGTCTGACTAGACTGTATTTGAATGAGAAATTATATTTTGGGATAACATTCAAATAATTTTGTAACATTGACATATTAATGAGAAATATTTCATTATTTATCGGCCTCGTGAGCGTTGTAAGAAATATTTAAAACATTTCTTTTACTATTTTTTTAGAGGGCTGTAAAATAAGTTGATACAAGTACATATATAAAATAAAGTGGCACTCGAACATCAAAGTTAAAAAAAAAAATAAATAAATTTTATGGCCTGTTGTGTTTTTTTTTCGATACTCAGCACTTAATTTATTTATTTATGAGGCAGTAAATAATTGTTTGCAAATATACTGGGGGAAAAAAAAAAATTGAACAAAGAGAAAAACGGTTGATAAATATATTTTGAGGAATACAATGTTCATTTAGTTGTTATCGTTTAAATAAATTCATCAACACGTGGATAATTTAAATACCATTAACAATAAAACTCAATCCTCCCCAGCTTAATCACACGATCATCTTAAAAGATCGGGCAAACAGCGTGTTAACTCAACCGTAGAATAAAATAAAGAAAAAAAAGTGGCACCAGCATACACGAACAAAGGAGATAAAGAAGAAACCAAGAACCCAAAAACAATTCATATAAAAACCATTAGAGAAATTCCACTAAGTGTATTTAAGATTTATAGACATTGAAAAGCGTAGAGATAAAAATGTGGCTGTTGTACTAGTATTCTCTTAGTGACAAAGTAAAAGCTCGTCGGAAAACTTTTCTCCCTCTATTATATATATTTCTCTCTGCAATCTTCTCTTTCCTCTTCACCCCCTCCCCCACTCTCACTCTTATTCTTACCCCCAACCCCTACCCCCACTCGGCAGGTTTTTTGTTCCTTTTCTTATATTTTGAAGAGCCTTCAATGGCACGCCAGTGACCCACTGCTATTCCCTCAGGATCGCAATCCCAGACAAAGACTTTCCCCACTGTGATCCGGTTAGGGTGTTTCTTCGCGCGTACTAAAATAATCGATGCCTTCTTCTTACTTTTTTTATTTTTCCTTCTATTCCATTCTTTTCTTTATATAGTTATAGCACTAAAAGCTAAAGGTTACCATTAAACTACTATCTTTATGTTTTATTTCCTCTCACAGAAGCTGGGGTAAAATGAGTACTAAATTTTATTTTTTTTCATGCAGTAAAAACTTTTTCCTCAAAATTAAAAACTGCCTAAGCCAAAAGTCTATTTTTCACAATTAAAACAAGAGCATTTCACATAAATAGGGGAATACCCAACGTAAAAATATTCAGTTTGCCGCGCGAGCCTTCGGCTGATGATGCCAACATACGACCAATGCGGTCGTTTCTATGAAATTCGTGCTCGGATGACTTTTGTCCACGAAAATTAAGCCCACAGAAGACTTAAACTCAACAGCAAAACAATATAAGTGGATAAAATATTGAATTTCCCTTGACAAAGACGATTTCTGATGAAAATAAAACAAAAGCTATAAATAACTTCATCACGGCCATTAAATCTAGAACAATGAATGACTTTTGATATTAAGATCGTAAATTTATACTAGGGGATCAATTTGCGACTCTCCTCTACGCTCATTCTTTAATAAGCACTACAGTGTTGTACAACGGTGTTCTATTGTCATGAGCAATACATAAAACCCGACAACATAAATGTGATATATATATTATGTACAATGTTCGTAATGCGCAATATAATTTTTATGGAAGCAAATAATGATCACGATTTAATGCCATCTCAAATTTGTCAAATATAAAAATATATTTTTGTTAGTTAATTCTTTTACGACTCGTACACTAATAGTATTTTTATTAACGTGATTCGATCCTTCGTTTTTTTTACTGATATGATATAAAAATATTTATCATTCCTGGCAACCTTGGCTTTGATCTTGAGATTTCGAGCCCAGTTGTTTTCATTTCTTTGGGATTTGTTAAATATCCAGTTACTTTAAGAAGCTTATGAGAAATATAATATAAGAAATATTTCGAATATTAAGCTTTAGATGGCCGACTATTGATAATAATTTAAATAGTTGGGGTATATTAAATACGTTAAATACTTTATTGCAAATGCGCAAAGTCATCTAATCCCCGATAGATTGTTAGCGCTCCCTTAGCGCGTAGTTGTATTCAAGGCCAGGCCACAAACTCGGCTATGCTATTTCATTCCATTCCGTCCCGGGCGCCTCATCTCGTCTTGTAGTCCTCAGCCATATCTCTACTACTATTACCGCCACTGCTATTACTATACCTGCAGAACTACCCTACTGTACATCCCAGAGTACAGATATTAATTATGCAATGTGGAAGGGTTGGTTGCACAACCGAGTACTCGAATTACTATGTGGTGAATCTTGAAAATCGCAACACCGTAGAATCCCTTAATTATCTATCTCACAGAATTGCTTTACATTATCATCATTAATTGTTATTATTTATTATTTCGTAGAACAAATTTTATGTAAAATGGTGCGTTCACGAAAAAAAATATTCTGTAAATTACATTGCATGCGAATAGTATAAAAAATTTATTTTATCGATTATCGAGTGATTGGGCGATTGAACAATGACAATAGGCTATTATCAAAGGCTGGTTATTTTTTTTTTTAAAATAAAGCCAACATGTACAAAAGCTGTGATGCGGATAAGAGGAGGAAAGGGGGAGGGTAAAAAGAGAGCAAAGTAAATAGTGGTTCGTAGGTACCGTTACCGGAATTACGGATCGGGTATTTTCGCTTATTCTATAGTATATACAATGTACAATATATATATGGATATATTAAACCAAAGGGGAGATACCAACAAATCGATAGTACTGTATAGTGCACCAGTTGTCAAAATCCGAGCCCTCGGCCATTTGCAGCAGATAACGCAAGCTCTTGTTGCGTTAACTTGTTCTGTCCCCTGCACTGTACTCTAGATTATAAGTGGAATTAGGGACGAAATTCGACAAGCAAATGTGCGAAAGGGCGCCAGAACATGGTTTTCATTTTTTATGCCACTATATAGGCACAGGGTGTTGTGTGCGTACTCTACACGTGCGTGAATTTTTTAATTTCGCGAATGCTCATTGGAATGCTGTATGATTATATTAATTGGTTTGTTTAATCGATACCTCATGTTGTGTGCTTAATATAATTATTCATGCGTGATTTTCGGAATATGCGGGGGATTACTCGTTATAATTCTAAAAGATTTCAGCTGCGCAAATAACATACGATTTAATTTTATCGTTAACGAGATTTGCTAATGTTTGATTTTAATTTATTTATTAGTAGGCTTTGTTCAGATTCTATTATTTTATTCATTTTCAGGAGCGACCTTCAGAAAATTTTTCTTAATAAAAACATTGTTATTAAAATAGAGGATAAGTTATGGTCTATAATAATGACACTATAAAAAAAATATGTTGAATCTGCATAATTATAATATTATAATTCGCCATAAAAGTTAGCAGTACTTTATCTCTTGACACCGTTAATTAAAAATTGAATTAACTGAGGCATTTACATTAACGACGAATACTTAACTTTCTTATATAGATAACGTTAAAAGCATGAAGCCGTGTGTCTGTCACGACAGAGCATCAGGAACCAAACAGAAGACGGGTGAGAATGAAACCAGGTAGTCAAGATGAATGTATTAGCAAATGGAAATTAATAAATTAAAACCAGCGTGAAATCTCCAGTTGTATAAAATGTCCATCTTACTTAACTGGAGCTTAAGCAAAGGCTGGGAGTCTCATACAATATTCCTGGTTTATCGTCCAAAGTTAACTTTAGCTCTAGTCACAAGACTTTAAAACTCTAACATATTCATCGTTTGACAGAGAAAAAAACGGCACGTGGCTTTAACCTAAACGTCAGCAAGTAGACAAAGGAAGACACGGGATTCCCGAGTAAATCTTTGGTGCGTAGCGCCAGTAGAGTGCGCACCGACATAAATCGCACTGGCTCACTTTAATACATACATTTTACCCTTCATCCGTGGTATGAGGGTCTTCCCGAGCTTGCTACCCCATAGCAGAGGGTACTCAGCCCGCACAGACCCTCCTCAAAGGGATCCCCATGTCCCCAGTAAGTTCAGAAAACCCTAACCTCCCAATAACGCAGATATAGCTCTAAGCTGCCTTTAAGGACTAAAGGAGGACTATAACTGCGGCTCGCGTTCCGCGGTAAGTTTGGACCTTTTGCACTCGGTCTCTTCAGCCAGGCGCCAGATATAGCTCTACCCTAACCTCTTCGACGACGCGTGGTTGATTTACAAGCCAGTCATGCCAACACTATATACGCCCAAATACGCCTCTAGCCTTGGGCTTTGCCAAGGGCTCATACCAACAGCTTCCTCTTGGCTTCTACTTCTTCTTCTTCTTCTTCTTCTTCTTCTTCTTCTTCTTCCGTATTACGTTTATACATATATTTTAGTCAAGAGGGTAGCTACACTACTCACCAAGAGTTTGAGTCTGTCGTCGACGTGATTTCCGGACCCGCCTCATGTGATGAATGCCGCAAATACACGACTTTTGGTTACCATAAATAAATTATTTAAAATATAGACATTTTTTACTTTTGTTCACGGAAAAAAATAACTGTTGCTGCAACGGGAATAAGTTCTGCAGCATAAGTTTGTCGCTGCAACAAGAAAGTTCTGCAGCAGCTACACGACAAGTCCTATTGCAGAATCAGTTCTTTTTTTTCCTGCAGTATTATTTTTTAAAAAATGATAATTTTGGTAATTGGTAAACTTGAAATTGCTTAGGCTTCAAAAATATTTGGTTTTGTCGGTTGCTATTCAGGATATTTTTATAAAATTAGTTATTGAAGCCACTAAAGGGGTTTTAAATTTTATGTAATCGTTCAATTATTTGTATTTTGTGGGCGTAAATTTAAACCGGTTGATTAAATCTTGTAAAAGTTGTCAAGTATTGAAAAATATTTAAATAGCGGTCTTTTGAAGAAAAGTAAATAAATGGTTTAATTAAAATTCTTCAGCAAACCAGAAGATTCAACACTCGGATGAACTTGTTCTGATTAATTTTCATTTTCGCGTTCAAACGAAAACTTATCCGCGGAAACTTTTACCCTTGACATTGTGTATTTTTTAAAATTTTTCGTAAAATCGAAATGGTCTTGAAAATGTAAATTTTTTTTTTGCTTGTTATTTTTAAATTGAAAATCAAGTCAGCTGAAAAAAAATAATCACGTACACGATCATCTTGAGCCGTAGAAAATCTTCGATACGTTTTGTCCAAACTTTTATATATATACATTTTATTTATTTTTTTTTTTTTCATTTGCTAACAATGAGATGGAGGAAGATAAAAATTGCCTCGGGTATTTTTCGGTGTATCTATTTTTTTCATCTCTTCGCTTTTCTTAAACTCAAACTACAACTTTTCTTCTATATCCTCCCTTTTTTCCAACCGCCTCATCATCTTTTTCTTCTTTATTCTGCTAGGATTATCTGCTTTCGAGGACCGAGAGTCGTAGGAATTAAATTGGAATGTCGTGTGCCAAGAGGATGGTGTACAAGAGCCCGGGTCCAGAATATAGACTCGTCGAGGGTAGAGGGCATAGCAGAGCTTCAGTTTTCATTATTTTAAAAATATGTCTTCGAAGCAATTTTATTAAAATGTAAATAATAGAATTCTTCGACAATTTTCTTTCAACGAGTAAATATTTTTGCGTCAATTATTCTAAAATTCAATTCGAATTTCAATAAAGGGCAGAATGACTTTTGATCAATTCGAAATAATAAAAAAAAAAAATCAATTAGTACTTAAAATACAGAGAATTTTATTTATCATTTCAGTTCTTCAAACTTTGATTGTCGAACGAAATAAATTTCTTTTCAAGTGAAGAAATATAGTGAGTTTTCAAGCGCAACATTCAAGTAGATCGGCTGATAAAATTTAAATTAAATACTTTGGGGTCGTCACAACTCAGCTTGCGACTTTTTTTCTTTTCTGGTACTATAGGTTATACTCCAAGTTCTTCTTCCCGGTGCTTTAGCTTCTTTTATTTTATTTTTCCCAACAAATTCCAGCTCATTCCGGAGATGGCAACTGAAGCACTCATAATTGCGACCCTTAATCCACCCTTAAATATTTTTAATCTACCGTGCTCTTCTACTCGGGACATTCTTCGGTGCGCTCATACCCAAGAACATGCGAAGCAGTGAAATATTGTGAACAAAAAAAAAAAAGTAATATAAAATAGTCGCGAAAAAGATTGATGAAACATTTTATCTCCATTGACTTTTTCATTAATACTTGATAGCAAGGGGATCAAAAAAAATAATACAACTTTGGGATTTTTCGAGGGAAAAAATATGAATCACTTCGTCTTTTATTTTAGCAACGATTTGTCTTCATTTGTCATTACTAAAATGATGTATGAATTTTCATCATTATTTATATAATTAATTAGATAATAGAAGGAAAAACAAATTTTTCATATCGTTTTCCGAAAATTTTCAATTCTCTCAATCAATTGACCCAAATAAATATGTTTTTCGTGAAGCAAAAATCGACTTTAGTTTTTTAATCAAAAAATGACTAAATCGAAGAGCTTTTGGCAGTAAAAGACAAAATGGAGGAGAAATACGGTAATGCGAAGGGCAAAGGAGTGTGAGAATAAGAATAGGTATAGTATGAGTAAGTTTCGTACGTGGGGTAGCCGGCGATAAATGACGAAGTGGTGGCTGTGCAAGACAAGAGCGAATATAAGCGAAAAAAAACGTTAGGATAGTAATCTGGGAGCTTACAGTCGTTAAAAGGTAACACGCTTCTGGTTTACGATTATCCTTCTGCGTCGTAACTCATGGGAAGCCAATTATTCTAGCGTATTATGCTGGACTGATCCATAAAAAAACGAATTTTTTTTTATTTACGAGTCACTCAACGGATTTTTGCATTTTTTCGGCAATACTTTTTATTACTTTAACCATTGATTTTTTTAATAGAGATTAGAATTTACCCTCGGAAAAATTCGCAGCAAAAAGCATCGATTGTAATGTAGCTCACTTTCAGTTAATGAAGAGGTTTTGAAGAAAACTGTATTTTTGGGTAATTAACATTTTTCACAATATATATCTTTGAAATACATCTAAACTTAATAAATGCTGTTATAGTCTTCATTAATATTCATTAGATATTCAATCATAAATTCTATTCAAGATTTTAAACCAGGGGTGAAATAAAGTGTGTGAAAAATTAAAATAAATTTTTCACTCCTGAAATTAACAAATTTTCTTTTTTTTCTTAGTGAATGCTATTCTGAACAATAAAATATATGTAATAATCTATGTCTGCAATGTTTTCTCAAGTAAAAAAAAAATGGATGCCAATTGTTGATGCTGCCAACTTTAGGCCTTCAACAAAATGGCGGCAAAAATTTTTAACCAGTCGCCAGACTAGAATTTCTGAAGTTTTGTTGGAATTGTGCCCGCATATAAAGAAACTTTGTATGAATTTTTGGAACCCAAACAATTCGTTTTCTTTTTTTTTTTTTTTTTTTTTTCTATGACGACGCAGTACCGAAAATGATGCGAAGAAATTAGAAGTCAATTGAAAAAAAAAAATTTTGTTGACACTATAAACCATAAAACTGATACATATAAGATTCGAAGAAGCGCGTAAAAGTAAATCCATAAAAAAATAAAATCCATAAAAGAAAAATCCATCTAAAATATAAAAGTTATTGTTGATGAAAAAAATAAAGAATAAAAGTTATAAAAATTTAAAGTTACGTTAGCAAATAAAGCTTACATAGTAAACGTGACAATAAAGCTCGAAAAATATATGAGGGTGTTAACTTTATAGTTTAGCTGCTACCACCGGGGTTGTACTCGCGGAATGAAGTACCACCCAGCAAGCGAACCAACAAAAATAATACAGCGAATAAAAAATATAAATAAAATAGCTGGCAGCGATAAAAACACGGTGCATTATAAAAGAGCTGAGAGGTAAGAAACCGGCTCATCCTTTCCTAGGTGAGATAACGACGCGATCATCCGATAAAAGACCTAATATTACCGCTTGCCCACAAAGCTCATTCTTTACCGTTTAAAAATATATGTAAATATGTTAAGAAACTTTTAATAAATTAAACATTAATACTACTCACGTTGCATCCACTATTAAATTCTCTATTTTTTTTCTTTAATAAATTCTTCGCTTCGGAACTTAACCATTTTTTATATTATGAATGAAATCGAATTTTTTATTACACTATAACTCTTCTAGTTTTTTTTAACTCATTTCCATCCTGATTTTTTGTGCAATTTAATTTTTTACGTCTTAATATATGATATAAGTCTTGTAAAATGGCTTGAATAGATTTAATGGAATGTGATATTAACGTTTTAAACGACCTAAGTACTGCCAGTAAAACGTCATATATTCATCCATTCATTCATTCAGTAGAGAGTGCAGTAGCTTCTTAATACCCAGTGCCCATCGAAATACATATTGGTATTCAGCGCGTAGTATTAAATAAAAAAAAGAATTTGTTAAATAAATTACTACTGTCTGGGCGCAGACGCCGGTTGGTGAACTATGCATGCATAGTCAACAGGATAAAAGAGACTTACGAGAATTAAATAGATAAAGTGAGATAGACACTGTGCCCAGTGATATGTATGATAAGTATGCAAGATATCTGATGGATATGATGGAAATTTAATGAGAGAAAAAGTTAACGGTCACCGATTTCGACTTTTTTGACAGTAATGTTTTTTGTGGCTGAGGTAAAAGACCTAGTACTCGATCAGAGAATGATTTACAAAAAAAAATTTTTTTTCGTGAATGCTATTCTGAAAGAGTACTATAAACCAAAAAATCAGCGTAGCAACAGAACAATTTACGAAGTTAGAACAATCAAAATTGGTGCTTGAATTTATGCCTAAAAGCTGCGTTTTTTACCATTCAATTGTATACATCTTGGGTAAAAAATTTTTTGATGAGTTTTGATATTTTGGATATGAGTAGAAAAGACTTCAATTTACCGATCTATATATTTCATATTCTAATGCGATTTTTTTAAACACAAGTTCATGTTTCAAATTTAGGGTCAGTACTTTATCAGCAGATAGTACTCTCTCTAAACATGAATAAGTTAAATTAGTGAATATTCACCTATTTCACTTATTCATGTTTACAGAACTCAATCACTTTATATTTGTATTCCTATTAGACGGCCAAAAAAATCGACTATTTTTTTTTAAGAATATCATTCAGTGAAAAAAGATCAAAAACTGTGATTATAGACCTTTTTTGATGTATAGTTACAAAAATACATGAGTGATCGGGTACTGAGTCTCTTATAATGATCTTCATGATTTAAATAAGAGTATTATAGGTTTTCTAAAACATATATTTGTAATTGCAATGATGTTTTATTGAGAAAATGAACCCGTTATATTATACACTCAATTAGATCGGATCGATTGACGGTACTTATATACACTAATTATTGATATTTAATACAAACATAAGTGTCTATCAATAAATATATATATATATACATATATATAAAATTGAATTAAAATAATTATTGAAAGTATAACAGTCAGAATAAGGAGAGCACTCAGTTGTTGGACAACTTGCTGGCGATATATCTAGTTGATTGTAAATGTACTCAATATAATCACATGAAATGTATGGATGTGAGTACATATAGCAAACAGAAAGCTGCTGTTATAGTCGCCATGAAAACGGGACAAGTTATTTTTTTAATTTATTTATTTATTTGCGGCATTAAACCGGCTTTAGCTTTTGGTTTTGGTCTTGTCTCTGTACTCATGTCCTGCTGGTGCACCAGGACACATTTGCTGTAGCAAGTAAATGCGATCTCAGTAGTATGCCAGCCAATGATACAGAGGGGAATAAAATAAAAATTTAAAATGTGAGTGTGAGTGTGTGAATTTGAATGAAATAAAAATAAATGATGTTGTTTAATCTGTCCTCTGTCTGAGTATAAATAGTAAAGAGACGACGATAGTCTTAGCGTAGCAAAGAACTCTTAAAAGTATCTGGTTCTATAATTTATTTAATCGTCATTGACTTCCTGCCATTCGTTATCATTAGACAAGACGTTTGTAGATCAGGAAATGTATAATATGCCAGAAATGACTTGGTGACATGTTAAAATTAAATGAATACATTGTTTTTAATTTTAAAAATATATACATATGTATATATATATATATTTTTATTATGATTTATTTAGCTAATGATTGATTGATGCTTTCGTAATATTTTTTTCTGCGTGTTCTGGAGGCTCTTGAATGGGTTCGATCATTTTATGAGCTAATTTATGTTTACGAGAGATCGCGTGACTTATGAATTGTGTGTGAATAGATAATAAATATCAATGCAAAATAGCAATGTCAACACATTCGAGTGGAAAGACAGATAGAGAGAGATAGAGGTAGTGGTAGTACTTAACTGATTCTATAAATTTCTCGGTGTCTGGTATTCTGACACGTGGATTTTTTTTAGAGAGTTGTTAAATGTTTGGTTCAGTGACCGGTAAATATACCCGTGATTTTATAATTTTATACATAACAGAGCCAAACTCTGCTTTCTGATTTATTACTTTTTTAATTACGCTTTTTAAAATAGATATTTTTGAACTTTTTTTTCTAGTATTACTTTTGGCTGCTTTTTATCGTCGCGCCGATTCAAATGATTTTATTCATATGTTAGAACTTATATATATGTTAGCGAAAACGAATAATTTTAATTTTTTTATGAACAGCTGAAAAGTTATATTTTTACAAATAATTCAATTTTTTATCAGAGGCAAATAGATCTCCGAGATAAATCTGTAAGATAACTATAAAATACAGCTTGTCGTTAAGTAAAAATTGAATGTTTGAAGATGTACCTGAAGATCGCAATGTTTTTCACGAAACAAAATACATGTTTACTGCATTGCATGTTTTTGCAAAAACGAAATGAAAATAAATAAATGTAGATCTTGATTTTTCAAATGTTTCACGTCAGCCAAAAATTGCAGCCACCCAAATTATTCCTTATGTCACCTCTCAGCAGCCAAATCACAAATTTTTTCGTTGCGCGAAAAATGTTCCGATTTTCAGATACATGCAAATTATGCTTTTTTTTTTTCTTTTAAATAACTATAACTCAGAGGCATTTTGTGCTGTCATGCTGCACCAAAGTGGGACTTATTCAAGATAAAATGCTCTACAAAAAAGTATTCTACGTTGTAGCTATAATTTGCATCTGTAAAATAGTACGAGTCACCAAATTTGAATTTTGCAGAAAATTCTTATTTTTTTCTAAGTTATCTCATAAATGACTGGATTTATGGCAAAAATTGAAATGACAAACTTCAAAACCAAAGTTTACTCATTACTCATATATAATTATACCTGGGGCAAGTTGATCAAGTCAGATACTGAATTAAATTCGAAATTTTCAATAAAAAAATTTTTTTTTTCTAAATAGTATTGAACATCAATTCGAAAACTCATACACTGCAGTAACTAGTAAGGTTAATTAAACTAATTAGCAGACTAAAAAAGTTAATTATAATCATAGCAGTAAATAATATTCGATGAAATAAATTTAAAAAAAACTAATTGAGCTCGGAAATGATTTTAATTTAACGTTTGCAAATTACAATATTTAACAGCACGCAAGTGATGAGTAGGTACTTGATTGTGATAATTATTCCACGCTAACAATCCACATCCCTTCGTCCTTTAACGCGGCTCTTGTATACTATACAGTAAATATGTATGCGAATAATAAAATGAATTAATAACGAACACGTGCAACACACTGGCGCCCAAGTGCAGCGTTTAGTATACAAGTGAATGGAAACTGCCGACAACTTAAAAAATTTATTATTATTATATATGAATAATAACAATAATAATAATTAAGAAAAAAAGTATTCACTCGTCATATCGCGGCACTTTGAATTTTATTAATTGATAGCCGTACAGTAAAGCTTTCAAGGTGATTCGTTAATTTTCAAGAGGATATATAACTACATTTTTATTTTATATTCAAATTAAATTAATGCTGTCAAGTACTTGGTTTCATACTCGGTACTTATTATTATCAATTTTTTTTTTTTTTTTTTTTTTTTTTTTTTTTTTTACGAGACTTCCATCGAACTAAAAGGGATAAATTTAATATTCACTCATAATATTTAATTTATTTATCAGACATTTGATATTCATTTGATTTAATTAACTCATTATTTCACTATTCTTATCACTCGATAGTAGATAATTGGGACGATATATATGTATAGTATAAAATTTATATAGTATATGATAAAATATATTTGAATAATTTCCGCGTTATCGACAGCAAGTTTATATTTTTATTCGTCTGCTTTTATGACGGCATCAGTAGCTCTTAGTGTCGTAGATAAAATATTGTAAAGACGGTATAAAAATAAAAAATATATAAATATACGAATACTTGTGAAAAACAAGCAGATAGTCTATAAATTGGATAAAAATTCATTTAAATCGTCAATTTTTTTTTTAACAGAAAGAATTTTTTCTGGGACTCTTTTTAAGGAGGAGACGAAAGTCATTAAAAAATAATTTGGTCAATTAATTGCGAATAACGGCTTGTATCGTGTTAACATACGGATGGAGAGATTGACGGCCGCAAAGGTAATCAATCATTTAAATAGTATTTTTATATAAATATATATAAATTTTAATCAATCAAAACTATTAATCATGTAAATTATGATCTCTAATTTCGAAAAATGCCCTTCCGGTCTAAATTTACTGGCATATATGGTCAATTTTTACGATTTAACGTGAGAAGAAACGTGAACAAATTGCTAAGCGAAAATAGATAACTCGAAATTTCGACGCTCGATTGAAGAGATCGAGGCCTTGGCCTTTAAATAAAATAAAAAGGAACATAAACAAGTAACTGAGACTAATTGAGCGATAATATAGTGTGGCAGCATGGATTAACCAACAAAAAAAAATCAGTCTGATGCATCAATGTCCTTATACTGCACTATAAATATATAGACGAAAATTAAGATATGAAAAAAAAGAAAATAGCGTCCGAGGCCTTTCATCTCGTGTGGGTAGGGGAAATGATCCATCTGGCAGTCTCGCGTGATACATGGGCATGTTGCTGGTATAATAATATTGCAGACCTTTGCGGGAGATAGTCGGGAGAGCGTAGGTCGTTGTGCTGTGCCAGCAGACAGGGAGTGCCACTCCAAACGAACCAGGGAGGAGTAGACTTAACTTGAACCTTGTCACACACACTCCTTTCCTCACCTGTCCACTCCTCTTTCCAATGTTCAATCTACTACTTATTTACCAGTCGTCCTGATCTCAGTCTCGGTCTCCGTCCCAGTCCTAGTCCCAGTCGCGATTTTCTCTTTTGATTCATTTCTTTTTTTTCTGCACTTAAGTTCAATTTTATTTTTATCCCATCTAACAACTTTTCGATGTAATTGATTGATAATATGCAGTAATTAATGCCACAGGATGTACAAACACTAGATTTGAATTTATCTGAATACAACTTTTTTTTTTTAATTTCATTAATTAATTTTTTTAAAGAAATCATTGATCTAATTATTTTCCTCAGCGCGATTTCGAAACCAAATGATCCTTCAGTTTATTCTACAGAAGATTTCAATTTTTTACGATTGATTACATGGTGCTGAAATTTTAATTGATGATGCCGCGTGAAAATTAGGCAAGAGAAAATTTCGGTCGGATTACAATTAAATGGTAAAAAAATAACAAAAAAACGATGGACGAGGAGTTAAAGCGAACGATAAAGGAATGGTTCAATAAAAAGAAGGGCGACATACAATCTTTACGGCCCATCTCGTCGGACCGTAATAAATCATGAGTCGATTACGAAGATCGTTTCGTAACACCCACAATCGGGACACATACGCCCCTGGGAAAGCGTATTCGTGCTAAATACAAATTGTTTGGCCTTCTTCTCATCCTTACATTCCATAATAATTCTCTTACCTTTTTTTTTTATTTTATTCCATTTATTTACATTGGTTTTATTATTATCATTATTTTTTATTTCGGGTCTCAGAAGTAGCAATTACGTAATCGAATTTCGAATGACAAGTCATCGAATTTCGGCACTTGCTTTTAATATACATTACACAGCCTGTCACTTATTAATTTACACATACATACATACATACATACATACATATATACATATATATGAATATATACATATTTGACCGGTTCAAAAAAATCGAATATTTTTTTTTTTTAAAAAACCCGCAGTAAAATATCTTCCTAGTCATGAAAAAAGAAGCCTGTGAAAACGGGAGCTCTTAATATCAATTTTGAAAAGTCGCTCATCATAAATTTCTATTTTACGTTTAAATAACATGGAAAAAAAAATTTTTTAACTTTGGAATTTTAAAACTCATTTTGGAGTTAACATGTCGGGGTGAGAGATACATATTTTAGAAGGAAATTGAACGCTCTAAATAAATTGTCTCTTATGTTTTTTCTCTAAGTCTACTCCTTTAAAAGTTATTCGAGTTTAAAGTTCAACATGTAATTAATTTAACCTTTTTTTCTTAAACTGCGGTATAATAATAAAACTCATCTTCGAAAAAAATTATTTTACAATTTTTGAATGGTATAGATAATAGCTTTAAGTTTAACACGATTATTTTCAGTTTATAAAATTTACGATTTTCACTTCAAATCTTGATATGATCTGATGCAGGTGCAGGTTTACATACATATACAAATATATAAATTTGCAAAACAGCTTTCGAGATCATCCATTAGAGATTACAAGTGGTACTAAGTTTCAAGGCTACCGGAAGATAATCATTATTGCTCTTTAAATCAGCAACTGATAAAAGCAAATTTAAAATAAAAAAAAAATCAACGGCCCGTATGCTTAAAAAAACATTTTGATAAAAATTTTTAAATATATGAAATGAATATTTAAAGATTTTATCATCCGTTTAGACAGTGGGACAGAAGGCTTCAATTATGCTGACAAGTGTTTTTTTATCAGCCATTTCTATGATATGTAATTATAAAATAGATAATTACTGTACTTGGTTGGTTTTTAAAAAAAATGTAACCGCTAATTTAAAATATTACTGCCAGCAGAATTGAAATTGTAAGATAAATTTCAGCTGACACTTGAAATATTCACTTTAATTAAAATTTCGTCTCAATCAACTAAATTAATTAACTTACATACTGACTATATCACTACTTTATAATTATCATCACTCAGCTTACTTGTAACGGATTAAATCATTGCCAAAAAATTTAATGACCTGTAATTTATAAAAATTAACAAAAAAAATCTCGAAAAGTTTAAATTGCGTCAATTTTTTTTTTCTCAGATTATTCGAATAATTTATTGCGTAATTAATTTGCATATGTGTAAAAAAAAAAACATAAAAGATATAAAAAGTAGATAGAAATAAAACGACATGATGACAAGTGAAAATAATTTAAAAAAAAAAAAAAAAAAAAAAAAAAAAAAAAAAAAAAAACCAGTATCTGGCAATAAGATCTTGAAACTGGGAGATAGGACGTTATTACAGGACTATAATGAGAGTGTAAGAGAGAAAAGGGATTTCGCAAAGTCGTCACGAGATAAGAGACAAGACCTTTATATATATAAATATATATAGTTTTAGGTGCGGTAGTGTACGAATGAGACAAGACCTTGGTTGTGGTCAAGGGTCGACTCGAATTAGAAGGGACTATTTTCATTACATAGCTTTCCCTCTTTTCAAGAAGAATTTGTACTCAACTCAACTCAACACGATTCGACTCGACTCGATTCGACTCCTAACTCTGAAACTAACATAACTGGTGTGGACCGAGTAGTTGTATGAGAAAGGATGAAAGGACGGATTATATTCCCGTTTGGAAAGACTAGCTGATCTCCCGGGAGTTTCTCGCCCGGCCGATCATCGCTCTAATGGGCCTGCCAAATTTCCGACTTGTGATCATTCGACTGCATTTATTTTACCTCGGTTATCTCTTCATATTAAAACTTTATTTTAAAACTCCATTAACTTATTACTTTCATAAATTTATTTATGCTACAAAATATTTAATAAAATTTTTTTTTTATTAAATAAAGTTTTTTAAAATTAAATTTCAAATTAAGGATTAAGTTAATTGGATTTTTTAATGCGTTATAAAATTGCAATTATGGAAACTAATTCGCGAAAATTAATTTCTGCATTATCGGCAGTTGAATATCTATGATTAGCTTTTTTTTTTATTCGATGAATTTCGTGTGGTGGCGTTAGTATCACTTAGCAAACAAAGGAAATAAAAATAAAGTTAATGTCGGCTTGGAATGTAATAACACTAACAGTTTCGTGATTAATTTACTAGGAATCTATTTGATAAAAAAACCAAAGCTGATAAAAAGAGAATCAAGTTGATTAATTACGTTTTTCGAAAAAAAAAAAAAAAAAAAAAAAAAAAAAAACAAGGTTACGTTCCGACAAACATCCCCAATATCCCCGATACCGAAACCTAAATTCCCAAATTCCTTAAGTTTCAATTCGGATTAAAAAAAATAAAATTTATCTATCATGAGTCTGGTATTAAATCTTAGATAACTGAAATTGCGAAATATTGAAAGTCATAATCTTTTTAAATAAAAACGACCTATTCAACGTTCTTGAGTAAATTAATGTACAAAAATAAAATGAATAACAATTAAAAAAAAATAAAAATTAAATTCTCAGTTATATTCAGTCAATTAAATATTCCTCATAACAATACAATAAAATTTTCACTGCACAGAATTTATTTCAACGACAAAAGAGCCAGAAGCAGAAGCAGCAGCAGCAGTAGTATTAGTATCAAGCAATGCGTACTCGTAAACACTCCGTTATTTACGAGTAGAGTGGCATTTTTTCAGGACCCATAGTGCCATTCGCATGCAAATCGCAACCGGAGGTCTCTCATTCTTCTCTCTCTCTCATTCTGTTAATACTCAAGATATGCAAATGTCACTAATTACTGGTAGCTGTGGGATTACACCGATAGCGAGTTGAGAGAAGAGGATGCCAGAGCTGTGGTTCCCTACTCTTTATTCAGCACAACTATACTGTAGTCCTCGTAGCAGTAATTTTCATCTTCCATTACATATATACATAACCAAACGAACCGGCTAAGCCAACTCTGTTCAGGTGTATGCATATATGTATGTGCATGTATATACCGATGATGATAGTCTTTACTAACATTATACAAGTAGATAGCTATTAAATTGTGTGTCTTTGTCTTTCTTAGCGCGAGTTTAGATGATACTTTATAAGAGAGATAACTAATGCTTTCCCTAACGACGACTTAGGTGTCTGGATCCTCTGGTTGCTTCTGCTTTTGCCACTGTTTTACTCCTGATCCTCGTCTGCTGGTGAATTACTTGCGTAGCAGCCTCTCAATTCGTAGCTAACGTTAAAAGATACTTATCTTAACTCAAGTGTTACCCATCTAGATACTTATTATATTATACAAGTAACCCTTTTGTTATTTTTTTATTTTACTGGGAGATATGGAAATTTATAGGCCTCAACCCACTTGGGCTTTTTAACTTTCTTTGTTTGCCGTTGTTGAAGATGGCAGGACTAATTAATTCATTTAGTTAATGGCTGATTTAGTGGATAAGCTGGGAGATTAGATTTAAGGAATTATTTATTGTCGTGAGGTATTTAAAAAAGGGAAGAAATTGGTTGGAAAAAATCTGAGAGGCAATGAATAGAATTCAAAGCAATGCCACTAAATGGAATGAATCGACTAAATGGAGTTTTCAATTTTCTGTTGAAACAAAATTTTGCACGGCATGCATTCAACTATACAGAAAATAAACCCGCAAAATCTTAACAAGAATCGATCATCATAATTGTAAAAACACCTATTCTTTTAAATATGTCTGCAAAATTTTGCCATGACCATGGTACCAATGCCAAGTCTTTAAAAGTACAAAATCTCTTAATTTATATCTCGTTAGATGCATAACCATATATCGGCCTTTACAAAGTGGGTCAATCATCTTCCTGCTCATCCCAAGTTCACGCAGCAACTTTCGGCCCTTTATTTGTTCTTCGATATTCAGGATTTCTCCTAACGCACCTAACACAAATACCCCTAGATATTTTACACGGTTGTTTTTTTATCCTTTCCCTTCACCAAGGTCACCTTAATTAACAAAAAAATAATTTTTCTAATTCGTGAGCTCGGGACACGTATTCACTCGCCGAACGTCACACCAAGAATATGCTGAGGTATATTCGATTGTGTTTCTGTACGAGCACGTATACGTTTAAATACGTTCACAAATTTTCATCAGTCATGTCAAGTCCTTGGTAGTATAGTGGTCAGTATCCCCGCCTGTCACGCGGGAGACCGGGGTTCGATTCCCCGCCAAGGAGACATTTTTTTTTTTTTTTTTTTTTTTTTTTTTTTTTTTTTTTTTTTACGTTTTTTTTTATTTTTCAAGATGACAATCAATTACATAAGCATTATAAAAAAAAAAAAAATAATAAAATAAAAAAGCCTTGACATGGTAGGTGAAAATTTGTGGACGTATTTAAACGTATACGTGCTCATACAGAAGACAGTTAAAACTTTATGACCTTATGGTAAAAGAGCTATTTTTCTATTTCTAAAACTGAGTCTATCTGATTTTATAGCTTTCGATTCAGAAATACCAATGAATTACTGAAACTTAATAGAGATACTTATATTTTTTTTTCTGAGCTAACATCTAATGGAAAAAATTTTTTTCTGAACTAACATCTAATAGAAAAAATTTTTTTTTGAAGCCTTTTTTCCGAACACCTGATCGGCTTAAGACAGTATGAAAACATAGACAATTTACGCAACAATATACATTTCAATAAATTCATTTATGAAAAGCGACTGCCGTGTGGAACATCAATTCTAGTTCTATACTATAAAGAAGGTGAAATACATCTACAGTGGTTTTGCCAGAAACCTGATTGATTGAATTGACAGCAGCATGGAAATATACACAATAGACACAGCATTAAATGCCTAAATATCTCTACAAGAATGCGCGTTTATTTTTTAGTATGTAAATGATATACTCTAACCAACCTTTTATTTGACTTACTATAAAAAAGCTGGAATAACACATTCATCATGATTTATTTCCAAGAAAAGTGATAGACTACTCAAATCAATGAGAATGTAAAATATAAATGCGAGATTGAATTTTAATTAAAAATTTAAGATTTAATGAAGTCACATAAAAATATAAAATTTATCTCACTAAAACCTTGAAACACCTTTACCCGGTGATTTATAAATAAGCTCAGTACAAAAACTCATAAAAGAAAAATAATATAAAGACATACATTTTCTCTTTCATTAACAATGTAATCGAAAAATCTTTATCGGCAGTTTCAGGTCGTAACGACAGGCCCTACAGGATGTAAACGTAACTTGGTGAAATTTCAATGGCTATATATCCATAGTACGGTTGTTGGTAATGAAATTTGAAAGCACCCTCCGGAAACTTTGGAAAGACTGTTACCCACTATTGTATATACATTTATATATGTATAGGTTATATATATATATAAATGAATGTATATAGCAGTGGTCGAGAATAAGAAGATGAGAAGCAAAACCAAGTAAAAGTAAAAGCACAGAGGCACAGAGAGCATCCCATTAGCAATAAACCAGCTACCCAACCAAGACTTTAAGACTTTCTTATATTTTCTTACACCTTCTTTAAAACTCATGAAAACTTTACTGCTTTTTATCTCTCTTTTGCTTAATTTCCTTTTTTTTTACTTAATATTATTCATATTTATAATTTTTTTTTACAGTTTCCTCAAATTGAAATGAAAGTAAAATTATTTGAAAAATATTCAGTGAAAATTTGGAAAAAGTTTCTATGGTGTCAGTGTACTGGTGGACTACTAACTAATTTTCAAAGAAAGTACTAAAGTCTTATCAGATAATGGTCGATCCATTATTTCATGAAAGCCGATTCCATTTTCGAGTGAAAAACCATCGGAAAAATGTTTAGAGAATCAAAAATTATACTGTCATAATTTTCTACCCTTTACTCAATTAGATCCAGAAAAAGCTGATCCAATTTAAAAAATCTGCTGACAAAATGGAATGACTTTCTTTTCATGATTCTTTGATCAGAGCAAATTTTAGTAGAAATAGTCGAGGTGCCATTAAGATTTTTTCTGAATTCTGCTGAAAAATGGATTTTCGTAAGGCGCGATCCTAATATCGAGACCACTGCAGTTTCCAATTCACGTCTACTAAGCAAAAGTTACAGATTTTTTTTAATGCAGTTGTCAATGTTTTCAAACTTCAATGTTCTGAAGTGTTATAAAGTGAAAAGTGTTGTAGATTGATAATAAGGTTAAATATAAAAGAGTAACTCGTTAATTTGTTACTTTAATTACCGAAAATAAGTTTAGTTGACGAGGTGATTATCCGACTTAAAGTTTTTGCTATAAAGGCCATTATGACACACCACGTAGCTAAGTAGCAGTGAAAATCCGTTAATGTTATCACTCTGTAGGATTTCCCTGTTAAATGTAGACTCTTACTTTAAATATAAGTGTATATAAAGGGGTTGTTAAATTTGGCTAATTTCCGAGGCTACATTGACGGGGAATTTAGCGGTGATCTTTACAGCTAAAACTTTTATTTAAATATTTTATTTCAAAAGTGTAAAAATAATAATGATTATTTAAGATTTAGATTAAGACAACAACAAGAAAAGTATTGTGAAAATAAATGACAGCGTGTAGTGGCACTAAAGGCTAAGAAGGGGTAAGCGTTTAACTACTAACGACGTATTGTCAGGAGGATAAGACGTAGAACCCCTGCTAAGTTGTATACAGTACAGTTATAAGCAACAGTAAGTCGTTAACAAGAAACTGTCCACTTGCTGTTTTACCCTATTGGAGGCTCCATACTCCCTGTAGTTGAGCTAAATACATATACACCGACACTAATACTAATACAATAATGCCGACCCATTGCACGAGTGTTAGTAAGACTTTAAGTGTATTGAGTTAATGAGGAAAAATGTACGGATTGTAGACAAGTCTTAAGTTATTACTTTTTTTTATGGGGATTATTCTAAATAATTCAATTTATTGAGATGTTAACTTAAGTGTATTAGGTTAGTTAAATCTTCATCTTCATTACTTCTGTTTAAATGGCTTCTAAAATGGGGCTTGACAACGGTATTTTTCCAACACATAATTGAAATGAAAATTTTCTACGATTTATAGAGAAAACTGAGAAAAAACCCATTATAAGAATGAATCTAAAAAAATTTGTTTTATAAAAATGGTCTGTGTTTAATTAAGGACGGAATGAAAATTTTAATTTTAATTTTGACCAACTTTTCCGGCGATTTCATATTTCGAGGATATGCTATTATTAGTAAATCATTTGTATCTTTTTTAGGACTCGCATTTTTAATGAATTTTTTTGTAAAGTACATTACCGAAATAAACAACTAGAAAACTTTTTTCATTAACCATTGCTCGTTATCCTAGACACACCCACATATACTGCACTCAACTCAATAGTGTGTAATCAGAAAAGTTTAAATTGTAGAATTGAGGGATGGAAATGATGAAAATTTATTCGTCCTAGTCTCAATGGGGCAGTGATGTGTTAGAAAATTTATTCACATGTGTATATATATATATATATATATATATATATATATATATATATATATATATATATATATATATATATATATATATATATAAATGTAATCTTCAGCTAGGTTGAGATTTAGACTTTATTGGACTCTAACTCCTGAGGGGGATTTAAAGGACATGCTCTCGTGGACTTGAATGATGTGAGAGGGTTCTCTTGGCAGTCTCTCTTCCTCTTATACTTTACTATAGTACTTCTACTACTACTACGACTAGTGGAAAGAGGCAACGAATCGTGCTTGAGTTTTCGTATTACTCAGAAACTAGTTTACGATTCCTTGGAGAGACAGTTTTGCCGACATTAACGCGAATTCTATCATCCCTAGATACTTTAAAATCTTATCTCCAAAATCTTTTTCTTCCTCATTTTATTTTTTGTTTGTATACTAACCCTCTAGAACAAATAATACTACGAACTTCAAATTAATTAAATTTCGTATTAATATTGAAACTAGCAGACCGCAAGTATGAAATGAAAATATCGAAAACTATGGAGATAAGATAAACATTTAGAATAAAAAAAAATATCTAATGTATGCTGAAGACGTCTCCACTTATTACCAGTAACCCTCGTTACGAAAAGACATTTTCATCTTACATTCCTTTTATATTTTTTTTATTTTCTCAAAATTAAGTCACGTTCTAAATTGAACTCACCAAATTGACTTTTTTTTACTGCTTTTTTATTTTTATAATTCACAATAATTCGAATTTTTTATACACTACCACTAGTATTCCAATCAGACAAGTCTGCTTTAATTATCTCGAGTAATTTATAAGAAAAAAAAAAAAAAAACTTAAGGGTCATGAGAAATTTTACGAAATTACAATCGAGATTTCAGTATATTTATATTCAAAGGAAAAAGAGAGGGAGGGAGAGAATAACCATCAAATTGACTTATCGTTATTGCAGTTGGAATGAAGATATTTACCATTCATTCACTTGCCAACCCTTCTATGGAAAGCTTAAGAAAGAGAGAGAGAAAGTAATGAAATTAATTGGCGGGATGTTAAGAAGACTCTCTAAATGAGTACAACCCCTACTTTTCTTCTGATTTCGCATATTCTTCTTCTTCTTCTTCTTCTACTTCTTCCCCGTACTAAAATACTTTATTTTTTTTTTTGCCTACCCAGTCCTCCACCCTTGAAAAAATTTGCATTGTAAAGCATCGCCGATAATAAACCTCGATTTTAGTTAACGAAGAGGCTCTGAAAAAAAACCGTACATACTTTTCGCCATCATCAGTAACCAGGGGTAAAGTAAAACTGAATGGTGAATAAAATTTTCAGGTAATTAACATTTTTCACAATATATATCTTTGAGTTAAATATATTAACTAAACTTAATAAATACTGTTATAGTCTTCATTAATATTCATTAGATATTCAATCATAAATTTTATTTAAGATTTTAAACTGAGGGTGAACACCGAAACAAAGTGAGTGAAAAATTAACAGAAATTTTTTTTACGTCCTTTTAATCGAGTCAAAGTCTAAGGCATGCTTTTAACCTAAATTAGCATCAAAAACCTACATTAGACTTTTTAGAACATGATTATTGTAAAAGTTTGAAATGAACTTAGACATACAAAGGCATGAATTAGATATAGAAAGACAGTTGAAAATAATTTAATGCCAACTGTTGCTGCGAACTTTAACCCTCAACAAAATGGCGACAAAGATCTTCAACATTTTTTTTATGAAGTGTCCGAGCCAGAACATCTTTTTTGATACTAATTTTTAATAGCATAGTACCGGAAATTAAAATTTCCAAATTATACAAAAAAATAAATCGTTTATTGATAAAGAAAAAAAAGTTAATCAACAAAACCACGAAAATGAAAGTTTAAATAGTTAGAGACAACGTCTTCCGGGAATTGTTAATTCAAACAAGTAGACGTAGATTCCTGTTCCAAGTCGTCAGTATGACGGACAGGCAGATATGGATGGGGGGTAAAGCGAAAGTGTAAAACACAGCTATAGATATCCCTTTAATTGTGTATTGTGTAAAGGCGCATGCGGTGTTTCGAGACGCCGGGCGTCGACGTCGACGCCGCTTCTACACTAGATACTGTCACGTACAGTAGCGTACAGACGTCAACTCGAGGAACGAGGCGGGGTTGTTGTCCGCTGCGGACGCATCACCAACCTGAAGAATCCATAGAAACGGTTTGCCTGACGTTGAAGTTTATGTACGTGTTTCCCGCTTTCTCTCTCTTTCTCTATATAAATATATATATATAATGTTTTTACTTTGACGTACGTATGAAACACTCTTCATTGCTTTGCTCCACTCTATCTCGTATTCCATTTAACTGTTGTTTGGCAATTGTAATAACATGACTATTGTCTCAGGTAAACAAGTTTAACCAAACTTCAACATAATAGACTACGAAAAATAACATTTTAAACATCAAATCTTCCATTACGATCTAAATTAGACATGATGTCAACGTTCTCGAACGAAATGTTCGCTCACACAATTTCGAAAACCAATTTACCGGAAATTGGCTGCGATCATATGTATAGTAAATACAAATATTATAATACATCATTACCTGGTCAAAAATAAAACCACCTTGGTTTAAACCTAACTGGCTTACTTAGTCACGATTTAAGGGAACCGAGTCCAAATTGTTTGGTTTTTAACCAGGGTTGTTTTAGAAATTACTATCGAATTCACTAATTCTGAGCTCCAACCGAACCACTTTTTGAAATTAGTGGTTAGGTTTGTTCTTGGAATTAGTGAATATTCACTTTTTTTCACTATTTCATGTTTAAAGAGTAAAACGTGTTTATACACTTTCAAAGAAGTTAATCGACGAAATTCACTAGTAGTTAGTGAATACTTACTAATTTTCACTAATTCGACTAAGAGATATAAGACCTTTTTATAGTTTTCTGTAAGGTTCTAGAGTCAAAATTTTAGCCTTAATTTCGCACTATTTTTGGATTTTGCTCCTCCTTCTATCATCAAAACAGCAAAACGGACCTCATTCCGTCCTTGACGAATAGTCTTAATTAAGAAATTTGTACCTAGATTTTAAGTTAGTAATTTTAAGTCAAATATACATCGATTTCTGTACGAGACAGCTCGGTCTCAATGCATTAAATAAAATTCAACTCAAGTTTTACTGCAAAACTTTGTACTTTTCTTGTCATTATATTATTGCAATTTTTGACGATATTCTCACGGCAAAACAGTCGTGCGACAAACCATTGGTTAACCCTCATTTTTGTAATATCAACTGCCAAAGTTTGATTTTCGAGTGTTTTGCTCATATATATATATATATATGAAATATGTTTTTTCCATAAAAAAAGGCTACTTACGAATTTTGAAATTTGAACCATAAAAGTTCAGCTTACCTGTAACAAAAAAATGATTGTTATTATTAAAAAAAAATAATGATATTCCAAAGATTGATATCAGCATAAAACAGTTAATGGGACTAAAATACTTAAATAGAGTATTTAATTTGTAACTATTATGTAAATTGAGATAAAACGTTTGGATAACGGAAAAAAAGTAATTATAAATAAAAAAAAAAAGAAAAAAAAATGTATATGACGTGAGACGTAGTAATAAGTCCAGTAGGGCCGTCAGTGTACCGGACGTTAGTTTCCGGTTGCCGAAATGCGAAATCCCGTGACCGCCCAGGGCATTTTGAGACACAATGCAGTCTACTGAAGCAGACACCGTGACGCCAAAAAGCATGCTGCATTTTTCGTGTATATTAAGTATACCATGCTCTAATATATCTGTATATATGTACGGGAGTCGTTAAGAGAAGCATGGGGGTGTGGACTGGTAAGAGTGACGCTTTGAGGATGAGTGTACTCCCCCTGGCTATTAATCACCGTGAATCAGGATTGTGTTGTCGGGTAACAGGTTTTCTTTTCTCTTTTTTTTTTAGTCATGCTACTAAAATACTCGGTAATACTGTACTTCGAGACACAGACCCATGACACACGCAATGCAACCCTCGTAACAGTAAATAACAATGTTTTTTTTAAATATCAGTAATCACTGTGATTTATTTTGATTTACATAAAATTAGACAGGTTAATTATTTTTAAATTTATATTTAAAAAAAAAAAAAAAAAAAAAAAAATGTCTACTGGGTTCGATCCGTGAACTTCAAGGTAACAATCGATATCTACGTAAACTATTAATACAGTTTTTATACTTCATTGCCTAAATATTAATTATTTTTAAAAAGAAGATTTTGCATCCAAAAGTTGGATGATTTTTATATAAAAAAAAAAAATACATTTAATATGACATTTGTATATAATTATAATTTGGTACTAATTTTGAAAAAAAAATATTTTTTAACGATAATATTATGTATTGCGTGTATAATATCTTTGGTAAGAAATAAGATAATAAATAATAACGATTGCCGAAACATGATGGTATTACTAAATATATATACGGCAAAAGGGACTACAGTAGGGTCCTGTTCCGGGCGCATGACTCGACAATTTGCCGGTGCATGCACTTAATAATCGTTCGTAACCAGGCGATCATATTCCGCCAAAAATGCGTATCGTATTTTTTGCTCGCTTCGTAACAGTGCATAAATTATTCATGAATTTTAATAACACATAATCGAGTATTCCATCACTCGAATTCATTGTTTTTCACGTTAACAAAAAATTTTTTTGTTAGTTAGTACTCATATATATATATATATTTATTTTAGAACTCTTTGTGCAGAAAGGTACAGTGTTAACACGATCCGTAGACATGTGAAAAAAATATGGCGATTGTTAATTAACTCCAGTGTACACTGGTCGGTACGAGGGACATTCTTTAATGACCGCATCACGCACCACTTTTTTTTTCCATGTAAATAACAAAAGAGAAAAATTCAGATTGTTATTTTTTTTTCTCATATTTTTGTTGCTGGCTCGCGGCTTGTATTTTATTCATTATGCACTCGCTATATGTTTTTAATGTAAATTCACTCACAAACTGGTATATTATACATATTCTAATATTTCATCGCCACACAAAAAAAACTTATTAATGTTATTACAATGAAAAAATTTTTTTAATTACTACTGCGTACTTTTATCTCATTAAAAAATTAATAAAATTTCGGTAGCAGTAAAAATATATACAATATATGTATATTTCGTTTTTTTTTTTTTTTGAATGAATGTAAAGTATGAAAATAAAATAATTTCTGTGGTAATTGAAAATAAAATTCAATATTCCGAAATGAAATAAATAATTTCTTGAATTTAAATCAAATCATTTATTAAAGTTCACAAATTTAATTAAAAAAGTATCGGAATATATAAATTTTTTTTTGTCAATAAAAAAGCATCGTGGAATATTTAGTTTCAATTAAATTTATCAATTATAAATTTCTTCACCCGATCAGGTATATATTTTTTTAATCAACTGTACAAATATTAAATCGTGATTCATCAGGCGAAAAATTTTAATAAAGGGTTGAAAGTTTTATTTAATTGTTGAGTCGAATTTAAAATCACGATAAATAAAGTCCAGGGAAAAGTGAGCTGATATATATGTATATATTTATATATAACACAATGGGGTATATCGACTCTGTACTTTTTCGTTTGAACAAAACCCATGTAATGCATTCGTTTGTCTAGGAGATAGATTTCTAGATAGCAAGCCACCAACTGACAGCTACCCCTTCACTTTAATCCCTCGACGCCTCGACTCGACAGATCCATTTACTTGTGACATATTGTCCCCGGAAAAAAGAAAATACTATAAATAAATAACCTGGACATATATGAAATTTATGATCAATACTATAATTATTTTTGAAAAATTGAACCTTCCAAAATTCTTCAATTACACAATTTTCAATTATCGAGTTCAAAAGAAAGAAATAACCGGATGTGATTTAGATCTCAGCAGATCTTGGTATAGATCTACGCAGACCTAAGCTTGAAGTAGATCTCAGATAATCTGATGATTTCGGCAAATTGTCAATGATTTCAAATTTATGGTGATTTCAAAAACTCTCGACTGATTCCAGGAAATTTTGAAGGATTTCACAATAATTTCGGTAAAGATCTATTTAGACTTATGAAGATCTATCCAAAAAAACAAGATTTCAGCGCAAAAATTGCTCGCAAGAAATAAATTTTTCTTAACGTCAACAGAGGTCGCCAGCGATCTCCGAAGATTTTCTTAAATTTTCATAGCTCTTGAAAAAAAGAAAAATCCTGACAACTATAAGATCTATCTATATCATAGATCTTCTAGAAGTAACACATATACTTTTCTGAGAAATTCGATCTCTAGATCTTGAACAGAAGTTAACTATGATCTCATCTATTAACTTTTTTTGATACCTAACCTGAATATGGACAAAAAAAGCAGTCCTAAAATATTAGACTTTTAGTGAAAATTAGAAACCGATGCCCAATTTTTTTTATAAGTGTTCTATAATGGAAATATAACTAAATTTATTATTATGTATTAATTAAATAATAATCAACGGAATACAATAAGTTTATTGTATATTAATCTTATACATATATATGTATATATATGTAAATGTAGATATTTGTCACCAGTTAGTTGTAACTATCTTAGCACTACAATCATTCATATTATATTTTTGATATTTGCCTAACCCTTTCCCAGCGCTCATTGATATCAGTCGCAGTATTCGTTCGCAAACATAAAAATGAGCGCGTGAATATAAAAGAAGCTTTGTGTCATTTGTCCCTGAACCGTATCAACATATAAAAATATATGTGTTAAATAAATATTTAAAAAAAAGAGAAAAAAAGTAAATGATAAAAAATAGTGTTAGAGCTGACCTTCGACTTGCTGAAGTCAACTTACGCCTACGGTTTATTTATGAGCATGTGTGGTTTATGAATGCATCAGCGGCGATACGAGTACAGACATTGTAAGTAAAGAGAGAAAGTGCATTGCACGTTGTACAATATGTGTAGTGAGTACTTAAGCCGTCAGTCGAGTCGGAGGGAGTTTCAGAATAATGATGATGCAGCAGCAATGACCCAGACGAGTTCCATCCTTGTACTACATAAACTCCATATCTCCACTCATCTCCAGATATATTTACTCACATATCATTTTGTTGCCTCTCCCAAAGCTATTAATACTGTCACGTGACTAGAATCTTATTATTTTTCAGTCTTATATAATGTATATATATTTATATTTTTGATTCACCGAAATCTGCTGCTCTTTCAATTCAAAATTAGTTCGTTGTATTTTACTTTTAGGTTTTTGGCTGACAGTCAGACGTTTTCATTCAAAAATAGTCAACGTTAATTGTCATATTTTTTTTTTTTTTTTTTCGAGTATAAGACACTCGACACTTTGAATTTTCATTATTTTAATAATAAGAAATGTAAAATAATTATAATTAATTAATTAGAGAAAACCTGAGTAAAAATATGTGACCGAAAAGACGGAAATTGGATGAAATTACGCCGAAACACGTCAAAATTTTGTTATTTATAAGAAACAGGTCGAAATTTGGCCAAAAACACGCCGAAACTATAGAATTTCATGAAAAGAGGCCTAAATTGGTCAAAATCTTGCTGCAGTAGAATTTTATTGAAAAAAGTCGAAATTTGACCGAAAACACGCCTAAACTATAGAATTTTATTAGAAAAAGGCAAAATTCGACTGAAAACACGTCGAAATTTTGTTATTTACAAGAAACAGGTCGAAATTTGGTAAAAAACACGCAGAAACCATAGAATTTCATGAAAAGAGGCCTAAATTTGGTCAAAATCTTGCTGCAGTAGAATTTTATTGGAAAAAGTCGAAATTAGACCAAAAACACGTCGAAATGTTGTTATTTATAAGAAACGGCCTAAAAATTGGACGATAAATTGAGTTGACCGATTTCCGGTTCTATTGAGCCTAATTTAGCCATTTTTCAGCGTGTTTTTAGCCCTGCATTCACTTCCTCGGTCTTTTTCAGTTCAAAAAAAAAATTTATTATTTCGGCTTGAGATTTCTTTACCCGGGAAATTGAAAATAAAATGCGTATCAACAGAAATTAGAGCAGAATAAGTCATCTCGAATTGTCGAGATGGCGCCAACGAAATTTTGATTTCCAAAAGAATTTAGTCCACTCGCCGATTCCCGACAGTAAATTACATTTTTAAAAATACTGATCATAAAATCTGGTTAAAAAAAAAACTGTTTTCCAGATAAATTTCTTTTTTTTACCAACATAAATTTATCTTTTACTTAAATTGTTTATACAAGTAAATATATCGCTAACAATTTAAGAGCTTCAATAAACAAAAAAGTGCTCGAGATCAAAGACAAAGTAGAAAACTCCAGATGTAGTCAGACCGTTAGGATCCGTGTGTACCTCAGACAAATAAAAGACTATTTTTTTTTTTGTGTGTTAACTATAACGTTCATGGTACTCGGCCTCGACATTAATTAAACTCATTCATCGGAAGCCAAGAAAAACATTTATATTTACAAGTTCCCTAACCAAACAGCTACACACTACAATAATAATAATAATAATAATAATGATAATAAGTTAAGTAAAGACGTGTAAACGTTAAAATGTTGATGAGACTGTGCCAGTTATCGTCACGCGATTCTCATCGCGCAGCATAAAATACACAAGTTACTTAACACCATCTACTTTTTTTACTTGAATTTTTCCTCTATTTGCAGACAGTTACTCCCTTCATTACAATATAAATAAAATAATTACTTTATACTATTCTACACCTCTACTTAAATTCAATTCCTCTTACTGATATCTATCGACACTTTAAATTATTTTTTAAAATTCCAACTTCGAATTAATTCGCGTTTCATTCCGTTTTATTACTGAGTCGGGTCTCGTGACAACAATTTGACGTCAATTAAGTAGAATACATAGAAACTCGAAATGATGACAATGTGACGAAAAAAGTTAAGAAAGTTTAAAAACATGTGACGTTGATCTTTTGAGTATCGCTTTGGAATAAGCCAAATGCTAAATTGAACTGTCACTTTAAATTTTTTGAAGGATATTTAAAATTTAAATGTACCGTTACTTTAGTTTGGCAATTTTTTAATTGACTTTAATTTAATTTACTTTTATTTCATTTTTAACTGACGTTAATTTTATTTGATCGAGATACAGATTTAAAAAATTTTTTTTTTTTACTTTTATTTTTATTTGTTGTAACATATATGTATATATAAACATATGTTTATATAAAAATTAAATACTTCAAATCAAATTTATGTAGCAAATAAATTCAAAAATTTTTCATATCAATATTTTTTATTAAATTTTAAATTCATCGTCTTTACACAGAAAAAAAAAGTTTTCTTGAGTCAAAAAAATATTATTGAAGACAAAAGTTTTTGGAAACCAAGTCAAGATTTTTTTGAGCCAAGAGAATTTTTTTTTGTTAAAAAAAATTCGTCTTTTCAAG
This sequence comes from Microplitis demolitor, assembly GCF_026212275.2. Classification (NCBI taxonomy): domain Eukaryota; kingdom Metazoa; phylum Arthropoda; class Insecta; order Hymenoptera; family Braconidae; genus Microplitis; species Microplitis demolitor. The sequence continues at coordinate 22,101,993 of NC_068549.1, read as the reverse complement.
AACTTTTTTTTTTTTCTGTGCAGAAATTTCTCTACCCAATTTTCAATAAAACGAGAAGCAGAAATTTTTTTTTTCCCTTCACTTTACATTAAAAATAATTACGAAAGATCGCGTGGATTTAAAAAATAATTAATTTTAAATTAAATGTCTTTTATTAATCGAAAAATGAAATCTCAAAAAATCTGACCACCGGCTTATCGTAACTTACGACTTCACCTTTATAATAAAACCGAGTACTTGAATACCGTGATACACAGAATACCGTTCGGTGCGAATTTATGTTCGCAGACATTGAGTACAAGCCGAAAATAAACCTGAAAGAAGTTGACCAACAATAAATCTTAATCTCCTCTCTCTTTCTCTGTCTTTCTTCTTCAATTCTTTCATACACTGAAGTCCAGTCTGCAACAGTATCAGCATGTAAAAGCACGACAAGAAAAATCGTTACGACAAAAGACAAAGACAGCCTTCTGAATAATAACGGTCAAAAAGCATTCTGGAATATTACTCGTGCCGATAAAATGACATTGTAACAACCCATTGCAATCTCCAGAGTAAGATAATACGCGCTCGACACTCCACTATCCACATTGTCTACTCCACTCTTCACATTCTTGTGAATAAAATAAATTCTACATAAAATTTTAAACAAATAAAATTTTTTATCTTTAAAATTACTTTTAAATATAAAAATAGCCTTTATATTTATTTATCTGTACTTTATATTACTAATATAAGTTTATTTTCAGCAATAACATTTTACTGTTATTATTATTACCAACATTATTCGTTCAGTACACAGACTCACTTGTATTCTTATCCATATCGATACAAGATACTGAGACCTCTCATTCACTTTCTTCTTTTTTTTTTTATGTAATTTAGTCTAATGTCCATATCATTTATGATAAAAATTTCGAGGGTACGTTCGATGCAAGATTTTACCCGGGAATACTATTTTTGAAGAATGGGTCTGCTACTTCTAACAGATCTATGGAGATCTTGTAGGCGGGGCTTTTTTTTTAAGAGGTCTATGGTGTTTGTGGAATGCGAGGGAAATCGTCGATCTCTGGCGACCTCTGTAGCCGCAATATGAAAAATTTATGGTTATAATTTATCGATCTACGTAGATCATAAATCTGAATAGATCTTTGTTTATTTTGTAGTGAAATCCACGATCTGATATCAGTAGAAACTTTTGGACACCATAGATCTAAAGATTCAAAAATTTAAGATCTATCTGCAGTCAAATTCTATTAACTCAGAAAATTGATCTGTGGGCGGGTGGAAATTTTTTCGAACCATTGGGTGGAAGATAAGGCAACTCTTGGAGGGGGGGGGGTAAATTAAGGGGAAGTTCTGAGGGTGGACCGACTGTAGATCTAGATTAAGTTTTTTCCCGCGTTTTTTTTTTAAATGCAGAATATGATGATCAATTAACAGAATTTGAAGAGTGGGAAAAAAATTGAAGGCAGGTAAAAAAATTTTGACCGGTTGGCAAATTCGATTACGTAATAAATGAATTTTTAAAACTCTTATTTTTAAATTGAATTAAGAGCGGGAAAATACCGAGTATTTAAAATGTCTAGACTTGTGATATAAAGTAAGCAAGTTAATTTTAAAAATATAAACGTCAAATTTATATGTGTATATATATATATATATATATGAATACATATACATATAAATAATAATTACGATGGATCGTTAAGTGAAGTTGGCATATACTTCTCGAGAAATGTATATATGAAGTGAAGAACGGCTATAAATTTCACAAGCTCTTCAATCATTGGCTCAACTGAAACTTTCTTTCCACTCTTGCACGTTTATTATTGTACTTGCTCGTTGCTCGTTGTCACTTAAGTACTTGCTCGTTTTACTCCTTATTGTCACAACTTGACATCAAGTACACCTTTACTTGGCTTGTTATTTTTATCTCTCTTCTCTCCATAAAAACCAACTTGTCCGCCAAAAATTCTTCACTTTCAATTGAATTTCATTAATCAAACTATCGATTCTCTTTGTAATTCATCAACTACTTGATACCTAACAAATATATCCATCAAAAATATGTACACATATATATTTTATTCTGTGTAATGAAATAATATGATTTATTAATGTTTAAATTAGTGGAGGGTCTGGTTGTTATTCTTGTTGGCAGAAACTCTCTATGGAGATGGAGAAAAAAAAATTGTAAGGCAACAGACGACGAAAATATTATAAAGATGACGAAGATCATCAACATGATGTTCATATGAGGATGCATGTTTTTCTCCTTAATCTCCAGCTGTTTTGTTTTTCTCCGGTTTATCTCATGCACTAAAAATATGCACCGTCTGTACAGTGTGAGTCTATTCACGTGAGTATACGAGTGTACATGAGAATAATATTTGAATTGTGAATATAAATATGAAGAAACGCCAGAACATTTCCCATGGGATACAAGTAATTTGTCCTTCGACGAATTAATTTCTTAAAATATGCACCACGTTTTCAAAGTCACTTTTATTACACAGATGTTTTATGCCCGATAAAGTCTTCCCTCATCATCTTTTAAACTCTTATATATATAGATGTAAATATATACATATAATTATTCATTTAATTTATACTTATGGTATTTACATATTACCGATCACAAAAACTTCGGATAAAGGTATTTATAAATATATATGGATATATATGCTGTTTGTATTGAATGTAACGATAATTTATTATTACAATTGTAATTTATATATTTCTCCAATAATAACTTTTTTTTTTTTTCGAATTTAATACTGCTGTACAAAAAAAAAAAAAATATTTCTTAGCGTGCAAAATTTTTTGCGTCAATAAATTTTTTCTATTTCTTAGAAAATTTCAGTTTTTCATTCATTTTATAAAATAATTTTTGAAGGAGTTTTTTTTTTAAATTGTAAAGAATTCGAGATGTAAACGTGGATTGAATTTGGAGCTGACTGTTTATTTATTCAATTTTATTGGAGTAAAAGTTACTCCAAAGGATAATTTATTTTAATAATCAAACTCCGGTTCGAAGTTAAATTGACTTCTAAAAGATGTTTATTTTAATATAAAAATTTCGCATTGAATTCAAATAAAATTCAGATTCGAAATGACTCTGTCCAAAAAAACTTCTTATTGAAGTATACGGAGTGATTTTTTAAACTCCAGTACTGAGTGACGGAGTAAATTTGAATTTAAATAAAATTCATAATCACTCTGAATTTTCGCGGTATTTTTCAACGTGTGAAAACGGTGTAGAGAAGAAGTAAATCACAAAAGGGAAACGCGGCAATTTTAAAAAAATTTCAAAGTATGAGAAAGTGTGAATTCAGTAAAAAGGCTCATTAGTGAATAAATAGATGACTATCTATTATCTATTGGATAATTTAAAAACGATTAAAATGAATATGGAGGCGTAAGTACCGTTGCACTTTTAGATTCAGACATTTCCATCTAGGCGTAGCCTCCTCTATCATTAACTTTAACAACTCGTTGTTATGGCACATGAGTAGTTATATACCATTTGTGTTACTCACTTTGCACATTGTGTGCTTCTCGCCTCCACAACAATCCCACTCCAATGATAGTTTATCACCAGTTTTATATTCAATGCAAATCGATCTTTAAATGCTCACCGGGTTTTATATACAATTTTTTATATTTTTAAATTTAAATCGTGACTGCGAACACTTTACTCATTACATTCAACCTTTTTAAGTTTTGTTATAAAGAATGCTAATGCTGAGAAAAATTTTAGTACACGTAATTATAATTTCAAAAGGTCGTTCACTTTATAGCCTTTGCCATAAAATACGGAAATATGTAAATATTTTTCTAATAAAGCTATTGCTGGTATGAAAATGTATGAAAAGCGAACTTTTGAATATTTTCAATATGAAAATGTAAAGTCATATTTTATAGGCTTCTCAAAATATTTATATAGAAATTTTGTAGTTAGTACGAACATGGAAATAAAAAAAATTGAATGTCATTTTAGTTCTTACAGAGAATATCTAAATCAAAAAATGAAAAAATTTTTTTAATAAAAATTTTGAACTTGGTATGAATTTTTGAAAATTGAGGTGATTGGGAGAAACGAAAAATTGTTTTTTAACGGCAGAAAAGTAGTAGATTATTTGACAAATCAAAATTCAAAAAATGGCTACTATATGGTAAAGATACCATTAGTGGTCGCTGCTTCATTTTTGAACATTTCATACTTTATTTTTCAACGAAAAAGTGTAAAATAATATTTTCAGTTCAAGAGTGGGGTAAAAGTATGTAAAAAAATTTCAAAAATCAATTATGCTATTGCGTATTTTGAAAATTATTTTATCTAAATTTTTCAAGTGTCCAAAATTGGCTCTAGTGGCCAAAAACAGTACCTCTACCCTATATATTTATGTCAATAAATAAGTAGACGATTTTTTGGTCCATCTACATAAAACTGAGCGCAAAAAATGAAGATCGATAATTTTGTTCAAAAATTGAACCTTTTTTGTCTGAAAATTTTATGACGCCAATTATCGAATTCCAATAAAAACTTGTATGTATTTATTTTAATTTTATTAACGCCCAACCAAGTGGGCGAGGGTATTACTGGTATATATACATACATATATACATATATACTTTTTTTTTGGTTTAAAATTAATTTAATATTTGATGGTAATATTTCAGCTCCCTAATGTTTCCGCTCAACTGGACGGATGCGGCCATCTACTACTACGTTTACTTAACACTCAGTGTGTTATGTTCACATACTCCACTAATACATCGCTATCGTAATGTCATAAGTAATATGTACGTAATATATAATGTAAGGTTTTAATATGGAGGCCTGAAGTAGCTGTAAATGTGATAATGTATATATATCACTTTCATATATTTGAAATGTCATTTTTGGAGTATATTTTACTGCAGATATATAATCATATATGTACATGTACACATATATATATGTGGGTATGTAGTATAAGTTAGTGGTAAGATAACAGATGCAAGATAATAATACTTACGTCCGTTAAAATATCGAATGGACCCGTTTTTGATACCGAAGTATTTCTGGTTTAATTTTATTTATGGACCAGCGATAGCGTAACTTGTTTTCATTAAATAAATAAAATAAAATATATGTAAAAAAAAAAAATGTTATTTTTAATGCGAAAAAAAAGTTGAAATTTTTCGTTAATAAGAAAAAGTGTCAAATAAATTTTGATTGCGAAAAATATTTTCTTTGATGTTTTAAAAAAAAAATTTTGAGTTTGAGTATGATAATAAATAAAGATTTAATTTGAGAGAATTTATAAATTTGAAAGTTAAAGATAAAAAATAAAAATAATGAGTTTTTAAAATACGCAAGTACTTTTGGGTCATTGAGTCACGGTACAGCATGTATGAACGATACTTACGCACGATGTACTAACTAGTCGAGGTAGGGGGAGGGGGGGAGAAAAAATGAAAGACGTAAAGGTCATTGGCCTCGGCGGTTAGCAGTGCAATGTAATGGTGCAGTGTGCAACCACAGTTGTAGCACGTGTAGTTGTGTGCATGTGTGTGTTTTGTGTGATATCGATGTAAATATGGGTGTGTTAGTACATTGAGACGAGAATGATGAGGTAGTAACGGTGACGAGGGACTCGAGACTCACAGCGAACATATGATTGAATATTTAAACAAAAAGGTCCGAGTCGCGCGAAATAAATTACTGTGGCAATGAAATATTTTAAATTTGCAGCTTATTATTCGCTGAAAAAAATTTATTTATTGATTTGAGGTTACGTAATTTGGTAATTGAATTATTTTTGCCGGAAAAATTGAAAGAATTGAAATATAACTTTTTTGAAAAATATAAAATAAATTATTGGTAATAAATTTGGATAAATTATCCGGAAAATTGATTTATATCAATGGATGATTATAGTTATTGAACGGTTAAATTGATATATAAAAATAATAAATGTCTGACCGCAAACGGGATTCAAACCACGAACTTTGAAAGCTGGAAAATAACTTTATTTAATCTGCCATAATTACTAACGCCGGAAGAATTTTAATTCATTCTTTAAAAGAAATTCGAGCAGCCACATTTTAAAATTTGAGAAAAATTCGAATTTTCTATTGATGAGTTATTTATGAAAAATCAAAATTTTCGATAATTTCTGTAACAAATCTATTTTTTTTTCTATTCGAGAATGGATTAGTATAAAATTAGTGCATTTTCTGGAAATCTTGTGGAATTTTCCACTCTGCCGTCTAATTCTATCCCATTATTTATTTCTGCATTATATGGAAAAAATTCAAATTTCGAAATTTGACTAGAGATTTTTTTCTACATGGGAAAAAATATTTAATTTCTATTGATAAAAAATGACATCACAAATTTCGAATTTATAATTAATTATCTCATTTACTTCAATAATAATAATAATTAAACAAATACAATCTGAATTCCATCTTACACAATAATCTCATTATACCTGACTCATAAAAAATATCTCGCAGTCCATAAATATTTATTCACATAATCTAGTCATCCATTCAACTAAAAAAAAATTAAACGTCTCTTTATATCCTCCACCGAGTCATTGTCTTATGAATTTGTTGAACGAGCACTCAGTCACACTCGGTCATAACCCTGACTCACAAGTCTGACAATTATCCATTAATTATTCAACATTAATTAATCCTCCTCTCCACACTGGACTCCTCACGAAAAAAAAAGAATAAAGTTCTCGAAAAAAAGACACAGCCGAGCTAACCGAGATCTTGATCCTCTCTCCTCAGTATTATAGATCATCTGTGGGAATTAATGTCAGACAAAAAAGGTACCGCTTGCTGTAACAAGACACTCATGAGAGTGCAAAGACATGTGGGTCACGCAAAAGAGTCTGCAAGAGGTCTCAGGTCGAATAAATTTCACCAATAACACAACCATTAACTATAATCTCCATTAATATTTATTTATATATTTTATTGCATATATATAAATTCCATGCGGGAGGTAATGGCCAACTTTTAAATTTTATAAAAAATATTACTAACTAATAAAGTATCTATGGCTCATCACTTTTTTATTTTTTATGCTTTCTATTTTTTATTTTATAATTAATAATTTTAATGTTTTTTCAAAATTTTTTTTTCAAAGCTCAGGAGATGTCAATTAAATTGACATCTGAGAAAATTCTTTGCTTAGTTGATATGCGTACACAGAAAAAAAGAATTTCTTGGCTCAAGAATTTTTTTCTCGCTTAAAAAATTTTTTTCTTGTTGCAAAAAAATTTTTTCTCACCCCAAGAAAATTTTTGTTTTCACTTTATAATACAAAAGATTTCTTGGGTCAAATAAATTTTTTTTAAAACAAGAAAAAAATTTTTGCGTCAAGAAATCCTTTTTTTCTGTGTAATAATTTTTTTTTTTTTTTATAAATTCCAGAGTATTCAGATTAAAAATTAATTCTGATTTTTATATGGTGTACGTACATGTATATATCAGTAGATTATACATATATGAGTATATGTAGATAAGAATGTGTAAGAACATTTGCAACGGTTGTCGAGACAGCGTTAGTGGCGCAGAGTGCGCTCTATACTACTCTTGGAAGGCCTTGAAGTGCAGATTGCGTGTGGGTCACGAGAGTGACGACTTGAGAGAGGAGTGAATACGGAGTAGAATAGAATGGAAGTGATATGAGTACACATATGAGTGCGTGTATGAGCTCGAGTAAAGTAAAGTAGTATAGAGTACTGCAGAGGGAGACGTCACTACATCCCAGACTATAAGAAAGATAGATAGATTTATTACTTCGCGGGGTATAAAATATATACACACACATATATACGCCCAAGGCCATCGAGAAAAACATAAGGGGATATAAAGGAGACGATGTCAACAAAAAATTCAAACATGTTCAGACAAAACAGAATTAAGTCTTTTTTCGCTCCCTCTTTACGTTACTTTTTTTTGTTTAAAAAAAAAGCTTAAGGCGTCTGAGAACTTTTTTTTTTTTTTTTTTTTTTTTTTTTATATTATCTGACAAATGTGGGAACGGTTCCGGGATATTTTAATGAAAACATTATTTGGTAGTTTGTAAATAAAAAAATTTTTTTTTTAGCCATAAGAAGTAAAAGCTTCAAAGTAACGGTAAAATGGTCGGTCAATTATGGATCGTGAAATTGACATTGACGAGCTGGTATCATTGATCTAAAATAGACCAACACAAGCACGAGGCACTTAGACTGGATTTGTATTTTAGAAATAGGATAATTGGCGTAGACATATATATAGTTATATATGTACATGTATATATGGTCTGAGTTTGTTCGATTGACTGGGAGTCAGTTTAATTCCGCTTGGCTGTGTATGATACGTTGAATAAAACGATAAATTATAAGTGAACTGAGGAGTTAGTGTGGGAGATATATATCTATATGATGGCAGCATTTAGGTAAAAGATGTAGAAAGCGGTCACGAGGTGATTACAGCAAAAACTAAAACTCTTACGATTCCTGTTTGTTAACTAAACATTTATGTCAACCTAATGGCGAGCACTGTCTCGTGACGTTTGAATGTTGATGGTTTATAGTTGATACACTTTAGCAGAAAGACAACTACTCTATCAGATATATTCTATATATGTTTAGATATAAACCGTTTTGTTATTTTCTTCCCACGTTTGAGAGTAACGAGCATGAAAAACTTGTCTACGACTTGAACTTGCTCTTGTTATTTTTTTATTACATATATATGTATATATATATATATATATATATATATATATACTAAAAACTATTTTCAATTTTTTAAAATTTAATTTAAAAATCATACGGTGTAAAAAATAAATATGAGTAATTTTTTTTCTTTAATTGAATGGATGTCTAGATTAAATAATTAAATATTTATGAACTGCAAAATATTTTTTTTTTGTGATACACTGAAAGAAATAATCGGCAGCAGCTACCTATTGGCAATCGGTAGCTACTAACAATTATTTTTCTGTAGCCACTACTGATTATTTTTTGATTGCTACTACTGATTATTTTTCGGTAGCTACTACCGATTATTTTTTGGTAGCTACTACCAATTATTTTTCTGTAGCCACTACCGATTATTTTTTGGTAGCTACTACCAATTATTTTTCTGTAGCCACTACCGATTATTTTTTGGTAGCTACTACCAATTATTTTTCTGTAGCCACTACCGATTATTTTTTGGTAGCTACTACTGATTATTTTTTGATTGCTACTACTGATAATTTTTCTATAGCTACTACCGATTATTTTTTGGTAGCTACTACCAACTATTTTTCTGTAGCAGCTACCAATTATTTTTTTTCAGTGTATATATAATAAGGTTGTGTAAAATGAAATTGAGATTGTAATATTACTTTCTTACTATTATTAGAACTATTGTAAAATAAATCTTTAAAATTTTGTTTATTTTCTAAAACAAAACCGTAAGATAACGGATCGAATCCCGTCTACAGTAAATAAATTTTTTTTTTTTTTTTTTTCAAATTTGATTTATAATAAAAATTTAAGAAAAATCACTAATTCAAAAAAAAAATCTTCAGATCATTTTAATTTAAAAAAAAATTCCATCTAATTATGTCTTTATTAATAAAAAAAAATGTCTTTAATTATAAAAATAATAAAAGAAGTCAACTAAAAAAATAAAAAAAAAGAAATAGTAATTATAGAATCATAAATAACTGAAAAAATTAAAAGAGTCTCATGACCTCAAAAAAAAAAAGTTGCCATCATAGCTCATTAAGATGAATATGTTCATACATATGGGTTTTAAAAGCATAAAAATATCTTCCTACTGTATGAATGCTACAGACAACAAACCAGTGTATTACGGCGTGAGTTTGCAGCGCGATACACGGTTCATAAATATAAATCTGAATGCATAATCGATGAAAACGAATAGCTAATGTAACGAACCGTACGTGCTCCCCCGTCTAGAGCTCAGTCTACTGATGGCAACACATACAGACGATGTCGAATTGATGCTTTCATGCATTTTACCTCGCATCATCATGCATCATCATCATCATCCTACAACAAACTACATATATAATATATAATATATATACAGCCGCACTCCATCGAGACCGCGCGAAATAATTCAATCTTCTCTCTTTCTAACCAAGTATGGCACATGTATGTATATATATATATAAATATACAGATGGATATCCTCATATCCGCGGCATCCATTACCTCCTCATTGAGAATCCTCACTCAGACCGATCCGATTAGTAATTTATTTATTTTTATTCATCAGCTGATATATAGATCCTGTCAAAGCACTCGAGGATGAAATCACTCACCGATTTGTCATGCTTATGATCAATTTAATTTATTTAATCCTTTTTTACTTATATATATTCATGTTATTTTAATTCAATATGTCAACCCATTGATTACCTTGTTTAGATTTAATCATAGAAAATTTATTAAAAAATAACTCGGTCTATAAAAATAATAACTTGGATAGAAAACATGATACGAGATATTAATATACAAGGTCTTTAGATCAATGCGCTGTGATTAATTTATGTGATAAAGATTATGTCTGTATTTTTTTTATTCGTTTGCTGATACCGATAATTGTGAACAAATATTTATCAGAAAATTTATCTGATTTATTTTAAAATAAATAAATAATATTATTTTTCGAGTGGGCTCGGACCTAGAACTTTAGATTAACGGCGCATTTATCAATATAGATTTGAATTTTTTTTTTTTTTTTTTTTTTTTTTTTCAAATTCAAAAATTAGTTTTTTTGAGTTTAGAAAAAAATTTGGAATTTTGACCGCATGATTTCAAATATATATTGATATTGATAAAAATTCTACAATATACATGGGATATGATGAATTTTTTTAAAATAAAATTTTTGAAAAAAATTGGGTTTTTACTAAAAAAAAAAATAATGAAAATTCAAAAATTGAGTTTTTGACAGAGGTAGATATTTAAAGTCAAAAAAGTTATCTTATTTTTTTTTTATGATAGAAAAGATAATTTATAAATTAAGACAATTTTGAAAAATTCACTTCTGGGGTCAAAACTAAATTTTGGATAAAAAATAAAAAAAACTGTTTTTTGAGGAAATGTAGAGCTTAAAAAATATTTCTTGTGTTTATTAATAGGGATTAATTATTTAAGAAGTTTAAAAAAAAAAAAAGTTTACCCGGATTGCGGGTTCTAGACCTAGACTAATTTAAAAATAATAAAATGAAGTTTAACTGAATGATAAAAATGTTACAAAAAGTAATAAAGAAGTTGGCGAAAAGAGATTTACAGCAAGTAGAGTATAAGACGAGAGTTACGGATTTTTGGATAGAATCAGTCGTGAGTGAATGTTAGCTGGATGTTCACAGCCGGTTAATAGAATTTAAATGTCGTTAGCTGGAGTAACCGGGCGTGAGGGATAAGGAGGGGTCGGACCTTATTCCCATTATCGCGTCCGGGTGACGACGAGGGAGGCTATCCGATGGCTGGTTCCTTGATACTCCTTAGGCTCCCGAGATATACTCTAGTTCCTCCGTAGGCTTAGCTAGGTAAGTTGTCTTCAGAAGCCTTCCAGCCGCCGAATTATCTACATGCCTTCATATCTCTTATCACCCTCTTTACATTACGGCCATCCATCAATACAACCCATTTTTTAGAAAACTTATTTCCTCAGAAAACTACTTAATTAAAAAAAAAAAAAAAAAAAAAAAAAAAAAAATCTTTTTTTTCTCTTATTGGAGAAATTATTAAGGAAAAAAAATTTTCAGGTGATGAAAATTATACAAGCACTTAAAAGTGAGTTTTTAAGTATAAGTTAAGTGTCATTCGTAAAGTACACTTGTTATATTGACATTAATGGATGTCTAAGTAAAGATAGGTGTGGGCAAAAGTCAAGTGTCAGTTTTATTATATTGCACTTGGTATTTTACTGTCAATTTATGTATCAATATTACTCATACTTATAAAAACTTAATGGAGCCCAGAGAAAATGAGATAAAACCTTTTTTTTGTTAATAAATACGATTTTTTTGAATCAAAAATTTTTTTGAAAAATGGTCTATTTTACCTCAGACTCAAATTTTTGATCAACTTGCCCCATTCCTTCTTTATGTAAAAAAAGTTAATGGCAAAATAGTTCTAAATTTGAACACTAAAATTTTGAACTTTGAGCTGACAATTTTTGAAACTTCAAAAAATTAAAAAGTAGAAAAATTTTGAATTTTCACAGCTCATTTTTGAAAAGAAGTTAAAAATTATTTTTACTCTTGATTAATTTTCAGTTTCAAAAATCATCAGCTCAAATTTCAGAATTCAAATTTTCAATTTCAAAATTATGGACTTTTTTGTAAAAATTTAATAACTAATTTTTACACGAGTCAAAAATTCTAACTTTCAATTTTTTACCAAAAAAAAAAAATTTGTGCCTAATTTTGAGCCAAATTCCCACATACTTTGAATTGATGATTTTTGATAGACAATTAAAATAAATTACTAACAAAAAAATCATAATTTATGTGCAAGTGCAGCATAAAGTATAAAAATAAGCGTAAAAAAATAATTTTTTTTGAAAACTACCCCCGGTGTCCTTTGGCTTGGGTGTAATGGCTTCTTCGGGAGCACTATATATTTATAGGTATCTCACTTACTACACCCTATAATGTAATCTTTCTCTCTCGGCACGTAGATGTAGCCTATGGATGTATTGCTAGGTTCTCATCCCACACTTTATCCTTTAGAATATAGTAAAGTTTGTAATTTGCATATAAATATCTACCCCATAACGTCGGCCTATACGAGGAGCTATTCGCCAGAGAATAATTCTAAGCAGTTTGAGAGTGTTGTCAGCATTTAAATTACGTAAAAATAACCATTGACAATACGGTAACCGCACCCTCGGTGTACATAACAAACCTGTTTATGTATAATCTTGTTTACGTTTTTCAATGCATGACTAACATTTAAATTAAATTATTGATGATTATCATCGGCGCTGTCTGTTTATTTCTTTATGCCATTGATATCAAATCTATTTCTCACGTGATATATTTATGTATAATTATCTCGGGCGAGTTTATTCAAGTCATTGATTGCAGTTTTTTTTTTAATTTCTCATCGTAGTTTAAGATAATTAAAAGTCATATGTTATGTATTTATATAATTATTTAATTTTTATATCTGCATTGTGATAGTGCATGTTATTGTAATGCACACTCGAGCTGGTTATGCAACATGTCAACTGAGTTTAGATTTTTTGCCTTGAACACGGTCGTTGTCGTTCTCTTTCATTATTTCTTTATCTCTATTTTTAAAATTGTTTTTTTTTTTTTTTTTTTTTTTTTTATACACATTAAGAGCGAATTAACTTTTAATTTATATACTTATCATATCTTTGCTTTAATTGCGTACGGATGATAAAAGTTATTTTAAAAAATGAGATAAACAAAAATGGAAATTTATTTTTGACGTGAAATTTTTTTTTTTTTATTTTTGGGGTGGAAATTGTGAAACTCAAAAATTCGCGCGGTTTTTAATCCCATTGGAGTGAATTCTACTTTGAAGGGGAATTTATTTGAGTATTGAAACTTCAGTTCGGAGTAAACGCGGGGTTAAAAAAAAATTGACATCACTCTGCTGCAAAAAAAATTCTTATTTACTTCGTACGCGGGGTGATTTTTGAAAAAATTCCGTAACTTTGAATGAATTCTGATTTACAAAATCCATAATCACCCGAATTTACTTGCGATTTTTTTTTTACAGTGTATTGAATTTTCGATACTGTTAGCCGACGTCTGATAATTTTTGAACTTTTTTAAAAACGACAAATTATTGAAAAAAAAATATTCAAAAAAATTACACCTAGAGTTTTTTGAAATTTCTATATGTGCATTTTTTTAGTTTTTTGATTTTTTTAATTTATTTGGTAAAAAAAAAATCCAAAAATTTTCATTGTCTTGTAACTTTCAAATCGTATTGAATTTTGTATTTTATGAAATTCGAGTACAAATAATTTATGATTCGAAAATTCCATGGACTAGATTAGAAAACATTTTTTTTAATTTGAAAATTGAAATTAATTTTTTTAAAAATAAATTTTGGGTTAACACGATTTTTAAAAATTTAAATCTGATCAAAGAAATCATAAAAATCTGGGAAAAATTTCTCGTTATTCAAATATTTTTTCACTGACATTTAGAAATTTTTTCGTTAATAAAAAAAAGAAAATTTACTTTATTACAGTTAATTAAATTTATGATAAAAATAAATTTCCTGAATCTGAAGGCTTAAAAAAAATGAAATCTCATCTAAAGCGATTCAATTAAATAACCCATCAAACTTTACATACATCGGCTCTGTAAAAATACTCCGGGGATCGGAAAGCGCTTGACAGAAAATGTGATTTTCAACGGGAAAAAATGTCGCAAGATAATTAAAATGAATTTTTTCCAATTAATTTTTCTATTTATAATTTTTTTAATGAGATACTTATAAGTACTTTACTTACGCACAGATTATAGGATTTAGCAATTTATTTAAACGTAAAATAGTCAGCTCACCTGAAACAGAAAAGAAGAAAATGACTTTTACAGATTTTCATCGTGAATCTATAATTAAATGCATTAAATTAAAGTTCTCTTATAAAACGAGTACAGAGAAGAGGTAAATGCTTGCCGACAACCTCACCTTTACTATACGTGATCAGCATTTTAACAAAGTCATATATACATATATATACGTGAAGATAACGAAGAAAAATAAAATAAATAGAAACGATAACTGAAACGTGTTCTATCTATTTTAAATAATTACACTAGATAGACTCAGATTTTAATTTTAATTTAAATAAAATTATGAAAATTTGTTCGATTTTTTTTTTTTACAAAAATTGGAAAAATTTTTTTTTAAATTTTATCATAAGAAAATAAAAAAATATTAATCTTGCACAGACGGTTGAGTCTCTCCCGCATGGCAATAAAATCTGCTCGAGATGACACGATGCGCGAATGATGCGAAAGAAGGAGGTTGCTGGGTTTCCAAGAGAATGCGTAGAGTCGAAAAAAAAAATAAAAATATAAGAGAAAAATCTTATGTCATGTGATGTAAGAAAGAAAGATTCTATAGATATATAAGTATATAAATGTGGTAGTAGAGCTGGAAATATGAACAGGAAAACTGTTAACCGAACTGTAACTAGACGAGATACTGAAGATGAGATAAGTCCACTTGTGCAAAAGTTAAAACCGGTTGATTTGTTATGGTGATCAATGTCTTTGAGGCTCGATATATCTATTAGTGATAAGTAATAACTTTTTGAAGTCAACTGAACATAAGGGATTTATTTTTGTGTAATTTATTTCACTTGGTTATTTTTAATTCCCATAATTTATTTACTACTGTAAAAAATTAATTTTAAAAAGACTTGTAATACTGAATTTCAAAATTTGAGACAGTTTTGAACTTGAGTTAATTTTTGAAACAAAAAATTTAATAATTAAACGGAATTTTTTGATTTTTTTAGAACTTTTAAAAAACGCGGGAAATTTAAATTTTTAAAAAATTCCATAAATTTGAAATTTAAGTTCAGAATCATCTCAAATTTTGAAGGTCACTATTATGAACTTTTTTGACAGTAGTATCAAAAATTAGTAAACAAAGGCTTCAACTTTAAAAATAAATCAGGTTTTGAAAAAATGGAAAAATGATTTTTTTAGAAAAGTATTCCCTGGTGGAAATATTTCAGACTTTTGTCTGAAAAACAGTTCTAGAGTTCTAAAGACTTTTTCAGACTAGTCCGAAAAATTTTCACCAGGGTTGACACAAAAAGTGGATTTTTCGACATCAATACAAAAATGAATAAAAATATGAAAAAGAATTGATTCAAAAGACAGTAATTTGATAAGATACTCTGTGACTTGAAGGATCACGGTTCGAATCCCGTCCAAGGTCTTGCAATTTTTTTTTTTTTTTTAAACAAAAAAAAAAAATTTGTACAATAGGAAACTTACAAAAAAAGTAAATTAGTATTCTAAAGTACTCTGCTAATTGAAAACTGTCTGTAAAATAAAAGTATGAGTGAATAAAGTCTTGCGAAAAAAATATATTTGGCGGCGAATAATAACATAAAATATATTTTAAAAAGATTATCATCGAAACGTGCCTATTCTAGCTTCTGCGGAAGCTAAAGTCTACCGAGCATGAACACGATAAGCCCTCTTGCGTTGAGTTCTAGTCTTAACGCTCGATCGAACACGTACTCTGATATACCTCGACAAGGGATATTCCAGCAAGTATAAATATATAAATATATACAGCACAATCCTCAGCCATAAATACATCCATACATGTTTACATACATATATAAAGACTGGTCTTGCCGATCTTTTCTTCTTTTATTCATTTATCATGCGAATCCGTTGGAAAAATAAAATACTGCCTATGTCCAGCACCTTCTGTTTTAACTTGATAAGTAAACTAGACCGGCGTTTGTTAAATAAGGAGAGAGATCTTTAAACGAGTCTTCATTATATTATATATTTTTTTATAATTTACTTTCACAATTTAAAAATAAATAAAATCTTAAAACGATTTTTTGTAACTCTCGAAAATTTTTTATCCTCAAAATTACGAATTTAAGATTCAGAACACGACAGATGGTAAAATCGATTGATACTCGATATAAAATGGGGTATAAAAGTCGTTAAAAGTTATAAGTTTCAAGTAACAAGTGACATAAAGGAAGGACATGAGGAAAAAAAGTTTATATAAAAATCCGAGTATGTGTGTCATATAAAGAGAATTATCGTGAAAAACCTAGATAAAAGTTTAGGTGCACCAGTTCGCACGGTAAAAACTACGACAAAGAGACATCAGTCACCCCTAGTCACGGTCTTAAGGGCAAGCACACAAAGGAGAATACGAATTACACCAAATGGCGCTACCGTTGACACGCATGTCAATCGATTGCAGTGCCACCCCATCGGTTTTCGGTTAGACTCCTCTATATACATACATATATACACATATATACTATTTGTCATTCGAACGGGCACGCATCTTTATCCTTCATCCTTTATTCCGTACCCTGAGGTTCCTTTGTTCCCGGATTCACTTTTTCCCCTTTATCTCAGGGCCTGAGGACATTTTTATGTTAAAAAAAAATTAATACTCGATGCAACGAATGTACATCCATCAGCAGTCAAGTAGGGCGTAATACGTAATGCTGTCACGCTTTGTGTCGGTGTATTTATAAATTTGTTGGACATGATACATTATAAACAAGACGTTTTGATGGAGTTCGGAGTCAATTGAGTGTTTATAATTTTTTTAAAAATAGAGTTATAAATGGATTCGAATTGGGTGACGGAAATCCTGACTGGGGTCTCGGGTAATTTTTCTGTACTTGAGAAAAATTTTTAAGTTCATGGAAGACGTTAAATTAAAGGAGTTTATAAATTTTTGATGTTTCAATAGACGGATCCGTTGGCTCTAATCAGAATCAGATGCCGTTAAAGCTGAGGATGAGGTGAGACCGAAAACAAAGAGACGGTAGAAAGAATGAGGAGCTAAGGGAAACCGACAATTCACTCGGGGTGTTCGACTTTCTTCGTTTTTGTCTTGTTCTTGTCTCTACCGCCCTCTTAAATCTCTCCTTGTTTCCGGTTGAACGTACATTCTTCGCGGATTGAGTAGTATAGCAAAGAGGGCCGCGTCTTGCGAATTCTCACCGAAAATTGCTGCAGGCCGGAAAATATATATAGCTTGGGATATGAAACAGCAAAAAATGTTGAAGAAAAAAAAATAGCAAAGAAATAAAGGCGTTTTGCTTTTATAAAAACAGCTGCTACGTTCAATCGAAAGAGAACTTTTTCGTTTGATTTTTTATAGTATTTTATTTTTTTATTTTATTGCTTTAGGGTGAGGGTGGTAATAAAAGGAAGCAAGATGGTTAAAGTCTCATGAGTTATATATATATATATATATATATATATATATATATATATATATGACTGACGATTATTTCCTTATATAAAATTCATCAGTATCGTTTCCAAGTATTTCAATTGATATTTAAGTTAAATGTATTTTGAATTTTGATTTCTATGAAATTACAAAAAATTTCTGCTATTTAATTTTTATCACTTTTTTTTTTTATTTTTTTAGCTACTAATTAATTAGAAAATTGAGAAAAAAAATTAATGAATATTCTGAAAATAATTTTTTGAAAATTTGCAAGGTTTGAAAATTTTATCAAACATCGAATTTGAAAGATTATTTATTTTGATAATAATATATATATATATATTTTTTTTTTTTGTGACTAATTAAATAAAAAAATAATTGTAAGAATTAAATGTATATATTTATGGTATTTAATGTGTATGGAAGGTAATTTTATCCTGTTAAGTTACGACTGGTAGGAATAGTATTCGGTGTTAAAATGTGGTAAGGTAGTGGTGTTAGTGGTAACACTGGCGTTGTTAGAAGACAAGGTCTGATTAAACTTCCTCAACCAAGATTTAAAGTTATATAAGTTTGTTAATGTAAGTACACGGGTGAGTTTTGCAGACCACTTAAAACTACCAAATGAATCTCTGAAAATGCAGTCTCTAGTTACAGCTATTTCAACTCTGTTCCACTGTTTCCGCATTTGTTATTTACGGTTTGAATTTTCGAAATTTCATGCCACAGTTAATACTAATTAAATAACATTTTTTTTTCATCATAATCTAACCCTTATTCACGGGATTTTATCTCCGGCTATTCTCATAGGATGCGATTATTATATTTTTATTAAAAAAGTTTTCGTTTCAGGTTTTAAATAAAAGTATGATTTTTTTTTCATTTGAATTTTCCCGCGTAATAGTATTTGACCGAAAATACGTCGAAAGAGGGCCGAGAAGGCTCAATCTAACCGAAATCACACCTAAAACATACAATTTTATTGGAAACGACCTAAAACACCGAAATTTTTTTATTCTCATTAAACAGATCGAAAATTTTCAAGTTTTCAGCCAAATTTCGGCCTTGCGTTCTCTCTGGACTTTTTCTCAGCCATTTTTCAGCCGAAAAAAATTTTCACTCTTTTGCCGTGTTATTTATTTTTTTTTCTTTTAAATTCAATCAATTTCAAATCATGATTGGTTTTTTACTACCAGTTTTTTATTTTTATCAACTCGTCTATAAAATTCACCTCTGCTTCATCGTAAAATATATTTATACAAATGGAAAAATATGAGACATTGAAAATTTAAATTTTAAATCTTTTTTATACTACTATTATTATTATTATTATTATTATTATTATTATTATTATTATTATTATTATTATTATTATTATTATTATTTTATTTTATTGAAATAAAATTTCTTATAAGAGTAATAATAATAATTATTGTAGCATTAGTAGTTTCTACATATTGATGTGCATAAAATGTTGAGTATTAAATGTGAATATATCCATCAGAGGAGAAAAGGCAAATCCGAATGAGGAGTGAAGCAAGAGTATGCTTTTATCCCTGTGAAGTTTTCACTTTTAAGAGATAGATACGTAAGAGATTTGCAACTGGGAAAAAAGTCTTATCGATTCTGTCACGTAATCCACTAGAGTTTAAGTGAAAAAAGAAACAACTCACAAGGATAAAATAACTAAATAATGGAAATGTATTGAGGAGATTTTCTAATTTTAAATATATAATTCACGTGTAATAAATAACCTGACTTTCTCTAATAAATTATTTTGGAATTGTCAATTGTAAAATGTCACATGAAAATTTATTGATAATTATCATATTGAATCTTAAGGTGACGGCTCTAAAATCTTTTACAAGAGTAAGAAAAAAAATGGCCTAGGAAAATTCCATCTAAATCATGGAAAGTAAATCGACCAATTGGAAAAATGATTAAAAAAAAAAGTATTAGAAAATATATGTTTTGAGAATAAAGAAAAATATATAAATTTTAATGAAAAACTTTTATTTCCGGTTTATTTCAAACTTGTATCCAATTTTTCGAAAACATCTTTTTGTCTCAACCCATTGTCGCTTTTCCTTTTTATTTATTTATTTTTTTTTTTTTCATTCCATTTACATCGAGATCCAGATCCAGACGACTCTTTCCTCCATCCTATATAACTATACCCATAAGAAAATTTTCATCGGATCCATTTCTGCGTACGGGCCAGCGAGAATTCCGGGCACGGCGTTTGATATTATATCGTCAAGCTCAACTCACTCTAATACTTTCCTCCTCAATACAACTAAAGTCGTCTCCTGTCTCATAGCATTTTGTAAGAGGGTAAAACTACTGGGCAACCCTTATAGGGTGGATTATGACCGATGAAATACTCAGCGTATTAAGACCAATCCCAATCCCAATTCTCATTCTCCTTCCCATTCCCATTCCCGTTTTCATTCCATAACCACCTGGTACTCATGACAACGACTACCACGACAACTCTCTTACCCTCATCTCATAATATATATATCAATGTATATATACAGCCCGCAGAATCTTGAATTTTAGTTGTGTAACATCCCTTACTTTCCTCTGTCTCTTACACGTGAAACTGGTCCGGCGAAAAGAAAAAAGGAGAGTAGAAGAAAGAAGAAAGAACAAAGAAATAGTATATTATATTAAGGGGAAAATGAAATCTTTACTACAGTATCTCGACACGTATTTCTCATTTAATGCCACCACTAAATCCCAACCCTCGATACAACCTTAAACGTTTGGTAACTTTCTTTGTCCTGTCTAGTGTCCAGTCATCCTCTTATAGTCTAAACGATTGATTGCTCTTCGAGTTTTATCAATAAATAACTCACATGTCATATCTATCTAATAATTTTTATTTTCATCACAATAACCTACATTATTTATTATATATACTTATATATATTCAGAAAGAAAGGATTTCTTGGCAAAAAAAAATTTTTCTCATCCCAGGAAAATTTTTGGTTTTGACTCATGATCCCAAAAATTTCTTGGGAGGGGTAAAAATTTTTTTAGGGTGAGTAAGAATTTCTATCTATATATATTTATATATCATATATTAACAAGGATATTTGCTAGTAACTTATTCCCGTAAAAAAAATAATTTCGTAACTAAATACATCATGATGGGGAAATCACAATTTGGGATAGTGAAAAATTTTGAATGAATTTTTTTTGGAATTAAAAAAATTCAAAAATAAAAATTCGAGATTTTGATTTTAATGGCCAACGTATTTTAGTTTTATTTTTGCTTTTTGCCAAAAATTAAAAAAATTATTTATTTTTGACAGCAACGTAATTATATATATTCATTTGGAAGTCAATATTAATTTTGTAATTAATATGGAGTTATATAAACATCAATTCTTAGAATGTAGTTTATACTGTGTTTAATA
The DNA here is from genome assembly GCF_026212275.2 of Microplitis demolitor. Taxonomy (NCBI): domain Eukaryota; kingdom Metazoa; phylum Arthropoda; class Insecta; order Hymenoptera; family Braconidae; genus Microplitis; species Microplitis demolitor. Next base: position 22,080,587 of record NC_068549.1, on the reverse strand, counting down.
AAAAAATTTAATTACGTAATATTGTTTAATTTAATACAGTGTATTGTTTTGTTCAAAGTTTGTTTTTGGACTGTGTATGACCACGCGGGTTTACTGCAATGCAACTGTTATATATATATGTTATGTATGTTATATATATCTCGTTTTCACCGCGAAGGTAACACGAGACATCTTTCCATAGAGTCAACGACCCAATGTAATATAATGTACTGCAATAAAATTTTATTTACAGTAATGAGTATCTCCGTGAATTGAGAATTGACCTCATTCACAAGTTTGATTTTACTTTAAATTTATTTATCGAAATTTACAATAAACTCTTTGGAAAAATTAAAAAATTTTAACTATGAAATTTCTCACAATTTTTAGTCACTAATTAATTTTTTTTTTTAAATTTTAAAATTGAATTTCGCGGGCTGGTCAAATTCTAGTATAATAGTCACTATATATACGTGATGGGGCGGGGTACTTAGGGAAACATTAAATTTATGGAAAAATACAAATTTCTCTTCCCCGCCCATTTTTCCACGCCCTGCTCAAATTAATGCTAAAAAAAAGATTGAGTTGAAATAAATCTGGAAATAAATCGTTATTGACGTAAGCACAATATTTGATGCTAAAGTGAAGCTAATTCTGCGATTTGATCAGGGGAAAATAAAAAAAAAAAAAAAGGACAAAGAAAAGTAAAGAGTAGCAGGATAAAATTGAGGGTTAGGCGCGTGGCCTATTGTCAAGTTTGACGGACAAGGGCTCACATGAACAGGCTGGAGTGCGAGCACGAGGTTCAGCAGCTGTCTCGCGAGGAAAAACAAAGTAATCCCAACAGCTTCAGGCTACTGTACCACTGAATTTTTTTTTTTTCATTCCATTTCCATTGTATTAGCTTACGGACCTTTGTTACACTTTTTCCCTCCTTCAACTGAACACTAAACCAATTAGACGCAGCTTCGTTATACTGATCTTTCAATCAAATACGAGGACAATTGAGATATCGGTAAATAGTTGTGCTAATAATAATAATTATTGTTATTAGATGGAAAGTAATGTTGGGTAAGAGTGTGAAAGTTGGGAAAGCGAGGGTGGAATTATGTTCCGTATATTCAATGTATCAGTAAAGCCACGTGCTAGCTTCTATTTAATTGGTTACAGGGGAAAGAAAATCCTACTGACCTGTCGGCTTTTTCTTAACAACAATAAAATTTGTCGTTTACTTCAATCAAAAAAAAATTTTGTTATTTTGATTTTTTTTTATATTTTCACAGATGTTGGACTACATGGTCCACTAAATTTTTTTCCAGCAAAATGGCCACCATAAAAAAGTCTTTATTTTTTTTTTTTTAATAAAAAAAATTTTAGTACGAATTGGGGGCCAGACCATCAATTTTTTTTTGATCAATTTGTCATCAAAAAAAAAAAAAAAAATGACGTTAAAAAAAAAAATTCAAATAAAAGTTTACAATTATGGGCCTAATTTTAAAAAAAATCCATGAAAAAATTGGGTAATGTCATATAAAAATGTATGCAAATATCAATAAATTTTGAATGAAAAGAAAAAAAAATGAATTCCCTGAAGGTAAAAACCTGGACAACACAAAAAAAAAATTTATCCGAGCACATTAGCAGCTGTCGTAGCTGATGAAAATCGTCGTTGGTATCCGGTACCCAGAATAAGCCATAGATTATTTCTCTTTATACTTTTCTCAACATAACACATTACATTTCCCATATATACGGCGATAATACCAGTAGGGTGACAATGCGCATTATCTATTATCCATTATGCAGAGCCAGCAACTGCCCGTTTGATTAAAAGTTAAGTAAAGTGAGTGGTGAGTAGTAGAGAAGATAATAATGAGAGAGAAATTGAGTAGTCGAGTGGCACGCGACTGCTGACATAATGCCTGTTTTATGGAATATCATTGTATAGAGAAAATAAAAAAAAGGAAACTGAAATTCAATGAATGTTCAACTATACCAGTGTACTACTGCATCCTATACTTTTTTTTTCTTTGTCACATGCCTTCAACAATAGCCTTTGTACCAATAATGTAACCGATCTCCTTTTTATTTATTTCATTTTGTCAACTGATTTTTTCACAAAAAAAATCAATGAATTTTTTTTTTTTTTTCATTATTCTAAGCCGGTTAAATAAAATATGCACAAGTAATTACATATATATATATATATATATATATATATATATTATGCAACTAAACTGTAGATATATTTATACAATTAAGATTTAAAAATGGCGTCTTTGTATTGACGATAAACAACTGAATCATTTTGTTTACGTCGACGTAACGGATATATTAAAATAAATATGAGATTAATTTACAGCAATTAAATAATTGGTCAAAGTTTTCAGTATATGATTATTTATATTTACTATAGATCGTTAAATGAAAATAATAATAATAATAATAATAATAATAATAATAAGAATAATAATAATAATAATAACTAATAATATAAATCAATGATAAATATGTAAACAGCTTTCTAAAATACTTGATCTCTATAAGAATAGAACGAGTGCGAGGGCGTATGAAGGACAAGGTGAGAAAAAAACAAAAGTATTAAATAAATAACAAAAGTAACTTAGTAATAAATTTAAATAATTGTCGGATGCTACGTGATATTTTCATGTGTTTGTTTAGTGAATGACATTCATTTAACTTTCCCGCAATCTTTTTTACGCCGTTACTTTGTGACAAACAACTTATGTAACGTTACTTATTTATATGCTCAAATACTTGGTATAGTTGAATTTTTTTGAGAAATTCTGTGATTATAGAAGTTTTTTTGGATAATAGACAAGATAATTATGAATATAAACATATATAGTAATTTTAGAAGTCTCTACTAGCGGGAAAAAAATTCTGCGATCGCCATCTAGCGGTGGCTTTTAGAAATAAATTTAAAAAATTCAGTAGGTGATTAATTTTTAAATAAAAATTACTGAGATATGACCCCGCCCCCTTTCTCAGTTCTCTCTCGAAATTTTTGAGCTCGAATGAGCCCTAAATTTTTTTGAAAATTCATTTTGTATTATTTGAGAATTTTCCGCCGGGAAAATTTCTATCTCGGTTATTTTACGTGAAAAATTTCTGTCTGAGTTATTTTTCACTGTAAATTATGACAGAAAAAATTCATAACGTGAATTATGTAAATAAATTTGAAAACCTACTTGGCGCGAAAAAAAATTTTAATATACACGTCAGGTTATTTTGATAAATTTCCGAAGGTTTAGATAACGGTAAGCTAATTACACTAATCAAGACAAAGAATTACTTTCCTGAGAATGTAATCCTAGACTCTAATAAAGATTAGACACGATTTTTTTTACACCGTCTGCGTATTGCATTACGTTATATAATCAGTAATAAAAAAAGATGTAATTTGAAATTCCTGACCTACGACATCGTCTTATAAAATTGCAATGACTAAAATAATTATTTGTTTTATTTAAAAGATAACAAACTATTTTAAAATAATATTTTTGTTTTTAATATGTTGTTCAGTCGCAATTAAAGATAAATTAGTGTTAAAAATAGTACAGTTAAATTCGTAAACATGCATATAAATGTACACTGTAAATTATAAACAATGATGAATAATAGCTATATAACATTATGAGTAATGTGGCAATGAGTGTGTTAAGTGCATTGCTAAATAACGAATCATATATACGAGTTCCTGATCTCATGACGACACGATTTACGATCGGTTATCATTTATGTGGGTTTTTCCGATTACAACTGCATAACATATATATTTATATATACATCACTTATACTCGATGATAATATTATTGTATATAAATATATGTATGTGTACATATGTGTATGTATATATTTATATATATGTAAGCAGCGACAATACTTGAAGCCTAATACAAACTTATAATTGCAGACATTTGGGACTTAGACCCTTGACGTCAGAATGAAGTCAATTGTACCCCATGACTAATTACCCCCATCAATGAAGAATCCAGGGCCTAAAGGATAACAAGAGTATAAGCAGTTGTCGTACGTGCAGTCTCTATACTACATACATATATTTACTTCATATTATTGTTTTAAATATATATACATATACTGAGCATTTTTTACTATTGTTCTTATACTAAAATAAATATATATATATATATGCATTAAATAGAACGTCTATCAAGTGAATTAGTATTTTAGTACATATTTTATATAAATATATATCAACATATGCTCGATGTTAATATCATAGTGCATGTATGTGTAGATGTACACTACGTAAATATATGACTGTGATTGCATACATATGCATATATATAAGAAGTACAAGAATAGAAATAGTAAGTTGTAGTTGGCTTGTAGATACATATATTACTAACCTAACTCAACATTACGCCACGCGAATGGCGACCCTGACGCCACTAGACGACACATACGTTTCTAGTCATATACTTGTTTGTCGTTGCTATATATATAAATATATGTGGATGTAGTACGTACGGTCGTTGACTGATTGACGTTTTACTGTTTTTATTTTCTTTCTCACTTTATTTATCATTGGCTTTTTAAAAACTATTTTACTCTTCGCTTGTTGTTTTTCATACAAAACACTTAATAATAATAATTATAGTAATCATGACGTTAGTCGATCAGATAGAATAAGTCATTATTTGCCTTGACATTTTTATAATTGTCAGTAATTTAATTCAAGATTGTGGGAAATCATTAACGGTTTTATATTTTATCGAAGTCCATCATTTTTTTTTTTTTTTAATTGATAGTGACTCATATTTTTATTATTATAAGAATAGATGTTTCAGTTTAAAATTCGGTATTGCCTGCGATGATATAAATTATTGAGACAAATATATAGTCAATTAAATTTCAAAATCGCAAAATATTAATTAGTAAAATTTTTTTTCAGAGAAAATTTTCCGTGGAACGAAAATAAAAAAAAAAAATTACAGGATCTAGATTTTTGAAATTTTTCGCTCAGGCGCCAGTATGTCAGACAGAAGTTGTCCCCCCCCCCCCCCCCCGACCGGAACTAGCCCTCAAGCAGAGAAATTACATAAATTTTTTTCATTTCCCGAAAAACGTTTCGAATTTCGTTTTTTCCTTTTCGGTCTAAAAAACGTGAAATATGTAAAAGAGTAAAATGAATCAAAAGTAATCTGTCAAACAACTTCAAAGGAAGCATTTGCCAAAATAAAACAAACAGGTTACAAAAAAAAAAGTGCGGCATGTGCCAAGTGTCGTAGGTGGTATATCTAATTTTACCGTAGCTATTTAATTTACAGCAGAGTAAAACATGGGAGTCAGTGTGACGGCGATGACCGTCGAGAAGTAAGTTTGTAACAGTTTTGAGTATGGAAAGTTGGACGTACGTTGAATAAAACAGAAAAAAAACCGATGGCAGAGTAAAGTGTAGAGAACTAAAGCTCGTAGCGGTTAAAGTAATTTATTCGGGCTCACGTCAGTGACACGCGAGTCACGGTCTAACTTTACGCGATATGTCTCTCGTGCTCGCGATAAATCACACAAAGATATATTATATATATCCAGTAATTCTCACTGTCATATTTTTTGGCGAAATAGAACAAAAAAAATTACAGAAGCGATATTTGAATATTCGAAATTTGAATAAATATATAAACGTTCGCAAAGATATATTTATTCAATTACTATTGTTATTTTTTTATAGGTGATGTTAACGCTGGTGCTTGTGAGACACAAGATATAAATTAATGGGATGCCGAGGTACGCATTCAGTAGGTTTAAATTCCGACACGTTGTCTGATAACATAAAAGGGAGAGAAAAGTCTCTTTACGTACTCCTGCTACTGAGTCTCGTGCCGATGCGATTTATGGGCATTCCAAGTCACCTCGCGTGCCCAAAAAACAATAATGATACCATCTAATGCGTGTTTATATTCATATATGTATGTATGTTTTGATATTTTCGCGGTATCAGGTTGTGCTAAATTTACATAACGTTAGAGGTCCTTGTATATAAATAAATATGAGGGGAAATTTTTTTATTTTTTCGGAAAAAATTAGTTAAATAATGTATTATGTATGACATGGAAAGCTACCGATAATTATAGATGTTTATTGGTAATTAACATCAATTAGAAAGTTAAATTGATTGACGGTTGCCGTAACTCGTAAGAACGCGGATCGAATCCCGTCTAGGGCATTTCGAAATTTTTGATATTTTTTTTTAATTAAATTAAATTTAATTACACATAATTTATCATAGGTAATTAGAAATTTATAATTAGTGATTACTATTCAGTTATTTGAATTTAAAATCGAGTTTTGCGTTTTGTAACCCGAAGGTTTGCGGATCGAATCCTGTCAGGTGCATATGTACTTTTTTTTTTTTCTTTTTAAGGAGGTCAGTAAAAAATTGATGAATTTGTAGAATTCGAGGTGAATTTATTGTATTAAAGTAAAGTATAAAAAAAAAAAGTATGTAAAATAATTAAATGAGGACAACTATGGAAATAATGTTGAAAGTATAAAAAAGGAATGAAATTAACAAGAGATGATAACGAGAATGACTAATTAGTTCATTAAAATTTAAAAGACGTTGGTATAATCATGAAAAGGTCTATCCTCGTTTGTTGACTTTATTAAAGAATAAAATATATATTATCTGTATATATTATAGCTATATATATGATATACAAATGTATATAAAGATATAGAGCATATTACCACCCTTAGTGGAAAACTGGTAGTCGACGAGTTGCGCGAAATGGCAAACACTCTTATTCATTTCTCCAGAGAGAAACGAAGATGAGGGGGAAACTTTATCCCTCTCGACCTCTCTTATCGTATTTCCTTTCCTCTTTTTTTTTCATTATTATTTTATTTATTTATTTATTCTTTTTGTGCTCGCTTTTTATTATCCATTCTTAAGTCCCGTCTACTGAAGAAAAAAAAAAAAAAATATATATAAAATGGTGATCGTAACAAACTTTTAAAGATGTTTGTTAGTAACGAGTTACTTAATCGTTTTTAATTGAATTTCGTAATATCTTTTTTTTTTTTTTGCTTAAACTTTTTTCGCAACAAGCTTCTTTAGTTATTCATCGGCTCGAATGTCTGCGGCGAGTTTGTAAGAATAAAAAATTTAACGACGGAAAAAAAAACTAGTAAAAAGTAAATTTAAAAAAGCCAATAGCTTTTTATTTACAAGGAGGTTCAGTCTCGAAAGGAAAAAGTAAAAAAAAAAAAAAAATATATATATATATATATATATATATATATATATATATATATATATATATATATATATATATATATATATATATATACGAAATACATCTTTATCACCTGTGTTTTTCACGTAACATAAAAGTGACAAAACGCCCTCGATTACCGTGAGTTTGCCCCGGGGGAGTGCCTCAGCTCGCAGGCTGATGACGCTTACGGGACCTTTATGAAATTAACTACCATGCCGACCATCGTTTTTCAACCTATGCCACCTTAGACTCTTTCTATCCTTCTCACATTCACTACTTTCACCTCTTTTCTACCTTTCTGTCCTCCTCAACCTGAACCCGACGATCGTCTTTGTACCAGGACATTGCTCTCAAGGACCTCGACCTCACACTTACCCTCGAATTTATTCATTTCCGGTATTTTTTTTACAATCTCATTTCCTTTTTCATTTTTAGACTTTAATAAATTTATTATTAAAAAAAAAAAAAAAAAAAAAAAAAAAAAAAAAAAAAAAAAAAAAAATGCACGGATGGAGATTCGATCCGCGTACCTCAGAATGACGTCAATTTAGCATTAGTCGACTTGAACAAAGAGGAAATAATAATTAGGGATGATTTTAAATTAAAAATTCGTCTTAATGGCGAACTGAAGTACAACCGAGAGACTTTAGGGGCAAAAATAGTAAATATAATTTGTCTGGTATTTATTGCGTGAGACAGTGATTTATTTAACGAGAGAAGACGAGTGGGAATAATTAAAAGTATGAAAAAATAAGGTCTCGGAGTGTCGCCCCTGATAGTCATTCGTTCCGATATCGCATTCGAATGGTTGGTAAATCGAAAGAGGGAGATCGGAAAGAGGGTAAAATTTTGAGGAGTGTCGGAATAAAGTTATTCGTGGGCCTGTATCTCTACTGAGACTTCGACACCCTTCGTAAAGAAGAATAAACAAGTGTGAGAGAGCAAGGACTGTCTTTATGCTTCTCAGAGCACACTATAGTGTGCCTTGTATATCCAGACAACTAAGGGTTGCGTAACCTAACCCTCTATGATGAGATCGTAAAGTTCGCGTCTCTACTCTCTACTCCCTTTCGATGCGCGTCACTCGATTTAAATCGTAACGAATGCCATGTCAAGTAATTCGAGGGTGATCTCACTTCCCTTCGGTATCTATTCTTTCAGAATTGTTTAAATTTGCACCATCTGCAAACGCAAATTATTGCGCTGCATTGTTTTACTTTTTTTTTTCTTCCCTTCGTCATTAAAAATTTTTATTTTATTTAGATTATGTAAATATTCGTCGTTTTTAATGACTGTCATTAAAATATTTTTTTTTTTTTTCTAATTAAAATATTTACAGAATTCTTTTTAGGTTAGTTAAGAGGTAAACAGTAAGAAAAAAATGTTTTTTTTTATGCAGAAACACGCGAAGAATTGGCGAAATTAAAAAACGGGTTGTAATCGTAGAGTTCATGGTTCGAATCCGGTCGAGTGATTCTTGAAACATTTATTTATTTTTTTTTTTCATTGATTGTTTGTAACGAGTCCCAGAAGTATGGCGTTATTTACTAAGCTGTATAGTACTGGAGCTGTTGTATTGCTCACAGGTATGCATATCAAACATGGCGAAACAGTATGGCCGGCGACCCATACTATAATGCCGAGGGCACAATGCTACTAGTTTTTCCCGCCATAATTTTTAGCGTGTCAATCAATGTATACTATTGTATTACCGCCAAATCTATATAGATGTCATTCGACTAGGTTCCTCTGCCAGAAGCCTTATGGATACAGCAATACAGTATGGGCCTGACGGCCATACTGACATTGCGGTATTCGCGACAACTATCGCCAATATTACTATTTCTGCAATGGTCGAATCCTCTATACATACAATTTTACAATGTATAAAAATCTTCGATACCATACAGTATGGCGTTCGAGCCCATTCTAACATAGTGATATCCACGGAATATAAAAATATAAAAATTAAAAAAAAAAATTGGAAACGTAGCAAAGTCTAGAAAACGATATTGTATATAAGAAAAAGTAAAGAAAGCTATTTTTCAAATAGAAAAGGTACGAAAAGTTGTAGAAGAGTACTAAGAGCGATAATCCAATGAAAAGCTCACAATAAATCTTTATTTTTATTGCTAAAACTATAATACCTGTTAGTTTGTTATTTTTCGATCCTTGTTTTATTATTTTATTTTCATTTACCCTTTTTCTGTCATTACCATTGTTATTATTGTATAAGTACAAAATGGCAGCTGCGTGAGAAGAGAAACAAGTGTTGTAAAATAATTTTTTTTTCAGCAGAATACTATTCAATTGTTGTTATTGTTGAAATAAAAAATAAGGGAAAGTTAAGACGGGAGATAGTAGTTGGCTGCTGGAGACAGGAGAAACGAACCGAAAGATACGTTTTTCCATTTGCCGTACGCGAATTGAATGGCAGATTTATCCCTCAGTACTTTACTACTACCTTTACTTGGCCAGAGCTTTCGTTCTCGAAATGAGTAGACTATCGATTCTTGGGTGTACTTGTTTTTTCAAATATAAAAAAAAAAAAAAAAAAATAAAAGAAGAGACTTTGCGACATTAAATTCGAGACCACTGCAATTTTCTATTTCTATTGTCTATATTTTTTTTTTATTTTCACTTTCATTTACTCGAGACAATATTCTAGAGTACACTTGAGCAATTATTTATTTCAAAAATACGAACAATGAAAATTATATAAAATTCATTTATTGGAAAAAAAAATAAGTATTTCTGTAGTTATTATTTTAAAAAGTAGACAACATTGTATATATATTAAAGTATCTATAAAATGAGTAAAATCTCTGAATTTTATTGCATAGAAAAATACGAAATCGAGTAATAAAAGTGAAAAGTGTAATGTTGTGTCATAAAAGTGGGTGGTCTTGGGTAGGAAAAAGTTAAAAAGTAGGAGGAGAAGGCGATGGTGTGGGCGGTAGTGAAAGGGGTAGATGGTGAAAGTACAGAAGAGGTAAAGGGTCGCAGAGGCAAAGGGACAAAGTAATAGCTACAAACGATCCGCTTTACGAGAATGGATACGCCCTATCTGTTTGGGTTTTGTAATGAGTCGCGTCTGCGCGAAACACACTGATAAAATGCGTTAAATGTATTCCAATAAAATTTTACTTCATTTTATAATATCAAATAAAATATTCAAATTATAAGTTTTTCATAGCCATTTTCAAAACTCAAATAAAATATCAACACTTCCAATGTCTATATATTTTTTTTAACCTCCTCCCCTATTCTTTTATCCCTGATTCTTGTTCACGCTCCGTCGAATGTAACGTCAGACTCGACTGCCTCTCCAACAAAATATCATCTCTTTCATATATATATATGTTGATATGTCATGTTGATATGTGCGTCTACATGTTAGGTCAGACATGTAGACACTTTGAGTAAAGGCGTCTATGACAAGTTGGGAAGCACTCGACTAAGACATCTTTGCAATTCCCACAATGCCTGTTTTAGTAAATGCATCTACATCTATAGTAGACAACTGTATATCTTTAAGCCGGGCTTCTATGAGCTTTAACGTCATCTCTATCCCCTTTATCCACCATGCAATTGTCCATGTACGCAAATAAATAGACATTCAAACCCGAACAAAACGTCGTTTGCTCTTAGCTAATCACACCATTGTGGCCCAGCACCGATTGCTCGGTTCTGAAATTCGAAACTGGGGTTCGACTGAATTTCATTCTGCTTTGGTTGAGTCGGGCGAGAAAGCTTCTGGTTGTTGAGGTGAGTACACGGATGCAGATACAAAATTCACGATATTCTGTTACGTCACGAGGTCAGAGAGAGGGATGGGAATAGGAATGGAAATAACAGGAATTCAAATAAAAAATTCCGGCAATTGCGGAAGTGTGACTCGATTAGAAGGGATTGTTAGATTTGGAGTATTTCCCTCAACTCATATCAACAAAAGCTAGAAAATTGCTCCTCGGATAGAGGGTTGATTTGTGCTTGTGTGTGTTTCGGGGTGAAATGTGATTATATAACAGGACATGAGTGAAAGTGAAGAGGACAAATGGACAGTGGGTGTGTTGGATAAAATGAAAGACACGATCTGATCGTTAGTGTTAGGGATATAGGCTATAGTTTATACTGAAACCCTCTAGTGGAAAATGATGACCAGAGTGGTCACCGGTCACACGGGAATTCAAAATATACCATAGTGATGTATGTATCTCTTTAGCTTTTGGATGATAGTTGAAACGATAAATTCTGATATGCAGTCGCAACACGTCCATCGTTATTTCCCAAGGATGAATCCTACGGATATCCTATATCGTTAAACTTTTCGCCAGTCGACCAGAAATTCAACTTTTGTTAATTTTATTGCTAGTTTGTGTTATTGATGGATTGGAAGAATTTTCAGCCAAAAATAAAATGGAAATTTTAACAGAAGAAATTTAATGGAATAAAATTTTCCAAGGACTTAAATGAAAAAAACGCTAATATACTGACTGGAAATGATAATGTTAAAAGTAATAAAATATATTACAAAGCAATGTCGTGTAGAATTTGAGAAAAATGTCTTGAGAGCGTCTGCTGGGACGGTGCCATAGATTATCAGGGAAAGTATCGCGAGAGTCAAGGCCAAAAGTTGCAGCGGTCGGCTACCCCCCGAGCAGAGAGAGCGAGATGGCCTGGGTCTGGGTCTGGGTCTGGGAAAAGCTCCACGCCACGGTCGTCTACAGATAGGAAGGTTATAGGTATGGAATGGTTGGTAGGGGTAGGCCGTGTCTGTAGACTGCAGCGGCTACGGGAACAACCAGAACAACGTTAAAACGGTCGATAGAATTGTCTGCGCACATGCGCGTACACCCACAGGCACGTCAGCTGCGCCATTGATTCCTACAATGTTCATACCCAACCCCACGTCATCGTCCCTGGCCCTGGTCGTTCCTTCAACCCCCGTCACTGACGCGCCCAACCCGTTCACCCGCTTCACCCCCTATCTCTCCCTTCTAGTTCACCTACACCTACATCTACACCTACACCTACACCCACACCCACATCCACACACCTCGCGACTTAAAGCAGACCACGTTGAATAAAGGTTACTAATTTGTATAACGACCTCTACGACCGTCAAATTTAACAATGCATTCAACTTTTACGCTAGACTCCAGAAGACACATTCTTCTTATTGCGATTAATAAGAAAAACTCGAACAATTTCATTTTTCATAAAAAGCTATTATATTTTATTTAATATAACAACTTTTTATTTTTCGTTGCCAGGTTCATAATTTGCATTTTCAGGCGGGAATTTTTTTTTTCAATAAAACAGCTTTAAGATATTGAATTATGTAGTCGATATTCGGTTCTAATTTCGTAGATTAGATTCCAGTGTCATTTATTTGAAGTGAAATTTATTTATAAAAAAAGTAAATAATGAAAAGAGAAAGTAAGTCTTAGATGGGACGGTTTGGAATTTCAAGAAGATGAGAAGACTTAAGTAACCCTCAAGGCAATTAATGGCTTCTCTCTCACGTTAAAGAGATATTGACGTAGATCCTAAAGGACTTGGACAAGCTCACCTTACACTCTCGTTCTTGTATTAATTTATATATAGATATATATGTGCAGTGTTAGTTTTAGTGGTGAGGCAAAATAGGAGCGCACACAAGGACGAGAGAAGGACGGAGTGAAATGAAATGAAGTAACGAAGGATGAAGGAAGCAAAGGTAGATGAAGAAGCCAAGCTTTGATGAAGAGTCTTACGATATCCAACGTCAATTCAACTGGAATAAATGGCCTGGCTTCTTCATCCTTATGCCACATTTATGGCCGCCTGTGAAATTGAGATTGGATTTGAGGAGAAAAAAATATATATGGATGTATATGAATATATATTTATATTGAAATATATAAATAAAAGGGATCATTTTTAAGAGACCGAATTTACGTCTATTTCCTTCCTTCCTCTTTTTCTTACTCTTATACTTCGAGAAGAAGAGTTTTATGTCGACTCTAAGATTGCCCGATTCGGTAACCACTTTAGGATCTTGTACTTAAACTTTGACTCCGCCTTTGTCGTGTCGCTGAAGAATAGAAAAAGTTTTCGAGTTTCAGATTGTCTAAATCTAAGAGGACAATTTTCTTTATTAATTTTGAAAAATTTACTATTTTATGTTTGTTTGGAGATTAAAATTTTGTAGTGAGTTGGGTTTGGTTGAAACAAGGGGACTTTTTATGTTTAGGGAGTCAATAGACATTTTGACACATTTGGGTGATGTGACATGGGGCTCGCTCTGTATTTGATGACAAGGACAATGACGTTATCTACCCATGCTTATAAGCTCCTTTGGGATACTGTTTACGAGGGAAAACTAACACGGAATAGTAAACTTTACTGTTGACAGATATGGTTTAGTAAAATGAAAAAATATTTATCTCAACGATCGAAAGTGATCATTAAATTTTTTATGTTATCGAGAAATTGGCTTTCGTTAGTAGACATCCAATATATTTTACATACAGAAATTACTGACTCATAAAATTAGTGAGTAGTATTCTGCTGGTTCAAAAATGAACAATAAGGAAAAAGTGAAAATATCCAGAGACTTTCTCAAAATTATGACCTGAGGATCTTTTCCAAAAGATTCGAATCTTTTTCTAGTCCTGTCGGAATTTTCCGTCCCAGACTAAATTTGGCCGAGATCATACAGAAATCGTAGAATTTCATTAAAAGAGACCAAAAGTTAACCGAAATTTGATTCTTCTTAATAAAGAGACCGATAAATTGGGTCGGCCATTTTTGAGCCCAATTGAGTTTCGGCGATTTTTAGGCCTCATCGGCTCAATTTTGATCCAGTCGGTTTTCGGCCTTATGTTTACCGGGGTTTCTATCGGTCACTTTGCGGCCGAAAAAAAATTTTGTTATTTTATTGGCTTGAGTTTGATACCCGGGTTCGTATATTTATAAAAGTAAATTAATGATGTATTAAAATTAGAATACGAAGGACTTTTGTAAATTTTCTAAGAATAATTAATCAACTAATTTATTATTTAAAACGATTAACCTTTCAGTGACTTTATTTAATTAATTTTAAAGACGATTAAAAAGAAGAAAATGAAGGAATTGAAATGATTAATTACCTGGTGAAATTTAAGTTATTAATAACTTTCTTCAAGGACTAATTAATTTATGAAATTTAAGTGGTAAAAAATTTAAATACGACGAAATGTAATAAATTTCATGAGCAAACTAATTATTCTCGGAATGTCACTTATCGAATTTAATGAGTTCAAGGGCAGCTTTACTTTCATTGATTAAAGAGAAAAAAATCAGTGAGGGAAATTTGGTTTTGAAAAGTAAAAGGAAAAAGTTTTCGTGGGAAGGTAAAGAGATTTTCACGCGAGCGAACATCAGGAAAATGTAAAGAAGTTTGTAAACCCGATAAAAGGATCGTATTCACTTTTATTTTTACTCTATCCCTCTCGTTTTCTCTTTCCTGTCTGTCTTTCTGAAAAGCCATTTTTTTTATATCATTATTATTATTACTATTTTATCTTAACAGATGTACGAGTGGGCGAACGAATCCGTCTTTCTGTGAACGGACCAGCTCACAAGATAAAAGGATCCGTAAATATAAGAATTTAATAATAAAAAAACAAATAAATGTGATCTTTGATTAAATTTATGTCTATATAAATATTATTCAATTTCTTTTTTTTTTTTTTTTTAATACAAAATAATCAAAACATGTTATAATTCTGTTAAATAATTAAAACACTAATTTCGACTATGAGACAGACAAAACAAAGTATGAAATTCCCTAGACACTCGTGTCTTTAAAGCGGTAAGTCGTGAGAAAATTCGGGTACTTTTAGAACCTCCCCCTCAGGGAAGGGAAAATTAAATTTTTGATGACGAAACTTTGGTTGAAACAGTAAAAAATGATCAAAAAGTTGATAACTACTTTAATAATTAATAGTTATGAAGATTTTCGGGAAAATTTTCAGTTTGATGAAAAAGTTGCGTCAGTCTATTAAGAGATTGAGATAGACGTTATGGCCGTTTTTATGTTGTGTGTAACATAATTCAATAAATCTTTAAAGAAATGGCCCCTCGATGTGAAATTTGAATTGAAGGGTTGGACAAAAAACATAAAGAATTTTTTTTCGGGATAAAAATGATGAAAAATCCGTAGTCGGTATATAAAAATATTTTAGCAATTCAGTTTATAGAAGTATAAAAACGCACATATATATGATGTACGATGTACGGGGTTAGATGTACCACCCGCAGTGGCTAGATTTTTTTTCATAAAACCCCGTGTGGCTGTATGCGGTGTAATACATAGACGTAGATGCTGAGAAAACTGCTACGCAGTAGTTTAGTCAAGTACCGTAGCCAATAATGGCGTAATAAATCTTGTAAAGCTTCGATATCCCTCTACATTCTAATCTCTCATATCTCCACCCACTTAATGTTTTCCATCTTCAAGACCCTAATGTCTAATATAATAGTTTATTTCATAGTCTTAATCAAAATTATTACTTCGATATTGTGTTGTTCAGTTTTTAATCAATTCCAAGACAAGCCATCTATTCTTTCAATTTGATGTTTACTTTTGAAATTCATTACTTCACATGAATATTTGGGAGATTTTAACCTTTTTTGGTAATTGCCATTTTTGCCGGGAGATGGAGACTGCAGTGAAGGTTAACGACTTGAGTTAAAGTTGAGAAATGTGTGGACTGATGATTGCTAGCATACTTGGAATTAAACTATTACTTCACTATGATACATTGTATGTAATATGTGAGTTGACTAAGAAATAAAAGTTACGACACATGATACTTTACGGTTATTGGAATTCCGTATTGAATAAATAAAAAATTTCGAGTGAGAAATATTCAAATTTTATGAATTTAGAAATTTTACATAATGTATCATTCAACAAAAAACACCTAATTACAAAATCGTAGGATAGAAACTTTGTAAAAATGAATATTGCGATGAAAAATATTTTTTCATTTAAATGAATTGATTTGTCATCAAAATATGAGAAATAATCGTTAACATTGATTAAAAAATTTTTTTTTGCTAATAGAAACGTATAAAGCTGAAAACTATTGAGTTGGCGGACCTCAGGTTCATATAGAACACAACTGCCCGGGTATGGTATGCTCGGATAGCTCAGTCGGTAGAGCATCAGACTTTTAATCTGAGGGTCCAGGGTTCAAGTCCCTGTTCGAGCGATTATTTTTTTTTTTTTTTTTTTCAATTATTTTTTTTTCTTTGTAAATACTTTTTTTTTCAATTTCATATGTTTTTATAACAACTAAATTTTCTGATGATAAAATTTATTTATAGCCGCAACAAATAAGGAGGGGGGAGGTAAAGATAACTAGATATGATGGGTCTTGAAGAGTCTTGTTAAAATTCTTCTTAGTCCTCTTGATCTTTTCGAGTGGAGTAACATCATTGTCCTGTAGGATAGCATTGACGTCATATTGACTTCAGAGTCCTTAGGCCCAAGTATTTTCATCCCACTTGTATGTTTTTTCTTTTCTTAAGGATGACCTTCATAACAGGAGGTAAAGCATTTTTCAATGACAACCAAGGAAAAATGATGAACAAGTAATATAATGAAGAAAAACATAAAATTTAATGTCAATAAAAATTTATATACAGAATGAGCCATTATAATTTAAATTTTCAAAATAATATTTTAAAAATGAAAAAACCAAGAAAAATGACATGAGTGATTTTATCATTCGTTTTCGGTCATTTCACAAACGACGAGAGATGCTTTCTATACTTTTTTTATATCATTTTTTTTTAACCGCCGGCGGCACATAAATCTCCAATTTTTTTTCTTCTTTTCTTCTGTCTGGTTCATCGAGCTTGGGAAATGCCTGAGATTTAACTCAAGTAGAGTTACTATATACAGTCTAACAGTAATAGTTAAAATAATAATAGCAGTAGCAATAGTAGTAGTAGTAGTAGTAGAAGTTTAAGTAAAAATACTTGTGGATCCACTAGTAGATTTAGCGACACTCGTAGACGGCCTTAGGAAAATGGAAATAAAATCCCGTTATGGAAATAGTTATACAGAGACACCTTTTCCCAATGCTCATATCGAATCACTTTCGCCGACAGTAGACCGGTCTATAAGCTTTACTCGCACATAATGTCGTTGCCGTGCAATTTATTGTGCATCTTTGATGAGGTGAAGTACCGGCGATGCGGCTGAGGGTAAAAGAGACGAGAAAAAAAAATATCGAGCGAGACAACTGCCACGGAAAGGTAAGAGAGAGAAACCAAGAGGGATGTGGTGAAGGGTGAGTGGGTGGTATAGTTCGCAATAGACTAGAGTTAACTGCACCGTGTGTCGTCGTTCGATAAACGAACCCCGTCGTGGCAATTTCCCTTGATAAAACGAGCCTTGCATGCAGTTCTATGTCAATGTATACCCATTACATATACTACAGTTTAAATATATAGACTAGGGTGGTCTTTTGCCGTAGATAGACCCGACTATTCTCGTTCATTCCACATTATGAGACACAGCTTTAGACCATACTCTATAATAATGTCAATGACAGCTTTCGGATTTATGATAATCCAGCTCTTTTTTCGATTAATAAACTTTTATTTACTTCAACTTTAATCTGTTTTATTTCTATCGACTTTCGCTAAAGGATTTAAAGGAAATTTATCAATAAAGGACTCAAACGCTTCATTTAACAGTGAACAGAAATGATGGAAAAATATATAGACATATACTTCGGTAGCTACAGAAGACTAAGGTCAGACAACTAAAATACGACAATGAACAAAAGTCACAACAAATAAAATGAGTAAGAAGAATAAGCCAGAAAAAATTATTCCCTGCACTGTCTACTGAGTTTTCTGTCATGGAACGGAAGTCTTCAATACTTTTTATATTCGTATCTTTCATATATATAATCTCCAACATACTGAACACCACTACAGTCATGAAGAAAAGAATCATCCCACATCCCGTTTTTTTTTTATTTTTGCTTTTCTTCCCATTCTGTCCAAAAAAAAAACCCATGCCTTTTGCTTGCCACCCTTGACACGTGTCTCCCGCAATTATAAGACACACTGTTTTCCTCTTGTTTCTTTAGTTTTTTTTTTTTTTTTATGCCATTGCCATTTGTCTTTTGCTTTCTTGCTACGCTCTGCTACATGTTCAGTTACAATAATATGTTTCGAATTTTTCTACTGCAATTTCTTGTCTTTTCGGGGGAAAAAACCCCTACAATACTATGAAATTTCTTTGATGAATTGGATGTGTTCTTGTCAAAACTGATAAAGATCAGTAAGAAAAAACAAATGTCTAGAATAAATTAGCTAATAGAGATATTGCGTGTCTGTAAAAACAGGAAAAAGTATCAGCAAATATATGAGTGTTGTATGCATATATATAAGAAACGAGTAGTTTTATGGAATGACTCATGGGAAAAGCTTATAACGTGGGTGTTTCTTCTACCTTGTATCGATCTGGTTGCGGTAGGTCTCGGTGTCGAGAGGGAGCGCCGTCGACTCTCTTATCCCAGTTCAAGGATAAATTTCAAGGGCGCCAGCCAGAGCCCCGTCTAACGTCTGACCGCGTGTGCTCTAGCTCCGATCCTGCTACACGTTATTTTCCCGGGCGATCACTGAGGGACGATAACACCCGTGAGCCACAAAAACCCAAGATAAAAAATAACGAATCACCCTCGACTAAAATTATAACAACAACTATCATTTCGTAAAAGTTTGTATGTTATTGCTCATAGATGTTTATACTATGTTTTAGTAATAGTCGGAAGGTAGGATTTCTATACCGTTATTATGTTAAATTAAAAATGAATAGTAAATGTAATTATGGTTATTATTGTTATTGAAAGAGGAAATGACAGTGTGTAACATTAGTGAGAC
Source organism: Microplitis demolitor (assembly GCF_026212275.2). NCBI lineage: Eukaryota > Metazoa > Arthropoda > Insecta > Hymenoptera > Braconidae > Microplitis > Microplitis demolitor. The sequence continues at coordinate 22,061,403 of NC_068549.1, read as the reverse complement.
ATAAATGAGCAAGTATCATCGATATTGAGGAAAAGGACTATCATAATATCTATTAATATCCATCTTAAACCTGTAAACTGTAAACTTCCGGTGTCGCTGGTATGACCGTCTTCACAGCCACTAGTCACTAGCAGTTTAAAATTTAATAAACGTGCTTCGAGGGTCTCTCTTGAGAGTGAAGATATTATATTACTTAGAAACTACCTCTGTACGTCCGGTACGTGATGATAAAATTAATAGTATACTATTTCCCAAAATTAACCTGCTCCTTCCTTACACGAGTTTTCTTCTCTATTTATATGCTGCACTAATTAATTTATGGCTCATAAAGTATAAGTGAACTTATAATTTCGTTTACTCATTAATCACCTTTGATAGATCTTTCAAGTATTTCATTCCATGGTTCCATACTTAAGCTGCGAAATTTTACTCGGCTCAGAAACTGTTTTGGCTGTTTATAATAACTATAAAGTACTTCAGTGCCTTGTTTTTGGTTCGAAAAGTCTTATTTTGATGCCCTTGATCAAAAGATTATGGCATGTAAATGAAAAAAGCAGAATATGTTGGGTGTTTGCTGCACTAGCCTTCGGCTCGTGATGCCAAGATACGATTATTGCGGGTTTCGACTAGAAATTTGATATGTATTTGGTATTGAGGTCAAGTTAGGCATGATTTTAAGGCTTTTTCTTCAGAACTATAAATATAAATGGAGGATATTGAACATAAATATGTGTTTTTACGACAAAATTTGGATGTTAATAGATAAATTTAAATAAAAAATGTATATGTGACGGAATAAATTGTCAAGTTACGATAATACTCCACGCTATTGTGCCATTGACATCGATTTGAATGATAAGTTACGTAAGATAAATATAAACACTCGGAGTATGTACGAAGAATTGAATTGAATTTCGATTTTCTTTAGAATAAACCGTCACTATTTTATTTATTGGGTATTAACAAAAGTCAGCGGATCTCATGAGACATTAGAACCGTAGTCTTATCATGGAGCTGAAAGCCATATAATAAAAGAGTAAAGGATGAAATAGAATAGTAAATAAAAGGGTCTAGAGGGAAGAGTGTTGAGTAGAGAGTGTGAAGAGCTTTAGAGGTAGTGTATTTTCTAACACTTGACGTTAAAGTTTAAGGGGGTGTCAAGACCATTCTTACTACTGAGGAAACCAACGCACGTTAACGTTGGTTGGTTGGTTGGTTTTGTTGGGTGTTTGTTGTCACGCAGGGTAAAACCGGCGTCAATGTTTGCGGAACATTCTATGGGTCTTGAGACGAAATACGTCGACGTAAACGTGACTGACTCGTAAATCATTCTCAGTTGATACTGTCTATACTTATATAGACACAACAATAGGATACACTTAATAAATATCAAATTCACACAATACTTTCTTTGCGGCTTGTGACAACACCCTAGCAATAATGCTGAACTTTTTCTCATCTATTGAATTTTAAAATTTCTCACTTCTAATGCCTCGAAAATCGAAATAAAAATTTATCAGCCTTCAGTTTACCGCCTAAATAACTTTGTAAACTACAGCTACAACAAATAGTTCATATATTTTGGTAGATATTGTCATAGAGATCGAAAATTATCAATTAGTACCGAAAGAAACTCGAAATATATCGGGCGTTTGCTGCACTGGCCTTCGGCTCGTGATGCCAAGTCGGTTATTTGCTACTTTTCCTACTGGCATTTTAGTCAAAGCGACATCTCGTGTCGAAATTGAGCACTTTGGTATGCATTCAAGAGCTGAAGCCCATAAAAAAGTAATAAAAATAGTAATTATCAACTATTTGAAAGTTAAATTGAATTTTAAGGATGCGTTTTGTATAATTGTGAATTACTAGTGAAATATTCATTTATAAGCATCATTAATTCAGTAAATAATTATTTGTACGATTAAATTAGCTTGTGGAATCCATAAATAACTCAGTTATCGCATTATTAAGTAATTTTTTTCATTGTTAGCAATAAAAAAGATGTTGAATAATATTTTACTATTTTAATTATTCAAATCGAATTTTAAAAAATTCATTACAAATTATAATCATTAGGAATACTGTAATAGTTAATTATAGACGATTTAATCGAAGTATCCGTAAACTATAGTCTATCGGTTGATGATAAAAAAAGTGTTGAATAATAAAATAAAATTTTTTATGCAGTCAATTAAGTGACTTTTAAAATATTAATCGGCATTGTTTAAATATTTAAACTGGAAATGAATAAAATAGTGAGTGGATAAAAAAATATTCAGAGAATTTTGGTATTCTGCACCGGTATTTCAAGCGCAAAGAGTAACCTTTGCATTTTGAAATGTTTAGGGAGCGTAACAACCAAAGTAAAGAGTAAATATATAGAGGGTACGTCCACACCCCAACTATTGCTCATACAACCCCGTTTGTAATACAACGAGCCCAGGGCTTTAGTATATTCACAAACTAGTGGATGGCAAGAGAGGAAGAGAGAAAGTGAGTGAATGAACAAGTGGGAAACTGAAGAAATAAGGGAGAAGGCAAAAGATTTTTCTTGCATGGTCGAATCTGCATACTACCCTAAACTTTATACCAGTACTAGCACTCTACCATTACCATCGACCCGTCACAACGTATTTTTACTCGTCCTTCCGCTGTGTGGAATTGAACGATACGTGATGCTGTGTATGAAAAGGTACACGTACTTGCTCTCCTATATTTTCCATCACTTCCCCCCACCCTTTTTTTTACTCTCGTTTTCTATATAATGCGTACAGCAACTTTTTCTCTCTTTTATTTCATCTCACGTCATCTAAATAAATTTAAATTCACTACTGTGATTTCATGAAAATCGCGAATTTTCACTCATACGCTACTATTTTACTCTTTTAACTTTTTTTTTTTTTTACTGTTATATTGAAAGGATGAATAAAATAAAATAGAATAATAGCAATAATATAAACGCATAAAAGAGAGTGGTTTTGAATTATCAAATTTTGCTGTACTGGTGAATGTCAATTTTTTATAAATACTAGCTTTGATTTTTTTCCAGTAAATTGTAACCACTTCAATTTTTTCATTAAAGCTTTTCATTTTATTAATGGTTTTATTAATTGATAGTGATTTAATATTTATAAACTGCTTTTAAGCGGTTTCATTAAATAAAAACTAATAAAATCTATTGGTATCTAGTAATACCAAGTAATTAATGTAACGGGATTGAAGTCCTTCCGTTTTACGAGAAGCCATTTCCCCACCCTTTTTGGCCTAAACGTGTTGCAGAGCCATCCCTACCCCACCCCAGTCGAAAAATATAATCGAATGACGACTAAAGATGGACGCTAACCGGAAGTATGATCAAAAATCCTCATTGCGCGTATCTAACTTTAGCCACCACGAGGCCATACCTCTTTTGGGCGAAACACTACTACCATCTCAGGAAATAAAGAAACTTTGGTCAAAGTAGGCTTGGAAGCCCCTTCCCCCCGCCCCCAAAGTGGCACCAGTGTCAGGAGGCCTTTTTCACGCCCTTTTGGGCATATACGTGTTGCAGAGTCATCCCTACCCCCACCCCAGCTGACACTTTTAACCGAAAAATGGAGTAGTGCTTTACTGTCACCAAATTAAAATCCGGGTTTGGGTAAACTTAAATCTTCGTTATTTTATAAAGAATTTAAATAGGAAAAAAATGCACTGATGTTTAAAGAATAGTGTATTAAACAACTCTAATACACTAAAGTTCTCATACTATGTTCAGAATAAAAAGAAAATTTGGTTGAAAAAAATTTTCGTTGGGCGCCAATTGGTCTGTTCATTTGAATGTTTGATTTTGAAAAAAAAAAAAACTTACCTTGATATGATAGGAGTTAAGTTTAGTCCTGGGTAGACTGTTAAAAGCACTGAAGTCCAGACGACGTGAAAAAATTCCATTGGCACCGCAACTTTGTCTGCAAAAAAAAAAAATTAGATATTAATAGAATTCTCTAATTAAAAAATAATTAAAAAAAAATTGGTACAGATGTATATAGCTTTCATTAGTAATTATTTGATGAGCCAATTAAAATTAATGTATGTAAATATAAAAAACCTCTTGCTCGAAAAAATAATAAAAGTGGGCTTGGTAATAAATTTTAATAAGTTCAAGGACACATTGTCGTTAAAATATCGTGTAATGACACGTGACAAAGTAACATTTGGCCCATCCTACACTATATATTTATGAGATATAATTTCGATGTATTACTGTCAGCGATATTTCTGGTTAAAAGTATTTAATTGTGTTTACGAATACAAGTTTACGCTTATTATGTATATTTGTATTGTTAATATGAGTCAGAAAAATAACAAACAAACGTCATGACCTTGGCCTTTACGAATTATTAACAAGTTTATTTTTGGACAATGTCAAACCTCGGGGTCACCGAAATATTGCGATTACCCATAGGTTTTGTTATGCAAGTTTAAAACAGACGTGACTAGGAACAATTATTGAGGGGACAATCAGCTGACCTTGATGATATCGGCCCACATACTCGTTAAGATTCATCGACTTTTTTTTTCTTTTTTTATTTTCAAATATTTATTAATATCGATATGTCAATTTATCGGGCTTGTATTGGTAACAATACATTTTACTTAAATACAAAAAAGTGATGATTTTTAAATTTATCAATTTAATTAATGCTACGTAGTTCATGATTTTTAGTTATATATATTTGGGCAAATTTACAAACCGGAAACCGGTTTGGAGGTCGACTCGAGTGTTTATTATCTCGACACACAAGGCCCGGCTATCAGTTGTAGTCCAAATTGAGTATTTGTGTTTTAATTATTTATTTTTTTTTTTTTTTGTTAATTAGTGAAAAAATTGAATTTAATTATACACTTTAGACTCTATAATTAAAATATGCAATACATTTCAAAAATTTTGTATTTAAAAAATAAAAACAATACTCTGGTCTTAAATTTTGACAGTTACTGGGTTCTATAATTCGCCAGTCGTAAATTTGAAAGTATGAAAAAAAAAAATTATATCACGCAGAAGTTATTGTACAAAAATACAAATTTTGAGTCCACTAATATATATATATATATATGAAAAAATTTTAGAAATAAATGAATGGCCAAAAAAAAATTTTAAAGCACAGGTTTCCAAAAAAATTGATTATATCCTCAATGCTATTACGTATTATGTATAATATAAATATAATACAGAGCCGAGTGCTCATCGTACCCGAATTTATGTCATGGTTCGCGAATTCATGCTGGCAAACCGGCTCTGGCATCCTGATCCCGTCCCAATATACCGACCACCGACTCGAAACCCCTCAAACTGGTTCTCCGTATCTCGCTTTTATTTTGCAATTTCTTATTCTTATTTATTTATTTTTCAATCCTCTTTTTATCTCCTCCCCCTCGGTATCTCATACATTCGCGAGGTAGGTAAGGGCCGCTGAGATAAAAAAACAACGATCCAAAAGTTGAAAAAAAAACTTTAGCTCAAGGCTAAGTAACGTAAGAATGCGCGTGTAGATCTAGAGGAAAATATTTATACCTGGGTCTATACTAATAAATGATATGTAAAAGTAACGGATCGTATTAAAAAGTTTCTAAGAACACTCGCCCGCTTCTTGATCGCCCACTCATCTAGTCGATTCGCTCCTCGTATTCATTACATATTATTCTTATTCCTCATATATACAACGGCAAGCTATTTTTACATATAAATCATCGATTCATGATGTGTTATCAATTATGATAGCGTAGCACTTAATACATATATGTGTAGATTTATGTAAATAAAATAATAAAATAAAATAGTAACACACTTTTTAAACTGTTGTATGCTAATTTAAACTTAACATTAATATGCTTACGGCATACTGCTGCTGTTATACCTCTTCATTTCATATTTATATATATATTCATATATTTTTTGTTTCATTTGCCGTCAAGTAGATACGGAGCCTACATGATCAGAAATTTTTACGAATTGCATTTACTCACAATCTTTAAATCCCGTGTAGGCGTTTGATATATATATATATATATATATATATATATATATGTGTGTGTGTGTTTGTAGTGTAATATATGTATGTAGGTATGTAAATTGTGTGGTGATCAATAACACGAACGATCGATTGAATTGAGTCACGAATATGCGTGGTTTAATTTAACGTTCACGTGGTAATAAAAAAATAAAATAAATTATGAAAATAAATAAATGGTTTTTTTTATTTATATTACTAAGTACATATGAGTTAAATATTAATGTATGTACTCAGTGATTAATTTTTAGGAAAATAATGTATGAGCATAATTTAAGATAATAAAATTTTGCGTAGATATTTTTATTTACTCAATAAACAGAGAAGTCAATGAATTATTTATCAAATAAATTAAGTGAAAAAATTTTTTTTTCGATCGGTTTCAAAATGCCGATTAATAGACCAATGATCAACTAGTTTTGCATTTTATTTTGAACTACACCCGACTTCACTTAATCACCCAATTATTTTTTCTACAATTCAACTTTCATTCAAATGAATGAGTAATTTTAGAAAATTAGTATTAATCTGCTATTTAAAGTTAATAAATTTTAACTATTTCTCAACTTTCTCAAACATTTAAATTTCACAAAGTATCAAATATAATGCTAAATAATGATCTGTATAAAAAGTATGCAATACAAATAGAAAGTTTAAAAAAGACTTTTTTTTACAGAAAAATTCAAATAAATGTTAAAAAAAAAAAAAAAAGAAAAAAAAGTTAATTAAGCCACATTTAATTGTTCCGCCTCAAAAATTTAAAGATAAAAAAAAAACTATAATGGAAATTTCTAAATCATTATAATATAAAAATTATTTTGTTCCACTATCCAATATGTAGACAAGTGTTTCTTTGCTTGTAATCCATACTTACAGATAAGCGAGTTGTTTACGTAAAATTAAGACAGCGATTTATATCTGACCCGAGTGAAATACTGTTTAAAAAAAAATTTCTCAAGTCAAATATAAAATAAAAAAAAAATACATTAGATTTCAAGAGTATCTTTAATGCTTTTTCTATTGCTGTTATTATTATAATTATTGCTGTAATAAATTTTGGAACATACTCTAAGCCTGTTTGTTCTAATTGGTCGTCTAGCTCAACTAACGAGGCCTTTTTTTAATTTTTTCGCAGTTAGAAGGCGTGATACCGCGATGACTCAGATGCCCTTCCGTTTGTTTCAATGCCAACCGACAAACGCTTATACTTGATTACATATACACATATATATAGCTGTTAATATAGTGATTTAATGTGTATAGTTTAAAGTCTGCTATCTTCGAGTAGCTGTAGCTCTAGTTTTAGTTATCTCTACTATAATTCGATATATTACGAGTTTATACTAATGCCTATAATGCGTTATCAAAACTATTCGTTACAATTAACTCTACCTGGTAATTATCGCGTGCAGTTAATTTTATCAATATATTAAATTTATTTGACATTAATTTGAAAAAAAGTCAATTAATATTATTTTTTTTTTAATTAGTCAATTATTGCTATTAAATTGTACTGCGTATTATAAATGATGCATTTTATGATCAGTGGATTTGTTTTTTTACTTGAAAATTAATTTTCTAAGCTTCTGAAAATTCTTTTTTACTTCATTTCTATTTCGCGCCTTTTTTTTTTTTTTTTTTTTTTGTTATTTTTATGAAAATTTATGTAAGAACTTAATTATTCATTGTATAGACAGTATCTCTAATACTAAAGACTAATATATGATGACCCGATGTTACTGAGAGCGAGAAGAAAAAATCTCATTCGCCACCTAGCGGACAATTGAAGTACTTAATTTTCTTAGTTCGTTAATAATGACTAATTTAAAAAATTTTTTCTCGTGTTCTCTAAGGACAAATTTATATAAAAAATATTCATTATTATAAATATTAAAATGGGAAAATAAAAATGATCTAAAAACTAATACGAATTTTTTTTTCCGTCATATCTTTATATTTTAAAAGTTAAAATAGGATCGTGAAGGACGTCAAACAAAGAGTGATTAAAAAGCCGCCCCTCAATGTATCCATCCCTTGGATGTCGACGTCACGTGGCGGGAAGATTACTGCTAGCAAGGAGCATGAATGTGGCATAACATATCGCCTCGGGCCTTTACCAAGTTAGACGGGTTTATAATAATCTTTTGTGCACGTAGTTCAGTGCAACTCAAAAATACTACAGTATATAACCAACGTAAATAACAAAAATTTAAGTTATAAATATATAACACATAATAATTTCATATTTTTAGTGGTTTTTGATTTAGCTGCTGTATGCTCAAGTGACAGACTAATCTTCTGTGAAATATACTGTATTATTTAGTTTCCACGCATTAAGTATTTTGACGTCTGTACAAATTTGCTAGTAATGTTTTTTAAATTTTTTAAGAATGTAATCATTTTATAATTTGAGCAAATTTATGTACTTTAAATATTTACTGACGTCAAAAAAAAATTAATTTTTTCTAACCTTGAATTTACTTAAATTAGACATTTGTCATTTTTCGGATAATAAACTAAATTATATATTTTAATAATTTGTTCATATCTGTAAGAACGAATAAAAATTAATAAGAACGTTAATTATTAACATTTTAGATGAAATGATCTATTAAAAATCGCAAGTGATAGCCTAACCTCAAAATTTCGACGATCATATTTTTATCATTATTAAAATAATTTGATGAAAAAATAAGATATCTAACGAATGGGATTTCTAAATTCACATCTGAAATGCTTGAAAAAAAATAATTTGAATCAACAAGCCGTATATTATGAGCGTGAGAACAGAGAAAAAATCCCAGGTGACCGAACTTGTTAATCAACTCTAATAATAGTATATCTGTAAGAATGACTCATAAATAACGGATTAAAACGTCATTTATAAATTAAGTGTTAACGCTTACTAAAAAATATAAATTAGATTACATAATTCTAAATTCGTCCGAGTTTATTTCGGCAACAAATAAAACTGTATAAATTAGTTTTTAAAAACTAGTTTTCGAAATAGATCTAAACCATGTAGAAAAATGGGATTAGGTCCGTCTTGCAACATCGATTCTTTTTGCCCATGAAATATTTTAAAAACTTGCGGCTTAGAAGCCAGAGCTCTTGGTAGTCTAGCCATGAGAATAGATGTTACGACACTCGATCTTTTTTTTGTCTATTCTACATTCTCCTTTTTAAGGATAAAGTCAAGAAAAAAGAGGATAAAGATAAAGAAGAGCTTCCCTTGGGCTTCTAACCCTTTTACCATCAGAGATTCATAATTCAATGTTGTAAATTTTCTTCCAAGCTTTTTTAGCACTTTCTTAAGAAGCTTTTTTACCTCTCACGAGATTTTTAAAAAATGTTTAAGTGGAAAAAATAATAAATTTTAAGAATTATGATCTGCAGAAAATTTTTAATTGTCGATCTGCACTTTTGTCTCTATTATACTCAAGTCAACGAACGGTATATCCTTGTTGCGCTTGCGCAGTAAATTTGGACAGAAGTAACTATAAGAGGGTTTTGAAAAAAGATAGAAAATAGTGGTTGCAGGTGTATCAAAACTGTAAGCAAAAAATAAAAAATGATGACAATAGACGAGGAACCAGGATGTCCGGTGTTTAACGTCGTAGAATAATATTATGGAAGATATATATAGAAGGACACTGAATGAGAAGACTACGATAGTATAAGCAGTAACAAGTGCGTAATTTATTAGCTTAAATGAATACGAAAGTAAGGATGGAACAAAAGAGATAAGAAATAAGAGAAAAGAGAGAAGAGAGAAGAGGAAAAACGCGAGACGCAAATTAAGTAACGACGTGAGGACATTTGCTTTTGTACTATTCGTTTGTTGTCGGTCTTGTTGTTTTGTGTCTCGGCTGATTATCGTACTGACGGTGTCTACGGATGCTAATGTCGGAGAAACGTTTTTTTTTTTTTTTTTTTTTTTTTTTTTTCTTAAGCTTAGTACCGGAGGATAGTAATGAGAATCGACGCACTGACAATGAGGAGTCGAAAGAAGAGGACGAAATCCTATGGGAGTTGTACACTCGCTTAAATAATTGTTTGCGATAATGCGAGACTTTAATCAGGGGAAATAAAGTTTATGTTACGGTTCTTTTGTACTGATATTGCTTACATTTGTCCTAATGGATATGGCATGTTGTATTGATGATTCTTAACTTATCTCAAGGGATCCACTATTTATATACATATATTCAATTAGATTAGTTTGTTTATCCGAGTAATGTCGCTCCAAGTATTTTAGGAACAGACACGTTTACAAATTAATCCTATTTTTTATACTTAATCGGAAATTTTTTACGTTTCTGGAGACAAAAAAATATTTTAAAAAATTGCACTTATAGATTTTTTAATTTTCTACATGTGCATTTTTTCTATTTTTTTTTTTTATTGTAATTGATTCGTTGAAAAAAAAAATCAAAACATTATTAATCGTCTGTTAACTTCAAAATCATAATTTGGCTACTTAAGGGGTAGATAGGGGTGTTCTACAATTTTCTGCGAAAAATATCAGAAATCTAGTAATCATAGTCGTCATAAATTTTTAGTCACATTTTAAACGGAATACTGTTAAAAATTCTGCTAATAGTCTAATTAATTAATAGAATCAGTTATTTTCACTGTTTGTATTATTTTCGAACTAGTGGGTCTACTAAATATTTAAAAAAATTACTAGCCATCGATAACACAAAATATTTATGAATTTATTTTATTTCTGTTGTAAATTATGAGTGTTTGAGGTGCGCGCGATTCTTAATACTCTTCTAAATTTAAACGACCGAAAAAAAAAAATTTCAACTTAAAATATCCTTGAAAAATGAATAAGTAATAAATATATAAATACTCTTGTACTCGGTATATATATACCGGTTCACGACATGATTAACGATAGGTGGTTATGTTAGATTAATAATCTCCAGTATGAGCCAGACTCAAGAAAGACGATCCTCGGTTACCGCACAAAGCAACAAAACTTTTTTTTTTCTCAATTGATACCTCTAAAAAATAATGTAACCGGTACAAAAACATGTTCTCGCGTAATATCTTCCATTAATCGACATCCTTATCTTGCGGTCTTAATTTTCTGCACAATATATTTATGCCTCATTTAATTTTAATTTTAATAACCAAAATATTTTACACCTTTGAGAAATAAACCCCATAAAAAGTTACTCACACACTCGAGTTATTTTTATTTATCCAAGAAAGTATATATATATGTGCTTTATATTATGCCAATGCAACAAAATCTGTAGCTGACATACGTCGCGATAACAAGCACTAGCATATAACAGCCACAGCAAGTAAACGTTTTTTTTTTCAACCCCCATGTCAACATTGGGATATAATTTAGACGTAGCAAATGTTATATGCTCTTATATATCCCTCTACTTTATGTATTATATTTAATAATAATAATAATAAAATGTGTAATATGTGGATAGACGTATATTTTTTTGGCAAGTGTTGAAGGGCCGAAATTATAAGGGATGAAAATATTTAAGCGAGATGAAAAAATTTTTTTATGGGGCAGTATGACCACCCGTAGATCTTAAGGCTCTGGAAGGAGCAATCAAGTACAAATGAAATGAAATAAAATTAAATGAAAAGGGATCTGTCAATCGTGTCCGCAAATACTCCGAGTGTTCCGGACGGGTCTGGAATGAGAGGGGACAGGGCTGGAAAATGTGAGAACTTTGGTGTCAGAATCAACGCTTTAGACCTCTCTGGCCAACCCACCCCTTTTTAGTCCCTTTTAAGTATTTTTTTAGACTCGCCCTTTTTTTATATTATTTAACTTATATTTTTTTTTTCTTTTTACTTTCTTCATTTTCTGTTTAACGTTGAATGCAATTCTTACTCGTGTCACGTTCCCCGATCGCCTTTGAAGCCAAAGCTGACTTGGCTGATGGCGCTTTCCCCTTGACGAATTCGAGTGCCAGAAACAAGGGGCAATTTTTCTTGAAATTGAATTTTAGCATCTAAAAGGTACAGCAGTCAGTCAATGTGGGAGGACGACATCAGGAGAGAATAAATGTAAGTGTGTGTGGGTGCGGGTGTGGGTAAGGGTAAGGACGATGGTGAGGGGAAATAAATTAAGGAATAAAGAGAGAAACTAATGTAAGGCGTTCATGCCTACGGCCATGATAACCTTGAGAATGAAAATAAAATAAATAATCTAAAAAGAGGGTATTTCAGTGTTCAGTAGACCGCGAATAGATTCGTTGATACTGAGTTCGTGGAATCAATTGACTTTTGGGCTTGATTAAATGCTTGTTTGACAATCCCACTGACTGAGTGTCAGAGTCACGTTCATCGCTAACCGGAAAATCGATTCTTTTTTTTTTTAGTAAACAAATTAATTTGACAGCCTAATTAGGGCATAATTATATATATTTGTTATCCATTGTAATTAAGTAAGAGGTTTATGATTAAATTTTGAATAAATTTTTTTTTGTTCGAGACATTAAATTGGTAATGACTCACAGTTGGATGTGGGTGAATTAATTTTTTTTAATAATGCTTTTAATATGATAAAAAGATACCGAATTAAATTCGTGGAAGTTGATATTGCGTCCTTGCGGGCTTCCTTTTATTCTATTTCATGTTTGTTCTATTATATGTCGGGTTATTAAATATGAGTGTTTGTTTGACACAATAGTTAATATTTTAATTAGCAAATTAATTATATTTTCAAATTTAAATTTAATCGCGTGATAAATAAATTTGAATTTTAATTCAATAAAATATCTTTTTTTTAATTTAATTTAATTAATCAGCGAACCACTACAAAAAAAAAAAAAACAATTTTTTTTTGTCTCAAGAAATCCTCTTTTTCTGTGTATGAAATCTCAATTATTGCCCGGGAAATTATTTAAGATTTAAAAGAAAGACATTTAAATTTTGATACCGTAGTAAATTAACGTCTAATAAATTTTGGATTATTTTTAAAATGATAATTTATAAAAAAAAAAATATTTTGAAAAATTGCGCTTATAGTTTTAAAAATTTTCTACATGTGCATATTTTTATTTTTTTTTTTTTTTATTAATTGATTAATTGTTAATCGTCTGTCAACCAATTTCCGACTTTAAAAATATAAAAAATTAATTTTATAAAATTAAAAAAAAAAAAAATGAAAGTAATTAATAACAAAATTTATAATGGAATAGTAACTGGAGGTAGAGTTAGTTGAATATGTGTATTTTATAGGATTTATCTTGAGGTAAACACGAACGTTAACAAACCAATTAGCAGTAAACTACGAACAGCTACAATAATTTATAGTCTCTTACACACAATAACTTGTCTTTAATGCCGGTCCTCTCTGTTGCTCTATCTTTTAACAGTATGTACATTATACGGCATACAGTATATATATATAATAATATATATACAGCAACTAAGGCAAGTAAAATAGAATGGAAGTAAAGAGAACTTCTTCGATTGCCCGCTTACCTTCACTTGCGTTTATGTTTTGTCCCTAATGTAATGTAGAGGGACCATTCTGCTGTAGTTGTATTCAAAGTTAAGACAAACTTACGTACTCAAACTCAGTGATATTTATATTCACACATGTATACAAAGGGCACACACACATATATGTGTATGTAAACAACTAACTTTATATTTCACGGAAAATGGCCCAAGATAACGGAGTCCCTTGTAAACATATCTACACTTAAACCAAACGGCAGTCTTTAATTTTTTAAACTTATAATCTGATAAATGATACTTGTAAGATAAATATTATATTTAATATAAAAATATTAACTTTTTTTTATCGAAAACTAAACAGAAAGTCATTTTTTTTAAATTAAATGTTTGAATAATTTTTCAAATATTTGAATTTCCCGCGCTTTGAAAAAAATGCAATTAACGGGATTCGATCTGTGTTCCTTTGCTTAATGACACGTTTTATACTTTCTTTTAAATTTTTTATTATTGATCCATAGTAAAAAAATTTTTAACCCAAAAAATGGTTCCATTTTTTTTGAAATTTAAAAAAAACCGGAAAAAAAATTTTGAATATAAAATTCATATATGTACATATTTAAATAAATGACATTGGTCAATAATAAAAAAAGTCTACATGGATATATGAAAACAAAGATGTTTTTTTTTTTTTGGTGATAATGAATGCAGTTAAATTTAACGTTTTCCGAATACGTAATATTGTGTCGACGCAAGCTCATTAAATAAACACATTTGGTTGGCGTTAACAGAAAAGGACTGACGACTCGGTATGTTCATGAATGTTAATGAAAGTATACTGAGGATAACACACTATTATTATTGTTATTGTTATTATAATTATCATCAAGTGAGAACTACGTAATGATACAAACAATTCAACGCACCGTGATTTGTAAATTATTCAACATTTACATAAATTTGGCAATTGCTTAGTTAACGTCTGCTTCCCATAGTGTATTAAATATACTAATTATTTACAAAAAAAAATTATTACTGTATTAGAAATTTAATTAAATTTCATATTCGAATCATAACAATTTTCGAATTTGTTTTCAACAATTTAATTTGAGAAAAAAAAAAAACTCGAAAAATGCACATGTAGGAAATTTAAAAAACTATAGGTGCAATTTTTCAAAATATTGTTTTTTTTAAGTTTGTCATTTGTAAAAAAAATCCAAAAATTATCAAACGTCAGCTTCTTATGTTTCTGAAGTTAGCAGACAGTTAAAAATTTTTGAATTTTTTTTTTTGACAATTAAATTAATAAAAAAAAAAAAAAAAGGGAAAAATGCACATGTAGGAAATTAAAAAAACTATAAGTGCAATTTTTTAAAATATTTTTTTTTGGATAATTTACCGCTTTAAAAAAATTCAAACATAATTAGACGTCAGCAAAGTCCAGTATCATTTTTAAATTAAATTAATAAACGAGAAATAAATTAATTTTATTAAAATAAATTAATAAATTATGAAATCCCATTAAAGGAAGATTTATTTTGTGACTAAAAAATAATAAAAAGTTTAATTAAATAATATCCTTAAATTTAAATTTGAAGAAATGTGAAAAAAGTAACTTAGAAATATCTTGTAAAAGAAAAAAGAAAAAAAACTAGAGTGTACAGCGAAAATTAAAGCCCTATGTTGCCCCGTCTTCAAGACATCCTTGAGCCTGCCTGAAGATACCGAGGGTCGGAGTTCACGGTCATTCTCTCAACCTCTCGTCACCCTCTACTCTATACTCGCTCATTTTCTACACAATATTACTCAACACTAACGCGTTTTACTCGTAAAAAAAAATAGTTACTCTCAGATATTAATATCAAACAAAAAAAAAATTATTCAGTTTATCATAAAATCAATTAATTAAATTTCATAATTTATTTATTTTTTTTTTCTCATTATCTTATCAAAATATCTTCAATTAATTACATCATTTTTTATCACTCCAGCAAATAAAAATATTGTGATAAAAAAAAAAAAGTATTAAATAATTTTTTTATTATTATTTAATAAATAAATATATAAATATATACATTTAATATTTAACTGACAGATAACATATGTGTATATTTATACTAGGTTTTCTTTAATAAGTTAAATAAACATAAAATAATAATAATAAAAGAGACTAAAATAATTAACGAATAGGAATGTCGAAATTTGAAAATATTTATCTTATATTTTGTAAGACACGGCGACCTTGACCGGTGAAATAGCTCTCCTTCGATCTTTGGTTATATTTGTTTAAACGAAAAGGGAATAAGAAAAAAAAAATACGTTTAAAAGTTAAGATAAAAACTCTTGAGATATTTCATCTCGCGTTTCGCGTCTCGCGTCTCAAGTCTCAAGTTTTTGTCTCAGTCTCGCGTTATATTTAACAGGAGCACCTCTCCTCTACTCTATAGATATATGAGCTGGTGAATTTTTAGCAAAATCATTTATATTTTTCACAGACTCAACTCTTTAACCGCGACGTCGCGAATATTTTGTCATTTTCATTTTTATTTTAATTTAAATTAAATAGTAATTTTTTTTTTATAGATTAATGATAGACTTCCGCTTACGGAAAGTAATTCTAGTATTTCACGATTTGTGATAGACTTAAATTTCGTTTATGTAAGCATGTTTGTAGATGAAAAACTAAGAAAGAGAGAAGTATAATAAAAATAAATAAAATATATATATATATATATATATATATATATATATGTATATGTTGCTCTGATAACGGTTATCAGTTACTCAATAAGTGCTTCACCATCTTTTGAACGGCAAATATTAATCATGAATATATATAGTACTTGAAACTATTAAAAATATAAAAACAAGTGCGAAAAAAAATATTTCAGACATTAAACATCAGGCTGTTTAAATATATAATCTTCATCGAATTATTAAACTCATAAATTTATAATATTTCTTCTATTTTAAACATTTAAGCCGGTGGGGTAAAATGGAACGCTGTCGTAAATAAAAAAAAAAATTTTATCTGAATTCTAATGTGTGGATGTATTGATACTGAAGTTAGCCGACGTCTTATATTTTTTGGATTTTTTAAAAAAGAATAATTCATAAAAAAAAAAAAATATTTGAAAAAATTGCACCTGTAGTTTTTAAAATTTTCTACGTGTGCATATTTTTAGTTTTTATTTTTTTGTAATTTATTAATTGAAAAAAAAAATTTGAAAATTACTAGTTGTCTGCTGACCAAGATCATGTGAATGTAGCATACATCAGGCGATTGTAAAATTATAAATAGAGTAAATAATAAAAAAAAAAAATATTTGGAAAAAATGCACTTTTTAATTTCAAAATTTTCTTAATGCCCATTTTTTCAAAATTTCATTTTATTAATTATTAACTTTATTTATTAATAATTAAAATTTGAATGTCTTCTACTTTCACACTCATGAATTCTATGGGACAAATTGGTCACCCCTGCTCAAATTTTTGGGAAAAATGTTTAAAAATAATTTTCTTTTTTTTTTTTTTTTGGAGACTCATTTTCCTATATTTTGCATAAAAGTAAAAGTAATTTTGAGTTAAAAAAATATATTATTGGAAATGAAGAAAAAAAATAATTAAATAATTTTTAAAAAATAAAATATAATTCTCACACTTGATTATGCACATCCGGGATACGAAAGAACAAAAATAAGGCCAATGAGACAACGATCAGAAGAGTATAGAAAGAAAGTAAAAAGCAAAAATAAAAATACTGTGTAAACTTTTGTGCACTAAAATATTGTTTACAAAAGTAGTATGAAAAATAAAAATTTTTCGAAGGCAATTATTAAAAAAAAAAAAAATAATAAAGAAGCAAAAATTGGCACAGATTTTAAAGGAAATAAACATAATTATAGATGGTAATTTTAATAAATATTTTAAAGATGGGAATTTAAATGCATCGTGAATCGCGAATAGCAGCTTGGATGCGGTTGGCCTTGAAGAATAAACCCGAGCCCTAGTGTGGCGAACTAAACCATTCGTCCTGGGTCTGCCCTAAAGACTAAAGAGGGAGTGAGAGAATCTATACACGTGGCCCTGAGAATGTGGCCACGGTCAAGGCTACAACGGGGAAGCCGGCCCTTTCCCTCTGCTGTCACGCATGGTTGCCCATCGCAGACATATCTACAAGATTCTCCTCCTCCTTTAACCTCCTTCTCATCCTCCTCTTCCTCTACCCCCTCATCCTTGGCCATTACCTCTTTCCCTTCGCCTCTACACTCTTTTATTATTATTCCCTCTTCCGTGATAAACATGCGAACATTTTTTTAACATATCACGTTTTTATGATACTCTTTCATGATAAAAATGATCAACAAATACTAACAGGAAATATTCAAATATATTTATATTTGAATCTAACACTTTTATCACATACATTCCTCAATGTTAATTTATTATTTATCGGCGAATTTCTATTGAATCAAAATTTTTTTTTGGTAAAAATTATTCAAAAATATAAAACAAAAAAATGCACACCTCAGACAATTATAATAATCAAAATTTATTAGCTGTTACGTTCAGGATTCCCTGCTCTGATTGTTAAACTTTTATTAAAAATGCACAACTTCGACCCTGAGGTGTGCAAAATATTATAGAGGTGTGCAATTTTTTTTATTCATTATTTTATGACTCAAAATATTAATTTTTATGAAATCATAAAGTTTATTTCACTTGAAAATAATCGAAGAAAAAAAATATTACAAAACCCAAAAATGCACACCTTCAATAATCACAATAATTTAAATTTATCACCTATTACCTTCAAAATTTCCTAATCTGATTTAAAATTTGTATTGAAAATGCACACCCTCAACCCCGAGGAGTGTCAAATATCATAGAGGTGTGCAATTTTTTTTTATTAATTATTCTATGACTCAACTTATTGATTTCTCTAGAATCAAAGTATTTTTTTCACTTAAAAAACATAAAAAATTAAAAAACCAAAAAACGCACAACTCAAAAATTATAATAATTAAAATTTCTCAGCTGTGATATTTAGAATTTTCTTCTCTGATTTAAAAATTTGCATTAAAAATGCACACCCTCGACCCCGAGGTGTGCATTTTTTTTTTTAAATTATTTTATGCCTCAACATGTTGCACACCCCTATTATAAGAATTAGCCATCAATTATTAATGATTTTGTAAATTAAAAATTCATAACTTAAGTTCTCGGTAACAGAGCACACCATTTAAATCAGTATATTTAAATGGAAAGAAAATTAAACTATCCAGATGACAAATAAATACTTATAACCACATGTATGTTCATAAATATGTAATGCAGCTTAATGCAATAAAGGTGTGGTCTGTGACGAAGAATCTACGACTACAGCTCAGCTGTTCCATAGTATTATCTCTTTAATATATAAAGACCAGAAGTAAGAAAATAACAAGAAAAATAAAATAAAACAAGTTTATGTTTTCCGAGGGCTCTATAAATAGAACAAAATAAAAAAAATCGAGGACAGACGCAGATAAAAAAAATATATCCACGATCATAACCGTTTACTATACAATTAAATGGATAAAAAAATATGAAAACACAGCGAGTAAAAAAAAATTTCTAAGCGTTCATTCATGGTTCATGGCAATCTACGAATATATATAGATTTGTATATATATACATACAAATATGTGAATGTCTATATGATCAATATGAACGATTCTACGCGTAAAAAAAGTCTTTCTTGTCCTTGAAGGCGAATAAATGAGAATAAAAAAAAATGATGTTGATGTCGGGCCCACGATTTTTATTTTATTTTTCAAGTTCACATCATATGTAGTATTTCGAATCCCTACTACGCTTCTTTCACTGCGAAAACAACAACAAACCTCTCGACCGGTTTCGGTTGGTTTCTTTTTTTAGCCCTGATCTGTATACTTTTGTTGAGTATGTGTAACGACGGAGAGAGATAAAAAATATGGGAATAAAAATAAAATAAAAGATAACAAGCCTGAAAGGAATGTATATACCATATACGCATATGTGGATATATGTATGTGAGACTGCTGGGTTCTCATCAACTAAATTTATTGGTCGGTAAAAATTAAATACATACGATAGAGAAGAAACTATCGTTGGTATATAGAATGTAGTTGGATTTAAGTTGCCTGCTCTGTAGATCCACAAACGATAGATCGGATCGAGTTTCAAAGACGCACCGAGTTGGCTTCTGATTGTGTCAGATTATATTTAACGTCGATATAAAATAAATTTTTATAAAAAAACATAAAAATAAAATAATAATAATAATTATACTGAATTTCGCCGACAGTTAAAAATTTTGGAATTTTTTTTTTGACAGTTTAATTTTTAAAAAAATAAAAAGTAAAAAAATGCACATGTAGAGAATCAAAAAAACTGTAAGTGCAATTTTTGGAAGTATGTTTTTTTTAAATTTATCGTTTTCAAAAAAATTTACAAAGTATCAGACGTCAATTAATTATGATCGTGAAGTTAGTTGATAGTTGAAAGTTTTTGAATTTTTTTTAACTACAATTTAATTTACAAAAAAAAAAAGTAAAAAAATACACATTTAGAGAATGAAAGGAACTATAGGTGCAATTTTTTTAAATATTTTTTTTTCTAATTTTTCGTATTTAAAACAATTCACAAAAAAAAATAATGATTAAATTTAGTCTTTGATATAAAAAGAATTTTTTTTTTTTAAATAATATTTTTGAATTTACGGTCGATTAGATTTTTGAAATTTTGAATTTATTTGCAATCAAATTATTTTTTTTTAGACCGTAATTTATTCATTTAATTATTATGACAGTTTTGATATATTGTTATGCTATATTTATGTTTAAATTTCGATGTTATCGTAATTTAAATTTATTAAAATTTTATTTATTTATTTAAATAATTATTTACTTATTTTTAATTTAAATAAATGAATTTTTTCATTTTGAGTGATTTAATAATCGAATTTTTTTGAGTGAAAATAAATTTTTATGACAGTAAATTTTGAATAAAAAATTCCAGGTTCAAACTGTCGCGATATTTCAGAGATAAATTTAAATAGACAAGAGTTTGCTCAGCTGTGTTTGTAATTAATTACGGTTACTGACTATAATTAGTTATTTATAAAAAATTTATAAAGATGATTAATAAAAATTGAATAACTAAAGACTACAAAAAAAATTATGTAGTTTTTATAAATTTGAAATTCCACAGAAGCAAAATATCAATCAAATTTATTTAATTCCAAGTAAATAAATAAAAAGTGATATTTAAAAATTAATAAAATAAATTACTGACTTTCTAATTTAGGATGAAATTAATAATTTTTATGGAATTAAATGTTAATCACAACATTATGTAATTATGTAATAAAAATATTTACTCAGTCATTGACTTCAAAATGAAAATAATAATAAAAATTTATTTACAATTATCAATTAAAAATTAATTATATTGTTTTTTAATGGATACTAGATAATTTTGAATAGTATACCTATATATATATATATATATATATATATATATATATATATATATATATATATATGGATATATGTACATATATAGTTCAATGTCATCGTTTTCTAACATTTATTATTATGATATTGAAGTGAGTCAACGTCTAATAATTTTTGAGTTTTATTAAAACCGATGAATTTAAAAAAAAAAAATATTTCAAAAAATTGCACCTGTAGTTTTTCTAATATCCTACATGTGCATTTTTTTAGTTTTTGATTTTTTTAGATTTAATCGTTCAAAAATAAAATCCAAAAATTGTCTGCTAATTTACTGATGCTGGTTAACTGACAAAAATTTTGATATTTTATTTTTAAACAAATAAATTTGAAAAATCAAAAACTAAAAAAATGCACATGTAGAAAATAAAAAAAACTACAGGTGCAATTTTTCAAAATATTTTTTTTTTATTATTTATTGTTTTAAAAATATTTAAAGATCATTAAACGTCAGCTAACTTCAGAATCATAAATTTTTGAAAATAATTCAATGAAATTAAAAATTTGAAAGATAAATAAAAATAAAAAATTATAAATAAATATTTGTTTTCAAAAATTAAAAGAAAAGAAAGAAAATTTTGGAAACTCCTAACCAATGAGAACAGCAAACAGTAAACAGTAAATATACTACAAATATCAGTGTGAATGTAGCAAACAAGACAAATGTAAAATAATTAATAAGCCAAGTAAATAATTAATAAAATAAAATTAAAAAAAAATGCACATTTTCAAAATTTAAAAATTAACAAGTGCATTTTTTTATAAATTTTTTTAAAAATTATTTACACCATGTATTTAAAATTCAAAATTTTTCACGTCTGCTACATACATATCCAAATTACTAAAAAAAAAAAAAGACGAAAAAAAAATCTTACCGAATTCTCGTTTCGCCGAAAAAGTCAACCTTTGTCTTTTTCTTGACAATAGCCTGGGGTTGATGAAGCGGACTGATGCTGGGTTCGCTGCTAGCCGGAGGTGAACTTGAACCATTGCTAGATGACAATGAACCAGCTCGTCCACGAAGGCTTTCAATCATCTGTATCTCACTTACTGTGCCACCGCGAGTTCCTCCAGCACCCGTGCCTCCATTAGCACCAGCTCCAACATGTCCATTGTAATTGACAGCAGGTGGACCCGCAGAAACGGCCAAACTGGGCCTAGTATTCTGCCTATTGCGTCTCTTCTTCTTCTTGGTCTCCATTTCCTCGGTCCTATTTCCCGTCAAATTACCAAAGCCCGTTGGCGGGATCCAGTCCAGATCTTTTTTCAAATGTCCTCTTCCACATCGGCAGCCGCAGGCCTTGAAGGCCAAGTCATAGCCCTTTTTGGTCCACAAGTTTTGGTGACGCTGTCTCTCAGACCAACTGCGTGCGCGACCGCAGTTTTTTAAATAAGTCAGCAGTGTCTGTTCCCACGCGTCGAAACACTCGCGGTGCATATACTGACCCATTGGACAAGTTTCATTATTACAAATAACTTTAACTGCGTCTTGCAGAGAATTAAATCTTATGAGTGCGTCTGCACGCAAACATTCACCACTTGGAGCACAGCAATGTGTCACTCCATTATTATTGATATTACTGTTATTATTATTGCTGTTGGTACTGCTGTTGCTGCTGGTACTAGACCCAGTAATTGACTGCTGATGACTTACCAAATTGTCCATTGGCATGTCGTGATTACCGGCCATCTCCAGCAGACCATGGCTACCACCCGCGTGTCTTCTTGGTGCCATGTCAACCTTGACCTCGACTTATTCAATACCACAACTCACTTTTTATCTTTATTACTCCGGAAGATAAAAAAAAATACGAAAAAAAAAAAAAAAAATTCAAATTTAAATTTTTATTTATTTCGCGCGCTTTATTTTTTTTAAATTGCACGCATTGTTCGGCACGCTGTCAATGTTCAACACAGTCTGATATGTACTGACACACAACTACAAACACTTGTATACATTTAATTTTAAAAACTCACAAATTTTAAATTCAAATTTTAAAAAACGCGGGAAATGTTTTTTTTTTTTAATTATTTTTAAATATGGATTTTAAAGAACGAAATTTAAATTGACAAAGTTCACTATCAAGGTCAACAAAAAAAAAAAAGTCAAACACGAAAACAAACAGAAGATTTAATTTAAAAAGTTTAAACACAGATGCACTGATAAGGTTTTTGACAATTGAAATTTAAAGAATAACTTTAAGTTAAAAAAATTTAAAACGACAAAATAATAACGACGTTTATTATTATTATTCGATTTATTAGCTTATAAACAACAACGTAAAGCTCACGACCGTTACTACACTGAGAATGAGAAGTAGACACGCTGTGTTGCCGGTACAAGAGACGGCTCGAACTCGGAGCGCGAAAGTGAGACCCTATTGGGTGAAAGCGAAAGCTAATGGTGGGGGTCACGGCTAACGCGCCAATCGATGCACTCCGTTCGTATGCTGGGTCTCTGTCAGTTCCGTGCACTACGAGGTTCAAATCGATACTGGCTTCTCTGTCTACTCTACACTCTGCGGCAACACAACAGACACAGCTACGCAGTGATGCCAAGACGCGACGCGACCCAGACGAACTAAACCTCTCTCTCTCTCTTTCTCGTTCTCCCTCTCTTTCTCTTTCTCTTTTACGCACTCACTTGTTTCGCTACTTCCGCTGATGCTCTACTCCTGCACTTTTTAAACGTAAACATATCTACTGTCTCGTTTTATTTACGTATTACGATATTGTCGTAATATTTCTGTCTTACTTTTTTTCGGCTGTAATATTCTTTGATTGTGTGGACACGTACGTACGGACACTGGGTACAACTTTTCTTTGTGTCTAAGCCTGCTGCGCCGAAAAACACTGTGGGCTATATATATATATATATATTTATATGTTACGTCCTACATCCAAGTTCTTTGTTTTGTTTTGGTTTTTTTCTTTGCTAATATGAAGTTACAAATTGCGCAGTTGCGTAAATGTATTAATACTGTTATAAAAATAAGGTAATTTAATATTTATTTATATTTTTTTATTTTAAAATTCAAAAAATTGACAACTTAGCTACTTTCACACTCGTGTTTTTTAATGATAGAGTTGACATCCAATAATTTTTTGATTTTTTTAAAAATGACAAATTATAGAAAATAAATATTTTGAAAAATTGCACAAGTAGTTTTTTTTTAATTTTCTACAGGAGCACAAAAATTTTTTAAAATAATTTTTTTTTATTTTGTCGTTTAAAAAAAAAATAAAAAAATTATTAGACCTCAGCTGACTTCAGTATTAATTTTTTCGAGAAATATCGAAGCATATTTTTATTTTATCTAATCATTTATTTCGATATTTTAATTTAGCAATCGATTAATTTTAAATTCAAATTTCGTAAAATTTATATAAATAATTTAAATTTGAATATTTTTTATTTTTATTTAATTTAAATATATCGATTTATTAATATATTTTTAAATTATCGAATTGTAAAAATTTAATATCGATTAGTTAGAATTTTTTTTAAAAAACTATCGTAATCGATGTATCGATTATCTAAAACAGGCGCCATCTTTTTTTAATTTTCAGGGGGCCAGGAAGAACAAAAAGTGGGAGCGGGAAACCGACAGCAGGTGAATTTCTAGTGAAGTTATTAGTGATCGTATTTTTAAATCGTGATTAGTGTAGTTTATTTAAATTGTGAAAAGTGAATTGTGAAAGTGAGTTAAGTATTTTTTAAACATAAGTGATGAGTGATCGTGTAGTGACGCCGAAATTTTTAAAAATTTGGGGGTTAAGATGGCGGCTGAAAATTTTACGAGTGAGTAATTAAAAGTTAATTTAATAATTTGTTTATTACTGTGATTTCTTAACGAAATTGGTGTTATCGATCAGTGCACATCTTTTTTTTAATTCGTAATTATTTTTTTATTGTCCAAGTTCAATGCACCATAATTACGCGAGTTTTTATAATAGGCGACACTAAAAATTTTTTAATTGATTTTTAATTTTTACAAGTGGATTTTATTATTTTTTAAATATCCTCATATATAAATATATGACATATAAATATACTCATGATAAATATATAAAATATATGAGGCCAATTTATTTATAAAATTTTTAAAAAATAGGAAATGTGAGTTTTTATTAAAAATTTAATTTAAAAAATAATTTTTGAATTTTTTTTTAGCGATAAATTTAAAAAAAAAATATTTAAAAAAATTGCACTTGTAGTTGTTACAATTTTCTACATGTGCATTTTTTTACTTTTTTTTTTTTTTAAATTAAATTGTAGAATCAAAAATTCAAAAATTGTTAATTATCTACTTACTGCATCATCTTTTTCAATTAAAAAAAAAAACTCGTGTGGTTTCTGTAAAAGTTTTCAAAAAATCTTTCAAAAAAATATAAAAAATTAAAATTAAAATTACCAATAATGGGAGCTGTTTCAAAAGAGATTAAATGATAATTAAAATCATTTAAAAAATATATATTAGTCGTAAATGATATATATTATTATAAAAACATTGCGTGTACGTATCGCTATAATTTAAGCTCTTGCGTGTGAGTTTACGATCACATATGTACATATCAATATCTACACTAGTGTCAAATGTGTCCATGTGTCACTATCACTAAATTACAACCGATCCCTTTTTTTTTAAATTTAGCCCAAGGTCACCAAAATAGTAACCGACTAGGGATTCATTCGGGAAGAGACATATATATTTTACCCCACATAGCAAATAAAAGGATACACAGTAACTTAAATTTTGTATGCTG
Source organism: Microplitis demolitor (assembly GCF_026212275.2). Classification (NCBI taxonomy): domain Eukaryota; kingdom Metazoa; phylum Arthropoda; class Insecta; order Hymenoptera; family Braconidae; genus Microplitis; species Microplitis demolitor. The sequence goes on along the minus strand of NC_068549.1, from coordinate 22,035,605 downwards.
GTTGTTTTTTTAAAAATGAAAGATAACAGTCAGTATTTACTTGCACACATTTAACTTTCGACTTATTTGTTTGTTTTTTTGCTTTTATTTACCTTGATGATCTCTGGTTCGCTTTCCTCCACTTGTTATGTTCTTTTTATCGATATTTAAGTAAACATTGATCTCATATTATTCGTTTCATATTTTATTTATTTATCGTAATACGTAACAACTCACTGAGAGTCTCTGTGTACTTTATTAAACATATATATTATATATATTGATAATATTCTCAGCACGTGTGTTGTAAAATTGAAAACAAAAATATGTCAATAAATTTTTTGAATAACAATATAACGAAATGATTAGATTATGCAAGTATAGAATATTTTTTTTTATTTTATTTACAATGTTTTTGACCTATGCCATTTAATTGGCTGTCATGTATCTTTATTTTTAGTTTTATTTTAATATTTTTATTTTTATTTGTTCAAATTTATCTCAATTTTTACAGACTAAACTAACATATATATAATTATGTATTTAGTTTTTTTTTTTTTAGGTCAAAAATTTATATTTTTGATATTAGTTCGATAGTGTAATTATCAAAATAATTAGTGTTATATTAGTCGATTAAATGCAAATATATATGTTTGATAATACTTATATATATATATAAATATATATATACAAATAAATTGCACAATTATTTTATTATTATTGTAAATAAAAGATTGAAAGTATATATTTTAGCTGTCCAATTTCAAAAATTCATAGCTGACAAAAATTAAATTTTTGAAATTTTTATTGAATCATATTCAAAAAACTGTACTAGAACTAAAAATACTAGGAAATTGATTTTGAAAAATTTTTACACTGTCGTATTTGAAATCGGGAAGGCAATTTACTGTATCATGAAAAAATCAGACAGTTCCAAAACTCAAAAATTATCTAAAGCAAAAAATCAAAATTTTTTTGACCCATGAAATAATTTTTGAATTTACTATCGCCATTTTTTAAATATTTTTGAATAGCAGGACACTTAACTTCATATTTTTATCGTCATCATTAATTACAACGATATTCAAAAATTGGTTTTCGCGGATTTTTTTATTAGATGCTTTGTAAAACAAATTTTGAAAATAAAATAGCCAAATTTACATTTAATTGAACCTCAATTCTAAAATTACTTTTTATAATTAAATTTGAACCCTCGAAAATTGAATTTCAATAACACACTTTTAGAAAGAATATTTTGAATCAAAAATTGTCATCTGAATTAATTGAATTATTCATATATAACAATATATCATTGTCCGTTTGTTTACGGATGTGCAAATGAATGATTAAACGTCAGTCAAAATTTTAATTAATTACAATGATTATCTAATCAATTATTTAATAAACACAAATATTTATCATTGGTTTGGCTTCACCAAACATTCGTTGCTTAAATTATACAATTAATAATCAATTATAATTACAATTAATTCATTAAATTAATACATTATGCATTTAGACAATAAAATATATATGTATACATATATATTAATACCATGGTTAAATAAATTTGGTAGTCACGTAATTAATTAAAATTCAATTTACATATATATGTATATATATATTTGGCAATTACCTTATATATTTAATGGTACACGAAAATATATTGCAATAATTAATATTCGTGTGTTGTATTTATTGCATTGACGTAATAAAAAATTCGATTTCGTTTTATATTAGTCGATACGACGTGCGCGGCAAGATCAGACCACGTCTGCAGCAATGAATTTTGATCCTTTTATTTACCTACACATACTCATATATATATACTGTATACTTATATAAATATATTATTGGATATACATATATTTGTATGGATGTGAAGTTCAAACGCGGCATGGTGAGACCCTTATGTTAGTATATATATCTTTATATATGTAGTTAGTCAAATTTGTTAGTGTGAGAGAGATGAGAACCGCGTTCGTATTATATAAATATATACGCACATTTTCTGCGTTATATGTGACATTCGTGGAACTCACAATACACAACAACAACAACAACACAAGTTTGTAACGAGATACGACTCGTGTTACACGTTGCATAATTTTATTGGCGATCGTAAGGGTCTTTGAAAGGCAAAACCAAGTAACACATTGCCATCGCGAATATATAAATTAAGATTTAAAGTTAATCTCAATGAAAAATTATTTTTTATTCGGCTCAATAAATAACATCTATTATAATATAAAGTTTCTAATCATTTTTTTTTTCATAATATTTTATGATACTGGTTAGCCGACGTCTAATAATTTTTGGATTTTTTTTTAAACGATAAATTATAAAAAAAAAAAATATTTGAAAAAATTGTGCCTGTAGTTTTTCAAATTTTCTACATGTGCATTTTTTTAGTTTTTTTTTTTTTATAATTGATATGTTGAAAAAAAAAAATTCGAAATTTATTTATTGTCTGAATTTTAGGATCATATATTTTTATCAATTAAAGACTAAAAATGAATCGTAATGACATCTAGCCGTAACTAAATTTTTACTAAGCTGTAAGTAAAATTTGCGCTTCATTTACTTGCTATCAAGTTGACAGCATTTTACAACGTGCATGAAAAATTTAAAATTGTAAATAAATGGGGTAAGTAATTAAAAAAAAAATATTTATAAAAAATGCAATTATTAATTTCGAAATTTTCTAATTGCGCATTTTTTTTAAATTTAATTTTTTTAATTATTTACTCGATTTATTAATAATTTAAAATTTGGCTAATACGCTCTTCAAAAACAAATTAATGAAAATGACTATTTGGCAGTGAATAGTCACTTATTGCTAGTGTAAAGTAACGCTATTTGAATTAGTGACATACTTTCTAGTAAACAGAGTAGTTACTATTTTTACAATTTAAAATTTCAGTGACTATTGCGAAATAAAAAAAAATTCCTGTAGAATAAAAAATCGGTAAAAAATGAAAATAATCCAAGGATTGTAGACACAGATCATAGGGTAGAGTAAATTGTGTATTATGTATAAAATGACTGGTACTACTAAACTAACGTAACATAATACAACATTTATTACTCAGAAATCGCGTAAATATAGAGATCCGAAGGTAAAGTGGGGCTTGAGAAATAGGAGTAAAGCAGGTCAGTCGTTCGAAAATTCAACGTCAACCCGAGGACCTCCACTCGGTTAAGGGAGTAAGGATACATACACATCCATTATATACATTACCCATATATATCTGTATATTCCGTACAAGTATTAGTAGAAAGAGAAGGAATAGAAGCACGAGATGGTTCTGGAATATTGGGGTGTACTACGCACTTAGTAGTCCCCACTCCTCCCAAGGTCCATCCCTCTCCAGGTTCCCCTCTTCTTGTTCTCCGTTTTTTTCGTACATATACATATATATAAAATGGCGCATCTGAACTAAAGGATAGTTGTCTCGCTTCTTCCTCTTGGCCTCACTCAGTTAACAGTTTTAAAGACGAACCGAAACAGAGCTTCGAATTATAAATTGAATGGACAGAGAAACGAATACAAGTTGTTTTGATCGTTTCGGGTTTCCAGGACGTTGATCATCAATGATGAGTTGCCTTATATATATGTACATATATCAAATATATGTGTGGCTATTTTGATAATGTTTTTATTTTTAGAATTTAGACCGAGCTAATTTTTGGATGTTTTATTTTTTTTATCGTGGACGCTAGTAGATAATGTAAATTTAAAGCTACCAGGTGGTATATGACCTTGTCCTTGATATGCTTTTACTCCACACTCTATTGGTCATGCATTAATGCGTAAAAATATATATGTGATGTTAAAAAAATGTAAATTATATTTATATACAAATGCGAATGAAAATTGACTCTGCTTGCGGCAGTTAAAAATATTTTCGTTTTACTATTTATCATTCGGTTGACGTTCACTGCGTGTGCATATGTGCTGACAATAATAATAATAGTAATCAAATAAAATAAAAAAAGGGTCGCAAAAGATTATAATTCACAATTGCGCGTGTGCAGCGGGATGTAGCTCTTCTGAAACATATATATATACATATATATAAATATATATCAAAGTTGAACCCCATTCATTTTCATTTGTTGAGTTACTGTTCTCTATTCGTTTTGTTATTCGTATGTTCAAATATATATATATATATATATATATATCTTTTAGATTTTTGTATATATGTGATGGATTAAAAAAATACGCGGTCGAGCAGATCAAAATTTTATGTCACGGATAGAAAATTTTACGACAAATTATTTATTTTATTTACTAGTGATAAATTATATCTTTATATTTCATATAAATTCATATATTTATGTATGTGATAAAATTTATGAATGACTATTTTTAAGTATCATATTTAATTTAATTAGTCTATTAATCATGACAGACTTCTATACAAAAATATTTTTTTAAATTTGATTAAAGCGAAGATTTGCCGGGAAAATTTGAAATTTAAATAGGTTTTTTGTAAATGATCGTAAATTTATTTATATTTGCCGTTCTAATTGATATTATAATCTACAGTACTCAGAAAGTACATTAGCACTTTTTATAAAAATAAATTCAGGTGGTGGTATAAAAAAATACAATCCATTATTTACATTAACACGAGTGCTTTTGAATAACGAAAGCATTACAGTTATAGTCCCCCAAGTTGCTCTCTTCGTCCAGACCATTTTCTAAATTCGCTGTTTTTCCTTAACCCTACTTTATATGTTTATTAGGATAATTATTCCCGTATGCGCGTTATAGAAATTTAAATATCGCGCCAAAATTTTGTATTTTGAATTGTCGTAAAAATCGCGGCCAAAAATACCAGGAACTTTAGAGGAGTTGGACTAAGACTAAAAAAAAATATCTGCAGTGGTGGCTACATAACATTGAACATAACACGAAATTTCGCTGGCACTAGAGAATCCTTGGCCGTGAGCCTGGATAGGGCGGAAGCAGGTGGGAGTTTATGTCGGGGGTACATGAACAGCAGCAGCAGCAGCAGCAGCCGCAGCAGAATCGTGGCAGTAGAATGAGACAGAGTGTGTGAGTGTGTCTGTGTGTGCATGAAGGTTGGGGGCACCGGGTTGACCATGGGGTGGTACAGCTATCAGGGTTGAAGGAGAAAGGGTAGTGATATATAGATTGGCAGCGACATCAGCAGTGGTAGCAGTGGCAGTGGTAGCAGCAGCAGTAGGGGATGTGTAGGTCTAGGTTTCCGCATTCATTTTAAACGAGAGTGAGAGAGAGCAAGTTGCTTGTTGGCAATGCCAGTGGGCGTGCACTTTCAATTTCATTTTGCGCATGTCTGATGCAACCAAGCAAAACGTCCTCGGTAGTGTATTATGTCGGGTACTACGTCGGTACGTCGTGTGCTGGTTAGCAACCCCAGTGGCATTGTACTATTCGTCTATATCTATATCTATGTATACATATATATGTACATGATGTAGTATTGGAGTGTTTATATGTGATTGTATTTAAAACCCCGCTGTGTAAGGATGATACGGCAGGGTGGGTGGGGGTGAGAAAGCAGGACAGAGAACAAGAGTACAGAACTCTGCAAGTTAGGTGGTAGTAGTAAATGTGGAATGGGGGTTGCGAAAATTCCCCATCACTGTATGGGCAGCGCCTGGTGTGCTAGGGGTCTACTCGTCAGGATCGCAAATTACCCGGTCGACGGGGGAGTTCAGCTTCACCCATTGCGAATCGATATCTACTCGTGCACGCTCTTTACATTCCACCCTTCACCTTCACCTCCTGCTTCGTTTTATATATATATGTGTACATGTATATGTATATGTATATGTATATGTATATGTATATGTATATGTATATATGTGTAGATAGAGTTGTGGGTAATGTTGAGATGTATATGTATATATATGGGTATATGGACTTTACGGCTATATGCAGTTTAGGTAGAGTTCATGTTATACTGAAAGTAAGTCGCAGTGCCCCTTTAAATGCTCCCATAAACTTCATGGGAATTAGACCAGTCGAAAATTCAGTCAAATTTCGGTTTATTTTTTTTTTAAGATTTTTTTTAAACTGTTGGTAGTTTATTTATTGAGTGTTTCATATATTTTTAGAATTATTGATAAAAAAATATATTTTTGAATTTTTTTAAAAACTTTGGCTATTGCAAAATTTGAATGATTTTTGGTGATTTACTTAAAAAAATTTTAGCATCAAAATTTAATAGGGTAGGGGTAAAATGGGTCTAAAAAAAATGACAGGATTAATTTTTTTTATTTTTGAAATTTTTGCCGGTCCGAACTGCCCCATTATATTTGTGTTGACCCTTTGAAAAATAAAAAAAAAATTACTAGTGTAATTTCGAATTTATTTTAAAAATAAACATCAAATTAATTGAAATTATCATCAGTAAATTATTTACGAAAAAATTTTAATTATTCATTTAGTCGCTTAATTATTTAAATCACGATTAATACTTAAAAATTACAGTACATAAATTATCAACATATGATAAAATTTAAATAATTAAAAAAAAAGTCGCAATTTTTAATTCCCACTTACTCCACTATTTTCAAATAATAATAATAATTGCAATTAATGAAATAATTACAAGCTAATTAATTACAAAAACTAATGTCTTAATTAATTAATTAAAAAAAATTAGCAATTAGTAAAAAAAAAAATAATTAATTCAAAAAAACATAAATTAAAATCTTGATCGAACGGGAAATACGAGTTAAAAAAAATGGTGTTCCACAACCTATATGTATATATATATATATATATATATATATATATATATATATATATATATATATATATATATATATATTTCTGTGAATTGGTTATCATAATCGAGCACTTTGTAAGCGAGTATCCGCGAATTAATGAGGCGGCCCGTTCGAAAGAGGCATTTTACCAAGTTCTCGAGGCCCTCTTTCTCTGTCTTGGCGAAAAGAACGAGAAAAAATAAATATAAATAAATAAATAACATCGGAGAAGGTGGAGCTGAGAAAGGCGGGAGGATGTTCGAGTCGACTAACCACACACTCGTTTATATATATATATATAACGTGTTATGTATGATGATGCAAAAAATAAAGAGGGGAAAATGAATTGGTGGGTGGGGAAGGGGGCCTAGGAAAGGGAGTCAAAAAAAGGACATAACGGAGCAAGTAGTCGATCCTTCGTCCTGCCCGATAGAAATATACACACGAGAGGCTATAATACGATCTGCGACCACGCCCGATGAAATAAACGGGTGGATAGTCTATATAGTGATGGGAATAGTACTGTGTGTTATATATATGTATATATGTATATGTAGAGGGTCCAAGAAGACCAACTACGCCGCACAGTTTAATATTAGTGTGTGCAAAAGAGTGAAAGAGAATAATCCACCAGATATAAAGATAAAATTATTGAGTGAAAGAGAAAGAGATTATGAGGAACCACTGACTCGTTGTCGTTTATTCGCCAGGAAAGAGATAGAGTATAGTCGTTACGCAACCGAACAATTTTGGCCACCCTCACTTTTTTTTTTTTGGGTCCTCATTTGAGTCCCTCTCGGAATGAATTATTATTTAATACACGTTAAGGCTGCTTCTTTTGCTTTTAACTCACATCCACTGTTATATGCTCCGTAATCGTAAACATATATACATATATGTGATGTAATTTATTCTTGGAATAGCTTAATGTTATACATATAAATATATATAGACTATTAAATAGTTGTTGACTTTTATTTCGTACAGATTTTTTTTTTATGATAATTTCATTCATTTATTTATTTATTAGTAGAATTTTTTTTTTATTGATATATAAGGAGCTTTAATTATAAAAGTATTTTGGGAATAGAAATTAGTATTTTTGAATTTTGCCGCTTTTCTGACAAATTTTAAAAAATATTTATTTGTCATGAGTAATTCAAGTTTTTATTGTAAATGATTTATTTGTACTGATATATTTATATACTTGATATGAGAGTAAAAAAATATATGTTATCTTTTTATTGAGTCATACATTGTTGATATTTATATATATATATATATATATATATATATATATATATATATATATATATATATATATATATATATTTATGCACATATTATACTGCAATTTTTTAATTATTTTTACGCATAAATTATATAAATACTATATATATATATATATATATATATATATATATATATATATATATTTTTTTTTATCTACAATCCTATTTAATAGGAGAAAATAATGAATTTTGATTTCTTTATATCATTTTAATAAGACGTTTAAATAATTATTGAATTTGATTGGATGATAATTTAAATTACGAGTTATATAAACAAATTTATTCAGTCATTAGCCTTTTTATTCTCAATAATATTTTTCATATTTTAATTATATTATTCATAAGTTTTATTTACTGCTCATACAAAAATAAAAATATTCAAATTAATTTTTTTTTCATAGTAGAATTTAAATGTGGAAAAAAAAAATAACTTGGGACAACAAAAGCTAGGATTAGATTTTTCCAATATTTCAATTAATTACTCAATAATATATATATATGAATTAAATAATCTATAGAAGCCAATAAAATAATTAATGCAGTTATTAAATGACTTAATATAGATAATAAATCCTAATCAGTGTAATCGCATACCAAAAATAGAATAAAAATGTCGCCGGACAAAAATGATTACGCATAATCAGCAATAAATTATTTCGATAATCTCGTTTATGACTCACTTTATATATTTATAGACAAACGTCATTCCATTTGATATCTAACTTTAAATACTTGCAATTTTTTGTATATTATATAGTTTTCATAAATATATACATATGAGATTAATCGTGTCATTTTCGTAATTTTTTTTATGCTCACAATTCAAAACTATTTTTATAAAAATTTTTTGAAAATCTGCGGTTGTTGGTCACGATTTTTTTAGAAAATCGGTTCGGGTGTATATGAAAATAAATATACTGGAAAATTGGAACATTTTTTGCGGAACAAATAAAAAAATAAAAAATCTTCTGGATATAGATTTTTGAAATTTTTTGAATAGGCGCTAGTCGGCCAAAAATTGCAGCCACCCCCGATTACCCCTAAGGCCTGATCAGTAGAATTTTATAAATTTTCATTTCCGTTGGGCGAAAAACGTTCCGATTTTCAATTACAAAAAAAAAAAAATTATTTTTGAACTTCAGGTCTTGATTAAAATATAAAAAGATCAAAATTTTATATAAACCGCATTACTTGATTTTGTCTGACGTCATACATTTTAGAAAATTTTTCAAATAACTAGAAAAAATATCACCGGTTCAAAAAGTTCATATATAAATGATAAAATTTAAATTTAAAGTCTATTGTAAAGATGTTTTGTAATATATATATATATATATATAATCAGTATATTAGTCTACAGTCACGTAGTCATCACATAAATGATATAGAAAATGACGTTAACCACAATCTCTTAAATAATCCATTCCTTTTCCGAGGAAACAATTACCAGCAACAAGGAAACCAGACACTCACGCGACGTTTTACCAAAATAAAAAAAATTATAATAAATAAAAAAAAAAAAGATATAACCGATTACTTAATCGATCATATAGTCACGCATTCGCTCAAATTCCCGGAATAAAAACTTAGTCAACATCTGATTCACGAATTATTTTATAAATAAATAAATATTTATTATCTAGTGTCAATGTTTAACAACAAATCATATATACTTATTATTATTAAAAAAAAAACCAATATTTAAAAAATAATAAATTCCACATTGATAAGGTCACGATGATTATTAATGAGAATTAGAATCTATCGCTTGATAATACCCGTCACAATTATGTAATTAATATTTAATTCAAAGTATTTATTTATTAGCTATAAATGAATGAATGGGTTTAATATATATGTAGACAACTAATCAGTGATCTAGCTTTCACTTTAATACTACGTGTCAATATATATATAGATATGTGTGAGTAGGATTTTTATTTAGTTTTATTTATTTATTCTCATTTTATATTATAAATAAATGAAATTTATGTAGAGGTATATATATATATATATATATATATATATATATATATATATATGTGTGTGTGTGTATTAGATATATTGTGTATAGAAGTGAGTAGTTAATTCTGTAATGCTATCAGCAGACTATCGTACACACTTGAACCACGTTTGCAGCCATCACTGACTCGATCTATCGCTATTCATAGCATACCGCAATGCAATTGCGTAAACCTCGGGCTTGGATACATTGACCCGATGTCTCGTATGTATGTTATGCAACTGATGCTAACATTTTCATGCATACATGTTGCTATATCTATAAACTATTATACATCTTTATTTCGGAGTTAGTTTTCGAAAGGCGCGAATTTTTGAATTTGAATTCTTTGCAACTTTTCAAATTATTCCATTCAAATCGAGACAGTTCTGATCAGCTTTCGAATATTTCATTTTTAAATCATCAAATAACAAATTTTTGAATTACTTGTTAATATCCATTGACATGAAATTTTTGGCGAGAGTTCGTCATAAGAAGTAATAGATGTTCATATTATTGGCACTTATTCCTAAAACAGTTATGGGCTTCCTTCGATTCCAATAGGCACATGGTGTCCATAGTCCGAAACGTTTTGTATTTTTGAGGTACAAACCTAAAGAAGATAATTTTTTTTCCGTTTTCAAGTTTTTTTCCACGAAAATGTATTGTAACATTTGTAATAATCAATGGATGCTCATATTTTTGACATTTATTCCTAAGTCAATCATAATTATGGGCTACCTTCGATGACGACAGTTTTATGGTGTCCATGGTCTGAAAAATTACGTTTCTCTAAGATAGGGACCTAAAAAAAAAAAAATGTTTGTTCTTGACATATTGGAAATAATGTTTTTGAGCTTTTTGGGCTAGATCTTTAAACAGCGGGAAGTTGTAAGGCTGATCCAGGTCAGCAGGGTTAACCGAATTTCAAAATTTTTTTTAGGCTTTCGTTTGTTGAAAATATCACATAACTTAATTACCCCCACCCTTATTTAGAAAAATGATTTAATCCATGTTAAGACGCATATTTATATAATAGCGAATTCGAATTATTTTAAATGATTTCAAATTGTTTTGAAGCACTTTGTACGGAAAAATTTGCAAAACCTAATTTTTCATCGACATTGAATTTAATTTTGGTAAAATTGAAAACGCGAACGTTAAATTAATATAATAAATATATCAACTTAATGCAGTACTAATAAAATATTTATGTATTTAAAATAATTTTTAGCTGAAAAAGATGACGGAATTTTTTTTCATTTAATTCTTCATGAACTCTAATACCGATGATAAATGTTTGTTCGTCATAATATACACAGTTAAATACATAAATCATAGAATATATATATATATATATATATATATATATATATATATATATATATATTTATAAATATACATAAATTAATGTAGTTGTTTGTCTCCATATATTATTTTTATTTTTATATAAATTTACTCATCGGCTCTACTTTAATTATTTTATATCAATTTTTTTTTTTTTTTTTTTTTTTTTTTTAATTTTGTGAGTTTGTGTGTGCGATGTAGCTTATGTGCTCGAATGAAATTCACTGCAGAAAAATGGGTATGTCGAAAGGGATTCCACACATTTCTCTTTCAGTATTTTTGAGTAAGAGTTTGGTATTGAGTTTGAGGAGATGAAGGAACGCTGGGATTTCGACATTACCGAGTTAGTATAGAGTGATCGGTGAAAAACAAATGACCTCATAAAACCAACACATATATAAGTATGATCAGAAACTCGGAATAGAAAAATGAAAATGATAAATAAATAAAAAAAAATTCATATAAAGGCAAAAAAATTTATATACTTTAGGGTGAGTTTATATTTTTTTTATAGCCAAGGTTTCAATTGAACTTAAATTTATTAACTTGGTTATCAATTAGAACCGCACATTTGGCAATAAGTTTTTTTTTGAAAGAAAGTATCTGGTTTTTGTGTAAATGAAAAAATGAATGAGTAATGCGGGCAGATGTAGACAAACAAAATTGAGCAAATGTTGTTTTTATTTTCATTGTGAGCGGGAATTTGAATAATTGGATCAAATAAAAAAAATTTATTTGACACAGTACACTTGTTATCTTATCCATAAGCCAGTACATTATTTTTTTAAATCGATCAAACTAATAACTAATAACTGATTAGATAATTTATTCTTTTTATCTTTATCGATCGCGTTTTTTATATATATATATATTTTTTTTTTTAATAAATTTCTCGTGATTCAATTTACTGATTATCCCACATTATTTTTGAGGCTCTTTCGATGTAATATGAATGAAAATACTTGAGAAAAAAAAATTTTTCAGTCCAAGAACATTTACAGGATCATGTGTCTGGGTTGTGTTTGGCCATGTCCTTTGTGTGTCAATCGGTTAAAATTTTTTTATTCTGACTTTCGACTATTATTCGACACTATTTTTAAGGCCTCTCCATTGTAAATAAAAATACTAGATAAAAAAAATTTTTTTGAGTCCTAGACCCTTCAAAGAAGCATATCGATGTCAAGTCGATGTCTTTTTCCTCTATGGGTCGATTGGTATCTTTTTTTTCATTCTGACTTTTAATTATGATCCCACACTATTTTTGAGACTCTTTCAATATAAGATGAATGAAAATACTTGAGAAAAAAAAAGTTTTCAGTCCAAGAACATTCACAGGATCATATGTTTAGGTTGTGTTTGGCCATGTCCTTTGTGTGTCAATCGGTTAAAATTTTTTTATTCTGACTTTCGACTATTATTCTACACTATTTTTAAGGCCTCTCCATTGTAAATGAAAATACTAGATAAAAAAAATTTTTTTGAGTCCTAGATCCTTCAAAGAAGCATATCGATGTCAAGTCGATGTCTTTTTCCTCTATGGGTCAATTGGTATCTTTTTTTTCATTCTGACTTTTAATTATGATCCCACACTATTTTTTAGTCTCTCCCATTGTCAAGTAATAGACAACTAAAATTCGCGTGTCGCTCTTTACATATTTTCCCATAAATTTTTCTGTAAATTTCATATATTTCTATGCTGACCCAATCAAACTTCTTTCACTCAGAAATTCGTTTCTTCTCATATACCTTTTTCACATTAAAGCTGTTCAATGTCCAAATTAGTTCGACTTACCACCCAAATTGTCTAATACAATAATTTCTTGTCCGACTCCCACGAGTACATTCACTTCACGATTATTCTTTTAACGATTAGATATACAGGTATACGTGTACATGTGTCCGGTAAAAGTATCTATGAGAATATTTATAAATAACTAAAGTGAAGTTGTATTGCACGACACTAATGATTAGATAGTAAACTGATTGTAATAATTGCAGAACAGCTAAGCAATCGAACTGCCATAACTGCACAGTACTTGTCTTAGTAATACCGTCATATTACGTAGCAGAATAAGTACAAGCAGTAGTAAATTAAAGCTGCTAATAAAAGATTTATCGTTTTAAATTCTCTATGTAGAAGCACACATCTCACTTACATAAAATATATGAACACATATATCTATTATTTATACTTAGTATCCACATCAGTATTTCACATCAGACATCACAAATTGTCCTAATGCATGGCCATTATTTCGGATCGAGTATTTAAATTTTTTAAAAATCAAACAAATGTCAAAATAATCTAGGAGCCGTAAGATAAATTCATTAGATACGTATATCCATATTTATATTATGTATGTAGAAATATTTTAAATTTGAATGGTCTGTAATCGGCGAAGCAATGAGCAACAATGTACGTCTATGTCCCCTGGCAATTTAATATCTTGCAATTTAAATATGAACCTGGTAGTTATTTCAATGATTTCGTTGTTTAATATGCAGATATTTATTCAATGTAGGTGTTACTACTTTCCAGATTATAAATTACAATTCCGCATTACAAGCTTATTATTAAATTTATCTAAGATGCATTAAGATGTTAATAGAATATCATATAAATGGTAGTTTTTAATTTTACTTTTTTTTTTTAATGGCAAATTTAATTTATTTTAGTTTATTCATTTATGGAATATGCCTATATATATTCTATAATATTGTTATTAATTTAGTATCTCAAATGGTCTCGAACTAATTACACGCTTATGTTAATTTTTAATTTAGTAATTTAATAGAAATATTAATTTTTTTTTTTTATTTTTTCAAATTAATGCATTTAAAAATAAACATATTGTGCTGTGGGTAAAAATCATAAATGTCAAATAACAATAAATTTAAAAATAAACTTACCTGAAAATTTATCTAGTATTTGCAAAAAAATAAAACAACCCACACATATATGATATATATTTTTATTTATTTTTATTTATTTTTACATGAAAAAAAATTTAGTAAACATTAAAAATAAAAAATTTCATATATTGGAATATATGCATTACATATCCATACATTATACATCGCGAAATCATAATATACATTTATACATATATATGTGTAGTATATAAAAAATAAATCGTAATCGCATAACATATAATGCAGTAAAAAAATCCACAGCAACATCAAAGTGTGTGATGGCACATACGGTCACACGTAGATAAAAGAAACGCCTGTTTTTACGAGCTCGTAAAAGCCACTTCGGCCACACACAGAAAATAATATCGTAAGTAAAGGGAGTAGGGTGTGGTGGTCGCGTACGTTAAGCTTACACTACCATATATATGTTATATGCACCCGTAGTAATATTTAATAAAAAAAAAAAAAAACTTATTTTTATTATTTTTTCTTCTGCATCGTAAAAGTTTTTCGCGATACGAAACGTCAGTTGAGAAAAATAAATGGAAAAAAAAGTATGGACAATTTAAAAAATTTGAAGCTGATGTATTTGTAATACATCCCAAGTGGTGTGTACCATATATGTATGTATATATGTAGTAAATGGCTGTTATATAGACAGAAATTGGCTTGAGGTGGATTTGTTTTGGTTTTTAAAACTAGGCCGACGGGTCATTGGCCGCACACGTCCCACTCTGTGTCGTGTATCTCTTTCTCGCGACTCGTGATCCCTTCTCTTGCGTCACTTTATGCCAATATCTATAGATATATTCATATATGTGTTAATCATATATATATATATATATATATATATATATATATATATATATATATATATACATGTGACTACTCTTCTTTCTCTTACTGTATACACGTGCGATTCATACCTTGCAATATATATATATATATATATATATATATATATATGTATATTAGTAAACAAAATTAATTTTGGTAAATAAAAATTATGTTGAAAAATTATATATGTATGTATGTATATATTTATATATATATATACATGTATATATATATTTTTTTCAAAATTTCGGGGATTATCTTCTTTGAGTTATTTATGAGGTTTTAATCTAAATTTAATTTGAATAAAAAATTTTTATGGGATAAAGATGGTGAGAAAAATACTATCGTATATATATAAATAAATATATAGCTATTATATTAATAAATTTTTGCGAGTAACGATAAAATTTAAAAATTCATTTGGAAATCAAAATTTTTGAATTTCAAAAATATCCAAGCGATCACTTTTTTTTTATCACATTTTTTTTTTTTGAAAAGTTATATATATATATATATATATATATATATATATATATATATATATATATATATATATATATATATATATATATCAGCGAAGCTCAAAAAAAATTATTTCACACAAGTCGAAATTTTAAAAAATAATAAATTTAAAAAAAAAAAAAAAATTATTTTGAAAATTGAAGTTTGCATTAAAATCTTTTTTTTTTAATTATTTTACTCATATCTTACGTGACCAAAAAAAAATTTTTATGACTACATATATATATATATATATATATGCCTCTATATATTTATATATTTTTTTTAATATTAAAATAAATTATTATCCTAATAAATTTTTTCAAACCAAAGAAAAAATTACAAAATGAAAAAAAAAAAAAAAACTTGGCATGCAAAACTGAATGAATAAAAACTAAAAGTTGCTTAAAATTCGTTGTATAAAAAAATATAAAAATAATTCATTATAAAAGATTGTATATTATATATAAATGGGTTCATTTAAATTAATGGCGAGTCGTGTCTAGTCTGCTATACACACCCACATATTAAAACAAAACTAAAAAAAGTTCTATGTGCTTAGCATCTTTTAATATCCAGACATCGCATAAATATATAAATATAAGCATATATAAAGTAGCTAACAAGCTTTTGTTATATAACAGCATTATAAAAAAAATCGACAGAACAATCGATTGTAAGTGAAGATAAACTTCATTTATCTCAACTCTTAATGAAAAAATCATTTTGTTTATTCTATTCATATAAATTTATATATATTTTATAATAAGTGGGTACACGGAGAATTAAATTGGAAAGTTAAATGGTAATAAATATTGAAGCAAGGGAAAAATATATGAAGTGTAGGATAAGTTATGGATGAAAAAAAAGGAGTGTATCAAAGGAGTTGTTGTATTTTATTAATATAAGTGAAGATAAAAAAATATATGAAAAATGTTAAAAGGAAACAGGATTGCCACGCGGAAGTAAAAGGATGATAATCGCATTATGGGTAGCTGTGAAGTGTGGCGAAGCATTTTTGCTTCGTCGACAAGTTTTGCGTGTGCGTATACACACATATATATATATATATATATATATATATATATATATATATATATATATATATATATATATATATATATATATATATATATATATATATATGTACTGTAAGAATAAATAAAACAAGTCGTCTTGACATATTGCACATTTCCAACCGCCAAAAGCCCTTTAGTTTACCCACATCCAGTTCTTGGTTTTTAATTTTTTTATTTAAACCAATGGTGACTTACATTTATGACTAAACACTCAGATTCTTTGTCCTCTTCCACTTTTTTTAGCTTTTAATCCACTAGAGTTTAGTTCAAGTCAGAGTATTAAAATTTAAAAAAATTACAAACTTTTTTTTTTATTTATTTATTATTGTTATTATACAATTTGAAATTTGAAACTTAATATATTAGAAAAAATTTTTAGAATAGCGTCCAATAGATAGATGGCCTCCAATAAGTAGATGAAATAGTCAGAGTGGAGCAAAATGGGCTTATATTTATATTTCATGAAAGCTCTGTTTTCTTAAGGTTCCCATTTTGCCCCACTCTCCCCTATATATATTTTTACAAATTTCACCATAAATATTTTTAAAATTCCCATAAAAATTAGCGCATTTCTGATTAATTCTGATGTAAAAACGTGTATAAAAAAATTTTCAAAATTTTTAAACCGGAAGTCTACAAAAATTTACTCCATTCACTAGAATATAAAATTTTTCTGTTATTCATATATTTTTCCTCTCCCACTACTTTTGAAAAATTATTATTTATTTTTTCTATAATTTTCATGTACCAGTAACAATTTTGAAAAATTTTCAAATATTCTACACCAATAGAAGGCTCAACAAAAGTTTCTTTCATCCGAAGAAAATTTTATTTTTCACTTTAAAATCCAGAAATTTTTTAGATCAAATAGAGGGTAAAAATTTTTTGCGCCAAAAAACCCTTTTTTTCTGTATACTGCACTAAAGAAAAATTACTTAGCCATATATTTATTGGTCGACTTACCCTAGAGTATAAAATAATTTATTTTTAAAAATTACATGTTCAATTATCATGCAAATCACCATTTAATTTCCATGGTTCCCTTAAAAAAAAAAAAAAAAAAATTCAAAGAACATACTTAATCAATATACGCAACATTAAAAAACCTTATAGGCAGATATAAATTTATAACAAAAATATATAGCGGTCGGACTGTCAAAGTCCATTGGTTCACATAATGCATAATGTATGAACCACATATCGTCGATACATACGATTATATTTTATTGCCTTTACTTATATTAAACGTTTTATATACAAAGTAAAAACTTATCCTCTATATTTTTCCCTCCTATGCTTCAACCTTCTGTTCGTATTGCCAAACTACTTAATGCTTTAAGTTCAACTTCATCCAACTTCCCTCTGTTTTTACCATAAAAAAAAAAAAAAAAAATACCCAACCGATTTTCGTATTTTTTAGTTTAGTATCCCCACTGTATTGTATATATCGTAAAAGGGGATCATTTTAATTAAACAACCGCTCGCATGTCACGTTTAGTGAAATCGACGAAACGATCGTGTCGAAAATTGCCAGCCAGGTGAATTTTTTATTCGTCAACTTGTGTGCATGCAACCTGAAAATTAATTACTACATTTTAAACTCATCTTCAGATAAACATAAATATAAATATATATTATATATATTTTTTTTTAAACCAATATACATATTTGATGCTTATGTTATTATTCAAAATACTGTTATTACACTAATTGTTTTTATTATTTTTAACAATTATCATCATTTTGAGTTATTTTGATAAATATATATTTGATTTGGTATTTTATATTTACCAAAATTTTTTAAATCTATAATTATTTTTTTAATGATATTTTAATGAGCATGATTGTAGCAGATATCAGACAAATTTAAAATTATAAATAATTTAAAAAATAATATTTTTAAAAAATGCACTTATTAATTTCAAAATTTTTTAAATGCCCATTTTTTAAAAATTTACTCTATTGATAATTTTAAATTTGTCTGTTTGATCCACACTCATAGTGTAGCAAAATTAATTTAAAAATTTTTCTATCAAATGTCAGTGGCAGTGTCCAAAAATTCTCATAAAATTAAATTCATTTTTATTTAAAAAAAAAAATCCCACGAATTTATCAGTTGCCCAATTTCGAAACACATCAAGGGAAAAATTTTTCAAAATATATATTTTAGTATTTTTAGTTCTAGTAGTCTTGTGAACATGATTTAATCTAAATTTTAAAAATTTTCTTCTTATTAGTTACTGTGTTTTGAAAGTGTGCAGCCGACGTTAGAGTAAAAAATTAACAAATTCAAATTTAAAATAATCTATAAAAATAAAAAAATTATTTTACTAAAACTCGGTACCCCATTTTCCCTTACCCTCCCCCTGTATTTTTTTTTTCACTCAACGATACACAAAAAAAAAAGCAACTTATCTTAGAAGCACTTAATCATGATCCACCGATGTATGATAATCCCAAGTCCTCGAAAAATAATTCCTTGCCTTATGTAATTCAATAAATCACGTTATCACAATCACCCGGAACTCCAGCACTTGTACTTACATATACCAGTCCCAGTAGTTGCACATGTGAGTCGACACACCATCGGAAATGCGTAAAAAAAAACTTGAGAATAAAATAAAATAAAAAAAAACAGACAGAGACAAAACTAAAACCAGAGATAGATAGAGATAGAGATAAAGAGAAGGACAGGAAAAGTTGCAAAAAGAGGAACCCATACGGCATATATTGAAGTATAAGTAAAGAGGGGTCGACATAAAGAAAGGAAATAGACCTAGGGGTAGTTTGGCAGTCGTTTAGGGTGAGTCATTGCGGGACACACGAGTTTCCGTAGGCCCGTGTGGCGTCACTGTGGTGTCGAGCACGTGAGTAAGACGATAAACGACGTAACAAAGAAACTTACATTAAATTACATCACGACTTGTACCCACAGCCAGCAGTAATGCGCACTCTTATCTCAAAACTTTTTAAAAATTTATGTATAATTTATTTTATTTTATTTTATGGGACCGCCGTTAAATCACTTCTGTTCCATTCTCTACCGAAAAAGTATCAGCTGCAGTATATATATATATTTATTCTATATAAATATACAACATGATACTGGCGAGCAGCAGCAAAGACAAAGGAAACGAATCACAGATGGTTGCTGAAGACCCACTGGCCCACTTCTACTCGGTTACCATCCCTCTGAATGCATCCTACTGCACTACACCCCGACCTCCACCTCTGTGACGTCACGCTAGACTCGACCACCCACGCGCAACCCCTTCGCAGGCTTCTCCCCTACCACTTTTACTATTTCTCCTCGGTCTCACTCCTTCCTCTACTCTATCGGTGGAAATTTACCCCTACACATTTAACTCAGAGCAGAGTAGGCCATCAATTTTCTTTGTCCTGTCAAAATATTCCCTTTGGTTCGATCGGGTGATGAAAGGAAAAAAAAAAGTAAATTTGCTACGGTTCAGGTAAAAAAAAAGTAAAAAATAATCTTGCTCTGGGTTAGGCTTTATTGAGAATTTTCACGGCACTTGTCGTCACTTGATGATTAATTGTTTTCGTTAGCTCAGACGAACTTTGCTATTTATTTATTCATTTTTATGGGGCTCGATTATATTTTTATTTACATGTTGATAAATATTTATTAGCTTTTTTTTTTTTAATATCAGCAAAAGTTGAATGAGATTTTTTTTTGTGTTATTAAATAAATTTTTTAGTGCCGTCGAAAATTCCGGGAGCAAGTTGACGCTTATCAGATAGTGGCGCTAACTAGGGTTGGAATTTTATAAATTTTTCTCATTTTTCATTTTATTTGTCTGTAAAAATTTTGATTTTTCATTAACAAAATTTTTAAAGCGACCCATTGTGCCCCAGATACTTGAAATCGCTTTTAAATTTCGATTAAACACTCAAATTTAAAAAAAAAATTCAAATTTTTTCCCGCCAAATTTTGGATCATTTCGCTGGCGGGTTTTTTAAAAATTTTTTACTCATTAATTTTCTTCCCAATAAAAAAACAAATATTGACATTCTGTAGACTGAAAAAAAAAATTATTAATGTATGTTAGGTTAGAAATAATGAAAAACCGTAATTAAAAGTAAAAATCCTAAACCAATAAATATATAAAGTAAATAAACGGCATTTAAGTAAATGATTTTCCATTTTACCACGCCCTACATTTGAGAATCTCCTGGTGCAGCCCTTTTAGGACTCATAACCGAGTTTATGACAAAGAGACAAAGAGAGGCTCCTAAATTAGAGGCACACTTTTGGCTCGATTCCCTCATACTACTGCTTTTGTCACAGTAGTAGTAACAGCCTGGTCCTAGTATCACTATATATACGATACTTAACTTAACTCCCTTCTTTCAGTAACACCGTATATACCCCAGACCCTAGACCCCAAAATACTTCTGTACACACCTATATATAATATTATTCCGAACAAAGAAGTACTGGCATATACACCAAATATATATATACATATACACAATAAAAACAGCATATAAAATGTACTTTATATATGTACGCGTAATCGGCGTCTGCGCATTTAGAAACGCGGGTAAAAATGTTACGCGGTCGATCCCGAGAAGGCGCCACCCGAAAGCTTTTTGAACAAAGCTTATGATCTTAAATATATGATGCTGCTATTACTAAATATTTTTTTTTTAACCAATAATTATTACATATATATATATATATATATATATATATATATATATATTTTTTATTTATGTGTTATTGTTTTTTTTTTTACTTACGTGCGATGAGTCGTTTGTGTTTATAGCCATGAGAAAATATATTGTAAATGGTTATGTACTAAAGTTAAGTACAAAGGGTATGTAATGAAACAATGTATGTGGTACTGTACGAATTGAAATAAAAGGTATATAAGGGAAGTTTGATTTATGATATGACGCGAAAAATACTTTGCTCGTTGCACATACAATGTATGTGTATATATATATATCTAACATGAACGAAAGTTCTATCTGTGGTATTGCTTTTTATGACTTAAAGAATAGTTCGCGAGTCATATATATATATATATATATATATATATATATATATATATATATATATGGTTATTCAATTGGATATAGGTTTCTATGAAAGGTAGATTGGCACGGGATTTTTTTTATTATGCCATTAGCTCATTTTAAGAAGTTTTAATACAATATAAGAGTGTTGAAGACATTGACACAGGATTTAAATGAGTGTATGTGTGTTGGGTTGAAAATAAGTAAAAGATAGAATAAGGATGGATGAAAAGCCAGCTAAGAAAATTTTTATGTGGATCGTAATATTGCTGTCTTTAAAATTAATGTGCAATGAAAATTTTTATTTTCCGTTGAGTACTTACTAACTTTAATTGTTTTTGCTTTTCTGGTATGCGGTATAATATTTTTTTATGAAGTTCAGACAGTAAATATGCTAATTAGTCGAATAATCTTCTTTAAATGTTTAAAAAAAATTTCATAGCCTTGAAGATTAAAAATTTTATTTAAAAGCAGCCGGTTGCTGAAAAATTGAATTAATTTCTGTGTATCAGAATTTTATATTTTGATGAAAAATTTTGTTGCCTAAAATAATTAGTAATCTCTTCATTATTCATTTGAAATAATCGATTATCGTCTACTGAAAAAAAATAATTCCTTCAGTCAATTAATTTGTGTCATCGTAATTAAAAAATTTATTACAACCCACGAGCGGAAAGAGTGAAAGCGCGATAGCTAAAAAATGAATCCCAATACTTGATATAAATTTCCACGATAAATCAAAAAATTTTAATCTCAATCTTTAAAAATAAAACAATGAATTTCCACCCGAAACAATAAATAATTTCGTTACTCGCTTAGTATTCCGTTTGTTTCCAAAAAGATCTAAATAATTGAAATTGATTAGAAACCGAATCAGCCAGCTCTCGAGACACATTCGAGTCATACAATAAATAAATAAATAAATAAAATGAACCCCATTTGTCCTATATCACTCTTCGTGACTGGCATGAATATTGTATGACAAGTCTCGAGGTCAATCACACACGTCTCCAATTATTTACAACCAGTCACACACATCATCTCCACATCTATCTCTTCTGCTTCATCAAACCCCAAAACCTGAGCATTTAAATCACTCACAATTCGCCAATCCGTCCCTTGCCCTACGTCATTTCCACCCCCTACCCCCTATCCTTTGATCCTCTTCAACCCTTGCTTCACAAAAACCCGAAAAAATTTAAATGAAGCAAAAAGCGCTAAACAAAAACAACCGATAGTTTTGTTTTCGATTTATTATCAGTCCAAA
Organism: Microplitis demolitor; assembly: GCF_026212275.2. Lineage (NCBI taxonomy): Eukaryota > Metazoa > Arthropoda > Insecta > Hymenoptera > Braconidae > Microplitis > Microplitis demolitor. Next base: position 22,012,574 of record NC_068549.1, on the reverse strand, counting down.
GTATACAAATACCCGCAAAATACAATATAAGCTGAGTACAAATACTAAAATAACCGTTATATATTCAAATTAACCGATAGCTACTGGGACAAACCCAATAACCAATAACGTTCATCGAATCTCGATACAACAAAAGGCACAAAGGAAATTTGAAAACCCAACCAGTCTGTTTACGCTAAATGAAATAACCGTCAATTTATTCTGACGCATCGAGTACATAGTATGCTGTTCTATTATATTATGAATGTATATAATATCCTCAATACAACAGCAGATATGGGTAATGGAAATTTTGGCGTACAATCGAATGAATAATGAAGACCATTTTCCTCGCTCATTGCATCTCGATAAATTCATTTTTAAAAATATATAACAATGGTTGTGTACTGTACAGTTTCGTCTACAGTCTACAGTCAAGTCGATACAGGAGACGAAAAAGTCCGGATTCTCATTTTTCGCCTGTACGAACACAACAGCATGCAAATCCCCGTGGCAAAACCGATACCCAGATATCACCCGTAGCTTATCGATTGAATCCCCATTCCGGAAATCGCTATGGACGTTATAGGAAAAAAGTGAGAGTTAAAACCTATCCATCACAGTCTACTGATACGTATCGGTATCGAGGCTTAATGAAACTTGGACGGCGGCCTTTTTTACCCTCACTTTCACACTAAATACATTTTTATATTCATATATTGCGCAATCAAAAAGGCGACACCGCTCACTGTTTTACTCTCGCTTTTAGATTTTTCATCTATTTGCTGACGTTAAACCGTGGCTATTAGTTGTGTTACGTACTGATGTAGTACGGCAAACTCACTTTTTCAGAGATGCTGATAAACAAAATTGGAACTGTCTCAAATTTGAATCGGGTACACGTTACAAAAAATCAATTTCCGTTCAAAAAACTTGATGCCGTAGGTTCGTTTCAAAATCTTTCTCGATGCACTGAAATAATTGAATTCTTCAGGCATTTGCTTCAGATTTTCAGGCGAATGTCACTATTATGATAATTTTGTCCAATTTCCAAAAATATATGAGTCCAAAAATGTCCATTGATGTTTTATTATTTTCTTAGCAGAAATTTTTGAATTTTTTTCTGCAGCAAATTTGTATAGCATTGGTATGACAGTAATCGAAAAATGGCGGTTTATTTGAAAGTTTATGACACATTCAAAATTTGATGATTATGTCAAAAATAGATTTTATATTTCGCACATCGGAATTGATATTTATTTTATTTTTTTTGGTGCACCAAAATATTCAATACGTTCAATTTACGTCAAATACTTCGACTCAGGTGACTAGTAAACATCGAGAACACTATTTTTGATAAATCTTAATATATTTTTTTACGCCTTTACTAAGTAACATATATTTGACACATATTTTTTGAAGTAAATGCAATTAAAGCGGCTTTTGAAGTAAATAATTTTTATAGTTGTGTGTGTCTGTGTGTGTGTGTGTTTGTAGATCAGGTGTGTAATTAACAATATAATATTTAAATACGAATGATAAAAATAAATATATAAAATGAACAATGATATAAATTGACGATACGTTTTCTCCGGAAGTGAGTATGCCTGCATCATTAATGCTTTAGGCGGTATTATCGTGTGACCCATATTTTTTTTTTCACGCGTCGCAGATGTGTTACATGTAACATGCATACGGTTCAGTATGCTTAACATTATTTTCTGACTATATATAAAATTCATAAATAAATTAAGGCTTTAACTCAAGTTTATTTTTGAAACAAAGAAACTTTCCCTCCCCTATTTTTATTCGTAATTTAAATTATACCATCCATATTTTTAATAACATCAATATCCAGATATATTTTTCCACTGAATAACAATCTACTAAAAATTATTAAACCATTATTCATTTAAAAAAAAAAAATTAAGCTTGTTTTTGAATCATAAATAAAGTTTATCAAAAGTATATTTAAAATCTCTATAAATTTTTTTTATAGCTTAATGTTTAAATATAATTAATTTGAAAATACATCAATTTATCAATGTGCCGTATTATAGAGTTCGTAAATTTAAATTATAACACCGCATTTCATTAATATAATAACACAAAGAAAAAGAGGAAGAAGAAGAAGTAAAATGCAGAAGAGTAAAAATGCCCGCCCAAATAAAGGAAGAAAATATACGCAGGCGCCAATGCGTCAGTTCTTTGTCTCGGTTTGAATGTTGGGAGATCTACTACTATATATATATATATATAGTATATATATATACATATATATGTATAGGCTTAGATTTAACTTGGCAAGGGCGAAACGTAAAATAAGAGGTAGAACTGCCGAAAGGGAGAGTAAATATATATATATATATATAATGTGGTAAGAAAACGAGTAGGGAACTTGTCGTCGTTTGAGTTCCGGAGGCGAGGCCAAAGCCATACGCTTTACTTTCCATCCGCGACCGTTTTTCCTTTGTCGTCTATATACGATACCGTTATAGTATAGTATAGCGGCATTGCACCAAAATAAAGAAAACAAAAAAGAAAAAAAAAAAAAAAAGGAAAGAAACAGCCATAGAGAAAATACATGAATGAATGAAATTCTTCTAGGTCTTCATAAGTTTATTTCAATAAGCCCTTCAGCTCAAAAACTTTTTCCAAATTTTCCTTGAATTTCGTTCCGCGGAAAATCATCAAAAACAGGTACTAGAAATACTTCAATACAGAATTTTCTGTCTGGTTTCCTTATTCCTGTACTCCTGGTTTTTCTTTTCTTTTTTTTTTTTTAGTCTTTTTCTTTCAACTCATGCGTTACGTTATCACGTCACGTGAAGTATGCTCGTCCCTTGACGTTGCGGGAATCCGAAATGCTACTTTTCTCTTTGTATTTGGAAAGCTTCTTTGTGTCAAGATGCTTTATGTATGTTTTGTGGATCTGCGTGTGTGTGTTTGTATAAA